>NC_057866.1:155154902-155483402 GCF_019393635.1 Dromiciops gliroides | reverse complement strand
GCACTGTGCTGATGAGGGCCGTTGTTTGGTGTTGTTGTTATTGTTGTTGTTGAGATATTTCAGTCGTGTCTGACTCTTCATGATTCCACTTGGGCTTTTCTTGTCAGAGATACTGGAGTGATTTGTCATTTCCTTCTTCAACTCATTTTACAGATGAGGAAACTAAGGTAAACAGGGTGAAGTGACTTAGCCAGGGTCATATAGCTAATATGTGAGGTCAGATTAGAATTTAAGTCTTCCTGACTGCAGGCCTACCTTGTCTAATGTCATACAGGTAAGTAAGAGGCAGAGGCCACTAGTTAACAGTGGACAGAGCAGCCTGGAATCAGGAAAACCTTAGTTCAAATCTGGCCTTGGACACTTATTAGCTGCGTGACCCTGGACAAGTCACTTAACCCTGTTAACTTTAGTTTCCTCATCTGTCAAATGAGCTGAAGAAGGAAATGACAAACCATTTTGGCATCTCTGCCAAGAAAACCCCAAATAGGGTCACAAAGAGTTGGAAACAAGTGAAAAATAACTGAACAACAACAATAACACAGAATACACTCTATATAAATGTGTATTCCCTTCCCTTCCCTGAGTGGCAGGGTCATGTCTTCTGACTCCTACTGGAATTTCTGTCCATTTTTACATAGTATCTGGATATAAAGTGAAAAATTCTACAAATACTATAACTATTTCCAAATATCTGAATGTTTATTTTCAGCAAATGAAATATCTTTCTGTATGAAATGTTCAGCTTTTTTTGGTTGTTGTTTCATATGTAGATATTTTCTCTGCCTACATTTTCCTTGTCTTGCATGTTTATAAGCAACATGGATTACACATCTGTTATATGTACAGATGCAACAAAAATCCATCTTGGCTTCCTACCTTTGCAAATTACCTAGAACTTCAGAAACATTTCTCATCTATCAGGGGATTGAAGATTATTTTCTGCTGATAGAAATAAAGTTTCCAATGCCTATTTACATGATCCCTTGGGAACAATGAAGTTGGACCAGCTTAAAAAGACAACGTTGCTCTCCTCTTGACCAGGAGGAAAGCTCTTGTGAGAGGCAGGATGTGGATAGGAGTGAACTGAGATGTTTGGGGCACAGATTTGAAATGGGAAGAGAGAGAGAGAGAGCAAGAAGGAGAGAGATAGGGAACTGAGGAACAAGCATCATCTCTATGGCTGCCACTACTGCTACTAACTGGGATGGGCGAGGGAAGGGGAGGGAAGGGGCAGGGTAGACAGAAGAGAGACAGAGACAGTCAGAAGGAGATAGAGATAGAGGCAGAGAGAGAGACAGAGACAGAGAGAGACAGAGACAGAGAAAAAGAGAGAGAGAGAATGAGAATGCACACAGATTGTATTCCCATTGTTGGGATTATCCCTGCTAGGAGCTGTAGAGAAAAACGAAAGAAAATATTATAAATTTTGTTTTCCACAATTGCCCAAAGCAGAGTTAGAGCTAAATCTGGGATTTCCCCTAGACGAAAACCTGAGCCATGAGTAAGCAGTTTTCAGTTTGGGGAGGAGACTGGTGAGTAGAAGTGTAGGGGAAGTTCCCTGGTGTCAGTGCCAAGCCACATACCCCCAGGAAAATGTTTCTTCTATTGTTCTGCTCAGTGAAGATAGTGACTGGGTTGACAGTTATACAGAAGAGGAGGAGGAAGAGGTGGTGGTGGTGGAGGAGGAGGAGGAAGAAGGGAGTAGCTCTGTGCAAACAAGGATAAGAGCCATCTAAGCTTTGCTTTTCTGACAAACATTTCCATACCCCCAGCCAAAAATGCAGACTAGTAGTCATTGGATAGTGGACAGCATTACACATCTGTGCTACTTATAGAGAACTTCAACATGACTATTATAAAGGGGGAAATTAGCATGATGTTTGCACAGCCACGAGTTGGAGAGAGATCTTTTTACTTTAGTTACAAAAAAGAAGAATAAACATAGAAAATAGCTTTCTAAGAAATAGGATTTAAAAAGCTGGCAACAGTGGATACACATTCGCAAACAACCAAAATAGCAACTGCAATTGCTACAGTAAAAGTGGACGGCACATGTTGGTACTAAAACCAGAAATCATTAACAATGATGAAGGAATGCAAGAGCAAAGGGCTATAGTAGCAACAATAAACATTTATTAAACATCTACAAAGTCCTTGCCCTCATGAATCTTACACTCTAATACTAGAATAATCAGCTAACCTTTTATGTGCATTGCATATCAAAGATATGACCTTTTTATTAAGGGAAATTGGTAAGCTATATATAGGGAAATAAACCCTGACTGTAGGTCAGATCTGAGTGTAAGGCTTTTTTTGACACCAAATGATGTGGTACAAATTGTCTTCAGGTTCAGATGAGTGATGGGCAGCTAGGTGGTATAATGGTTAGAGCACTAGGCTTAGTGTCAGGAAGATATGAGTCTGAATTAGGCCTCAGATCCTGACTAGCTGTGTGACCCTGGGTAAGTAATTTCAGTTTCCTGTTGTAAGGACAAAAATAAATAAGAATTATAAAATTCTGAGGGCAACTAGGTAGATAAAGCATCAGCCCAAATTGAGGAGGACCTGAGTTCAAATCTGGCCTCAGACACTTGGTACTTACCAGCTGTGTGACCCTGGGCAAGTCACTTAAACCTCAATGCCCTGCAAAAAAAAGGAAGGAATGAAGGAAGGAAGAAAGAAAGAAAGGAAGAAAGAAAGGAAGGAAGGAAGGAAGGAAGGAAGGAAGGAAGGAAGGAAGGAAGGAAGGAAGGAAGGAAGGAAGAAAGAAAGAAAGAAAGAAAGAAAGAAAGAAAGAAAGAAAGAAAGAAAGAAAGAAAGAAAGAAAGAAAGAAAGAAAGAAAGAAAGAAAGAAAGGAGGAAGGAAGGAAGGAAGGAAGGAAGGAAGGAAGGAAGGAAGGAAGGAAGGAAAGAAAGAAAGAAAACAAAAAAAGAATAATAAAATACTTAAAGCAGTACCTGGCACATAGTAAGTGCTATATAAATGTTAATCATCATCATAATCATTAAAACCCCAAAATGATAACAAAATTTAGTGATGTGATCTTGGACCTAATGTCAGAAATCTTTGAGGCATCAAGGAGAATAACAGAGATGCCAGGATCTAAATATTGCTGTGATATTTCAAAATAGATGAGGATGAATTTTAGAAACTATATGTCAGTAGCTGTCAACTGGACAGTACTTGTCATCCCCCTCCCTTCCAAATTTTATAAAAGATAATTACTAAAACAGATCTTGTGAGCATTTTTTTAAATATGGTAATCACTTGAAGCCATCATGGGTTTACTATCTAATGTCTCCTCATTTTTAAAGTTCCAGACCAAACCCCATCTCCCCTGATCAGTCTGGTAATCTAAAAATTTACTGTGCATGCCATTCTTTTTGTCCTGCTTTGTTAATTATCTTTTTTTTCCCTGTGTGTGTTTTTCCAACTAGATCATAAAGCACTTCAGTATGGAAAAGTCTCTGATACTTTGTAACTTCCATAACCCTTAACAGAATGTCTTGTACTTAATGGTTCCTTAACAAATATTAGATTAACTTTTTGCTAATTGACATATAATCAGTTGTGGGAAAGAAAATGAAATGTACACTTTACATGGTACTGGAGGAAGAGTAGCACACTTGGAGACAGAAGTAACATGATTTAAAATCCATGCTCTCACACATACTTGCAGTGAAAGTCATGACTTCTGTCATGTTCCTATTCGAAAATGAAGGATAAACAACAATAACAAGCTATGTGACCAGGGCTAAGTCACTTAATTTCTATCAATTTCAGTTTCCTCATCTATAAAATGGGGATAACGGTGGCACTTATATCACAGTGTCATTAAAATGCTTTATAAATGCCAGTTAAACTTTTTAGTCAAATACTCAAACACACAAAAGAATCATTGCCAGTAGAGCTGTGAATGTACATAAGTAGACAGAATATGTGCTTTCTAAAGCTTGTTCTGATTACTGAGTACTTGAGCTCTAATGTAAAATGCCAGAACCAAGGGGATGCCAACCTAGTGGAATATTCCTATTCTGTATCTCTTCTGCTAATGGGCTACTTTGACTCAGCTGGCTGGTGGGTGGGAGAAGAAGACCTGGGAGCCAGCTAATTAGCAAGCATTAATACAAGCCAAGATTCAGTCTGAGTCTTACTGAGTAAAACACAACATTGCAAGGGCCAGGAGCAAACTGGGATTTTAGGGTATAATCCAAGATCATTGAAGTGAGTACCTCATATAAAATAAGCCTGACAGAAGGACAGAGGAGATACTAGGATACATGGGACAAAGCCAAGATCATCTGGTAGACAGTGAAATAAAGGCAGGGAGTGCTATTAACATAGTTTCAAATTTAGAGCATTTTGAAAACCCAGTGGTTTGGTCAATCAATCACTCAATCAACATTCTTAAGCACCTACTATATGTCATGTTCTGTGCTAAGCCTTAGGTATACAAAGAGACAAAAGACAGTCTCACCCTCAAGGAACTTACAATCTAATAGAGAAGATAACATATAAATAAATACATATATATGTATAAAATTATATTGTACATATATGTTTATATGTTATCTTTCATGCACATGAAAGATAACATATAAACAAATATATATGAAATATAACATATAAACATCTATGTACATGTATGTATGTACACATATATACATATATACATATATATATGAGAAAGCAATCTATACAGGATAAATAAGAAATAATTAACAGAGGGAAGGAACTGGGAATGAGAGGGATTGGGGAAGGCTTCCTGCGGAAAGTAGGATTTCAGTAGGGACTTAAAGTAAGCCAGGGAAGTCAGTAGTAAGAGCAAAGGAGAGAGGACATTTCCAAGAATAGAAGATAGTCAAAGAGAATGATGCCAGGCGTCAAGAGATGGAGTGTTTGTTTGTAGAACAGCCAGACAAATGTCACTGGATTGAAGAATACATGTGAGAGAGTACAGGGTAAGAAGACTGGAAAGGGATAAAGGAGATAGGCTTTGAAGGGCTTTGTCTGCCAAACAGTGTTTTATATTTGTTCTTGGAAGCAATGAGAAGCCACCAGAGTTTATAGAGTAGCAAGGCAACATGATAGGACCTACATTTTATTTTATTTTTTAAATTTTGTATTCCAAAATCTCTTCCTCCCTCCTCACCAAGAGCTAAGGCAATTCAATATAAGATATACATGAGCAGCCATGCAAAACATTCCCATTATTTATTTGTGCATCTAGTACCAGAACCTAGCAAAGTGTTTCCACACATAGTAGGTGATTTTTTTTCCCAATCTTAATAGAAAGAAAACAGACAAAAACAAAACTTCAGATAAGGGAACTAACAAAAAATGATGCTTCAATCTGTATTCAGACACCATCAGTTTTCTCTCTGTAGATAGACTGCACTTTTCATAAGACATTCAGAGTTGGCATGGATCATTGCAGATCATTTTACAGTATTGCTGTTATAGGACCTGCATTTTAGGAAAATGTTTTGGGTCAAACCAAAGGTGAGGCTCTGGCTAAATGCTGTATGCTCAGAAAGTTATAAAAATTCTTGATGTTTCTTCCAAGCACTTTAAGATCTATCTCCTCTTCACAACAACTTTGTGCAGTGGGTGGGCAAGCACAATTCTCTCCATTTAGCACATGAGGAAAGATGGGGTTTATGGTAGTGTAATGATGGACAAAGAGGCACATAGTGAGTTACCTTGTGAGTAGCACTCCAAGTTCCTGTTCCTGGACTCATGTCAGTGTTCTTCTAAAAGGTCACATTGGGTCCATTTCATTCATAGCTAAACTAAGGTAAAAGCTAAAGGGATACTAACCCTTCCTTTCCCCCCAGAACTAGGCTACCTGAATTGCACCTAAGATACCCTAGGGTAGAGAGCCATAGATTATATATTTAGATGTAGAAGGGACCTTGGAAATCACTTTGTTCAACACTCTTTTTAGAGATGAAGAAACAGAAGGCCAGAGCAGTTCAATGATTTATCCAAGGTTAGATGGGTGTCAGAGCTGTCTTCCAAACCCAGGTGCTCTGAATCCTGATCCAGTTCTTCCTACTGTCCCCACCTTACCTCCTTGGATATGCTTAGAGTCAGGAGCTCTGGGTGATGGTCCAAGTTCTGCTACTTTCTGGTCAAATGACATTGAGCAAGAGGCATCTCTGGGATCCCTTGTGACCACCTAGATAACTGATGGTTTCAAATGGATCATCTCTAAGGTTCCTTTTGAGTCTATAAATCCACCCTGTGATCCTTAGGATAGAAAAGATAAGCTTGGAAAGGAGGATAAATCCCACAGTGACAAGACTACGTTGAGTGTTTCAGTGTTACATTCCAGGACACTACAGCATTCTGACACTCTGAAAGTTGAAGATAAACACATCAGCTGGATCAATAAAGTTCCCAACATGGATTGCCACAGAGGGATCCTTGACAGTTTTTCACCAAAATGCCATCTCTGGCAGGTTCTAACAAGATGGACAGGCCATGAATATGGCCAAATGACAGGCACTATGCCTGTGGGCCAAGATCAACCCAGATAAGTGTAAGGAGCCTCTTCACCAGAAGGTTGACTATCAGGAGATAAAATTATTTTGGCAAAGGAAGCAAATTCAGTGAATAAAAACACCAACTGGCCCTCCCCCCTCCATCGCCCTTCTGTTCCCACAATGCCAACAGCAGAGTGGCAGAAAAGGGGACCAAAAATTATACCATTCTCATCTCACCTACAAACAATAACTTGGCCCTTGATCAAAGAGAGGACACATGAAGGAAGAACTGAACTATGGCCATACTGACATTTTCAGTATTCAGAAAATGTAAAAATGTCACAGCTAAAGAGGTAGGCAGTTCATAGGTTCTTTACAGGTTAATGGAGAGGCTTCGAAAAGGCTTGATATCCCCCTATGTTCAAAGGTAAGAGGAAACATTATTTCATGGCATAGATGATTTCATCTTACACTGTTTATAATGAGTATGAACAAACAGACAACCAGGAAGATAGGTCTGACTTGTCACCAACATTCAGTTCATGGATGAAAAAAATTGAGAACTTCTACAAAGAATTTGATATGATATCTGGACTATCTGGTTAGTCTCCCTGTCTCAGACCTCTCCCCACTTCAAGCCTCTCCCCACTCCAATCCATCTATCAATGAGCTTCCAAAGGAATCTTCCTAAAGGACAAAACTAAACATGTCTTACACAAAAAATCCCAGTGGTTCCCTGTTACTCCAGAATCAAATCTAAAATCCTCTGTTTGGCTTTATGAATTTCTTAATTATAAGCCCTTTGAGGACAGAGCTGTTTTATTTATTTGTGCATCTAGTACCAGAACTTAGCAAAGTGTTTCCACACATAGTAGGTGATTCTTTTTTCCCAATTTTAATAGTTTTAATTTTTTTTCCAGTGAAATGTAAAGATAATTTTCAACATTTGTTTTTATAAGATTTTGAATTCCAAATTTTTCTACCTCCCTCCCTTCCCTCCACCCTCCCCAAGACAGAAAGCAATCTAAAATAGGTTATACATGTATAATCACATTAAATATGTTTCTACATTAGTCATGTTGCAAAAGAAGAATCAGACCAAAAGGGGAAAACCTCAAAAAAAAGTAAAAATAGCATGATTCAAACTGTATTCAGATTCCATAGTTCCTTTTTCTGGATATGGAAAACATTTTCCATAATTAGTCCTTTGGAACTGTCTTGGATCATTGTATTGCTGAGTATAGCTAAGTCTATCACAATTGATCACACAATGTTGTTACTGTGTACAATGTTTGGGGCAGCTAGGTGGCACAGGAGATAGAGCCCTAGCCATAGATTCAGGAGGACTTGAGTTCAAATCTGGACTCAGACACTTGACACTTACTAGCTGTGTGACCCTGGGCAAGTCACTTAACCTCAATTGCCTCACACAAACAAAAAAATTGTTATTTACTGTGTACAATGTTCTCCTGGGTCTGCTCACTTCACCCAACATCAATCCACATCATCTTTCCAGGTTTTTCTGAAATCTACCTGCTCACCATTTCTTGTAGCACAATAGTATTCCATTACATTCATATACCACAACTTGTTCAGCCATTCCCCAATTGATGGATATTCCCTCGATTTCTAATTCTTTGCCACCACAAAGAGCTGCTATAAATATTTTTGTACATGTGGGTCCTTTTCCCGTTTTTATGATCTCTTGGGATACAGACATACTAGTGATATTACTGGGTAAAAGGGTATGCACAGTCCCATAGCCCTTTGGGCATAGTTCCAAATTGCTCTCCAGAATTGTTGGATCAGTTCACAACTCCACCAACAATGCATTATTGTTCCAATTTTTTTGCATCTCCTCCAACATTTATTATTTTCCTTTTTCATCATATTAGCCACTCTCATAGATGTGAGGTGATACCTCATTCTTGTTTTAATTAGAATTTCTCTAATCAATGGTGAATTAGAGAATTTTTTTTCATATGGCAATAGGTAGCTTTGATTTCTTCATCTGAAAACTGCCTATTCATATCCTTTGAACATTTCTCAACTAGGGTTGATTCTTCAAAAAATACTGAAGAAAGGAATAAAGGATAACAACATGGACATATATGTGAAGAAAGGAAGAATTGTGGAATAAGAATATATTCCTCATACCTGAGAAAGAAAGTCCATGGTCTTCCAAGTTCACAGCCAAAGGCTGCAAATGTTGCATGCGTCTTTCCACTGGGCCAGGGTTCTAAAAGTCCCTCCTTGATCCTTTTATCCTTTTTCCTCAGACATCAGTTCTATGCTGGTTGTAAAATCTGTACTGTTTTCTGACCCCAAGCTTTCTGTGCTTTGATCTCCCAGTCTTTGAAATCCCCATGGTCAGAGATGCCAATCCTTGCACCTAAAGCAGAAAAAGAATGAATGAAAAAGCCCACAAGGCCCTGTCTCTCAGGAGGCTAAGAGCAGGAAGACCTAGAAACCCTTCCCCTTAGAGCATAGTCTCTCTCCAGATACTGTCACACCATCAGATTGCAAATGAAGGCAATGAGGCCAAAAGTGGCCCACAGGCAGCTGAAGCTGAGTAAGGTCTTTTTGAAGGTGCCAATGATTCCAAGTACACAGCCAATAGAAAAAGGCTACTGACAACCACATGGTAGGCCAAACAGAAACCAGCTGCAGAATGTCCATGCATGCTCTAGTCCCTACATGTCATCATTATTCTCCCAGGAGCTGCTCCTTAGAGTCCAGCCCTCTGAACAAACTAATGGGCACTATACATGTGCCATTGCAAATATAATTACTTTTAAATAAGTTGTCTCATCTCTTGATTTCATAATACCCCAGTGAGATAGGTGGTACAAGTATTTTTCCCCCTTTACAGATAAGAAAACTGAGCTTTAAAGAGTTATCTTACTTGAGGCAACACAGATAATAAGTGGCAAAATAAAGAAACAGATTTTGGTCTTCTAACAAAATTTCATTTAGTTATTCTTCCATCTTAGTCATTCTTGCCCTATTTTATTTTCCCCCTTCAGCAGCATGGAAAGAATATTGGGCTGGAAGAATGGATATCTGAGGTCTAGACCTGGAACTTTCTCTAGCTCACTTTTTGACTCAGTGTCTCTAGAGGTTTATGTGTAAAATGAGGCTACTAAGTTCTAAGTAGCTAAGTTCTCTCTAACCTCCCTTCCAGTGCTATTATTATGTGATTCTGTGATCTTATAAATCTTTGTTTATAGAATATTCCTATTTGTAAATGCTTGACAATGCATGTTGTTAGATAATCACTGCTGCATAAGTAAGAGGTTTTTCTATGACCTTGATTCTAGTGAGATTCTAGTGCCTGTGATAGGAACTGTCATGGAAAGAAAAAAATGAATTCCAACTATTAATGAGCAACAGAAACCAAAACAAAACTAGGCTGTCAAAATGGGTGTTCTGATGCCCACATGCAGACCATCATTACTACCCTGCTCTGAGATTGTTGTAACCCAATGAGACTGTGTTACCCAATGAAAAACACCCAAACTCTAACCCTCTGAACCATCTTTAACCAGGCCATGTTATATCAATTGCCAGTATTTGTTGATTTTATCTCCACAGTATCTCTCATCCCTATTTCCTCCTTTCCACTCCCACTACCATTGCTAGTTTCTGCCCAGAAGCAACTGGTGGCAGAGTGGGTAGAGCCCCAGGTTTGGAGTCAGGAAGAACTTAGGTTCAAGTCTAGATTCAGACACTTACTAGCTGTGTGATCCTGGGAAAGTCACTTAGCCTCTTTTTGTCTCGGTTTCCTCAACTATAAAATGGAGACAATAATTGTACCTACTTTCCAGGGTTGTTATGAGGATCAAATGAGATATTTGTAAAGCACTTAGCACAGTGTCTGGCACATAGTAGGTATGATATAAATGCTTAGTCCCTTCCCTTTCCCCTTCATTATCTCCTACTGTAGGACCCAATCCTTACTGGTTTCACTGTCCCTGGTCTCCCTCCCCTCTAATCTAGCCTTTGAACTTCTGCCAAGGTAATCTCAGCAATCTTTCTAACAACCTCTGATCATATGACTCCTATTCAAAAAACTTTCGATGTATTTCTGTTACCTCAAATTCCTTATTATTGTTGTTTGTCCTTCTTTCTCAAAGAGGATGATGACATCAGAATGATGTGATGTCTTGCAGTGAATTGGATTTCAGTGAGGGACAGCTGTGCAAGGTCACCAACCTCACTCACTCCTACAGAACCATCTAAGTCCAGCGATGAGATATATATCAGAATGACTGGAGATGGCCCCAGATGTTTAAGGCAATTGGGATTAAGCGACTTGCTCAGGGTCATACAGCTAATAAGTATCTCTGAGGTGAATTTGAATTCAGGTCCTCCCAACTTCAGAGCCAATGCTCTTTATACACTGTGCCACCTAGCTGCCCCAACCTTACATTCAACTACCTTCCAGATTTATTTCATGTTTCTCTCAACTCATCAATTCTATGGCCTAGCCAAAGTGAACCTAAAGGAGTGATGGACTGTTCCACCCACCATCTCTACATATTAAAGTCTTTCATCCTTTAAGACAGATCTCTCTCCTCTGTCTCTCTGTCTCTCTCTTCCTCACTCCCTCTTTCTCTTTTTCTGTCTCTATATCTGTCTCTGTCTCTCTGTCTCTCACTATCTCTGATTCTCTTTCTGTCTTTGTCTCTGTCTCTCTGTTTCTCACTTTATCTCAATCTCTGTCTCTCTCTCTGTCTTCACCTGTCTCAGTCTCTGTTCCCATTTCTATCCTTCTGTCTCTCTTTCATTTTTTTAAATTTCTGCATTAATCATGTTGTGAAAGAAGAATCAGAACAAAATGGATAAACCTCAAAAAAGTAGAAACCGTATGGTTCAATCTGCATCCAGATTCTACAATTCTTTTTTCTCGATGTGGAGAGCATTTTCCATCATGAGTCCTTTGGAATTGTCTTGGATCACTGTATTGGTGAGAAAAGCTAAGTCTATCACAGGTGATCACACAGTGTTGCTGTTACTGTGTACAGTGTTCTCCTGGTTCTGCTCACTTCACTCCATATCAGTCTGCCTAATTCTTTACAGGATTTTCTGAAATCTGCCCTCTCATCATTTCTTGTAGTGCAATAGTATTCCATTACATTCATATTCTGTCTCTCTATCACTGTCTGTTTCTATGACTCTTTGTCTCCATGTATGTCTCTCTGAGGTGTCTCTGTCTCTTTCTTTTTCTTTGGGCTTCATCACTGGATCCCAGATTTAGAGCTATAAAGAATCTTAGAGGCAAGCCCACAAATCCAATCCTTTAATTTTATCAGAGAAACCATTAGGAGAGGGTAATGATTCACTCGCAGTTACAAGTTGGGATTAGTATCCAGGTCTTCTTACTCTCAATCCATTGCTCTTTCCAAAAAAAGGCCATGCTACCTTTTATTTTAATGTCTATTATAGTTACAAAACCTTCTATGTTTTTCTAATTTACTCTGGACTACTGGCAGCAGGCACAAACCTAGAGAAGTATGAGAAGCAGTGTAGCCATCATGGATCAAGAAGACTTGGATTGTGTGACAACTGGCAAATCACTTAACCACTCTGAATCTCAGTTTTCTTATCTCTGTAATTTGGATTTTAATACCACTGGTCCCTATCTCTCTAGGGTAATCATAAGGTTCAAAGAAGATACTGTAATGCATACAAAGTATTTTGCAAAGTTTTAGGCACTATATCAATGTCAGTTATTATTCTCCTCATCATATATCTGTATCATTCATGTTCAATGTGGAGCCAAATGGCATATTGACTATAGTTCTGATCCATTGGGTAGACAAGCACATTTATACACCTACTATTGGGGATGTTTTAATAACAACAGCTACTGTACTTGTTTCATCTCCTCTCCAGGGTCTTATCTTGAATTGTTCAGGCTCTCTCCATTCTCACTATTGTTATCACTAAAAATGCCATGAAAGCAATTCCAAAGAGAACATGCCCTAAAGAACAAGGGAATCATCAATTTCCAACTCAGAATGACAGCCTGAGGGGCTCTGATAGGCATCCTACTAGAGGAAACTTTATTTCCCCTAAATTCAATCCCTCACTCCTTACAAGAAGATTTACTTAATGTCACTTTCATTTGGCAGGTACGTCAGTAGTCCTTGACAGATAATAGTGTGAATGCTAATGGACCCAATTCCCATGGCATCCCCACCTGGACTGTTAGACCAGTTT
The DNA here is from genome assembly GCF_019393635.1 of Dromiciops gliroides. Taxonomy (NCBI): domain Eukaryota; kingdom Metazoa; phylum Chordata; class Mammalia; order Microbiotheria; family Microbiotheriidae; genus Dromiciops; species Dromiciops gliroides. The sequence goes on along the minus strand of NC_057866.1, from coordinate 155,470,688 downwards.
TTGCAGAAAACATTTACCCTTGATGTTTTACAAGCCAAGTCACATAAAGCCCTCAAAGGGACAGTGAAAAAATCATCCTGCATAGGCAGAAAGATGTACTGCATGATGTAATAGAGATTTTTCTCCACCTCTAATTTCCCTAGTAATAGAAATACTAGCATTCCTTTGGCCAGCTAGTGTAATCTCTGTAATAACCCACTGGGCTTATTCACATCAGGAGAGAGTGCATCATTACATCTGGCTAAGGGTTCTATGTATGAAGAAGAAACACATTCTCTTTTATTAAGAAATAAATGGTCCAAATTAAAGTTCTCCACAGTCTTAGGAATCCAGGAACTGGCTAATGTTAAAGTGAATACATAGATACATTTCTTTTCAATAAGCAGACGTGAGATGGGTGTAATGCTTACATTCATAAACCAATGCTAATTGAGAGTGAGGAAAAGACCTTAGATTAGAATTCTTTTGCCTTGTCTGGGCTGAAGTTAAACTGAATCCAAATCTATGTAGGCACAGGAAGTGAAAGTTGAGAGGGCCTAGAAAATGGGTCATATATTCAAATCTTTCCACTAAAGGTAGATTGTTTAGATCTGACCTTATCCATTTGGTCTAACCTAATAATCCAGTACAACAACATTTACTCAGCACTACCTACATGCCAAGTGCTGACCTAAGTGCTGATTATACTAAGACAAAATGGGGGGGGGGGCGAGTTTATCCCTCAAGCTTGTCATCTATTGGCTGCAGTGAGTTTGCCCATCCAAACATTTCACGCGAGCTGAATTCTCTTTTGGTCATTATCTAACACTGGTTATTTTCCTAGCTTCCCGGGGTCAATCTAATAACAATTTCTTATTCATGATAACACCATTATAACTTTTCTGTTGTGGGCAAAGGGTTTGAGTTTTAGAAAGTCAGTACAGAGATCAGATGTCTCATTCCTTTACATAAGCCTTTACAATTCACAATACAGAAATGATATGAATATACCTTTGTCCTGGCCATAGGAGTACAATGCACAAAAATGCTCAAAAGGCTCCATGGGTCAACAGAATGGTCATCCTCTGAAAGGATGAAGGCTCCATGATGTTTGTTCATCTCCTCTCAAGTTAGCCAAAAGAAATCCATTCAATGTACTGGGGACCTTTCTTGCTTTCTCTTGACACCTGAGGATACTACTGAAACAAACAAAGCATCTTTGGTCAGATTGGATAGTTATCTCTAGGTCTCACCCAATGGCCAGCCCATCTTCTTTTTCACTTGCACATTTCTTTGATGGCATCCTTGATTCCATTTCTTCTTCATAATTGCTTCTGTGTAATGTGTTGCTGCCCACTCCCACCCACCATGGTGCTTTTTATTGCCCTCAACTTAGAATCTCCACAGCCTATTGTGTTTTGTGATACACTATCATACAACAGCAATGGAAAAAAAAATGATCAATCAAGGAGCATTTATTAGCTACTTCCTATATGCCAGACATTGAGAGGGGTGAGGCGGGGCAGAATTAGCTACAATCTCTGATCTCTAGGAGCTGACATTCTGATGGGAAGAGATATCATATATATGTTAGTACATTGATCATTTACAGTAATGGTGATCATTTACTCTTGAAGTTACAAAGCATTTTCACATATATCATATCACCCGAGTCCCACAATTTGGGCTGGGTTGTCTTCTCCAATCCAAACTCTGGCTCTATCTGACAATGCAATGTCTACTGCTACTTTCTCAGTATGTACCCCAAACATATCTGTTAAGTTCAATCCCAGATCTTATAGTATCTTGTCATCTTCCCTGCTGATGTAACCCCCTTCCTGCTTCTGAAACAGAGACCATTGCTCTCCTCCCTGGGTGAATTATTCAGCCTACTAACTACATTCTAGGGCTGAACTTGACTGGAGAGTATTGAAACTCACCAGATTAACTACATCTAGCTAGCCCTAGATCATGCTTAACAACCAGCCACACTGGACATCTGGTGATATCTTCTTATCCAATCTGCACCTTATACACATACATCTTCAATCTTCATTTGCACTGTTTACTTTAGGAAAATTCATCAAATTAATGTAACTATTTTTGACAATTATGTTGACAAGACATGACAATCAGCTGTCATGTGGTTCCATTCATTGCCTCAAAGACTCTCCAGACAAAAACTCCCTTCCATGGCTACCACTGTCTCCACTTATTAGAATATAAGTCCTTGAGGGCAGGAACCATCTCACTTTTGTCTCCATAGCCCTAATTCCCAACACAGTGCTTTGCATATAATAGGTGCTTAAATTATTTGTTTTTCTTTAAAAAAAATAAACTTTCATTGAAATATATGCATACATATATATATATAAGATATATTATATAAGATATATTTATATAATATATATATACAAAATTTCTCCAAAGATTCTTCTTCTCACTTCCTAGAGAGTCATTCTATATAACATATGGGATATCAAGGTAAATAATATTTTAAATAAAAAAAGGAAAGAAGAAAAATGATCAAAACCAATCAATAGATCAAAAAAGTCTGAAAATATATGCAAGGTATCACTTCTTAAATCTCCCACCTCTGCAAAGGAATGGGGTAGGTAGGTTTTCTCATAGCTTTTCTTTGGAACTATGCCTGTTCTTGATAATTTTGCTACATTCATTATGATTCTTTTGTATTTGTTTATTTTCTGTTTATCAATTATAGCCATTCTCTAACTATATTTTTTATTTTATCTCAACTAACAATACAGTCATGTAGCCTATCTTCCTATAGCACTTCCAGTTAATCAATCATTTTTCATTCATGCATGCATTCATTCATCCTAATGATAGCAACCTATAGGTTCAGTGACATTTATTCATAAATCCAACTCTTTCAAGCTAGAGCAAAGACTCTCTGACTTCTATTTTAATCCTAATAGAATGCTAAATGACTAATGTTGCCATCTTCATCCAAACTATGATTGTGTTGGAGCCTATCTTGGGACTCTCTGACTCTCTATCTCCTCTGTCCTCTTTCCTTTCCTTCAGCAAGGAGAGCTTATTAGCCTACATATTTGAACAGGTGCTGTGTTTTATGACCAGAAAAATCATTCTGGAACTTGGGATAAGCATAGGATTTGGGAGAGACTACTAGGGAGGCTGCTGCTAGAAGTACAAGCAAGTTGAGGTCAGTCCAGGCCAAGTAGTTGGGATTTCACATCTCATATAGATATACCCACCCCCATGTTCATTGCTCTACATGTAGCTTTTGGACAAGCCACTTCTGGTGGGGTACAATTGTACTTGGGGAAAGATAACATATCTTCCAAGAGTCTAGCCTACATTCATATATTTTGGCTAAAGACCTCTGACCCTGTAGCCCCTGAGAAAAGAAGGAGCAAGAAGGAGGGGACAGATGGGAGACATAATGGTGGTTATCTCTCTCAAATCTTGATAAAGGAAGAATATGTAGTAGATGTTGCTGTGAGCCATTGAGACCTAAAGAAAGATTCAATATCACTGTGAGTGGCAGCCAAGGACCTGGGCAAGGGAACATGTGAACTCCCACTGTAAAGGTAATGGGGGGAGGGGGGGTGTGCTTGCATGAGGGGAAGGTAAGGTATAGGGATGGCATAGGCTTATGAGGGTTAGGGAAGATAGCCTGGAGGATTTTCCAAGGAAAGAAAAAGACTCCCTCTAAATTTCAGTACCCTAAGGCAAAACCCTATTCAACCTGCCTTAGCTAACTTTCTGGTCATGAAGTTTTATTTCGTTCCCTGCCAAGGAAACAGTTGTGGTACTTCCACCATCTTCCATATAATTGTGTTATCCTATCCACCTGGCCCCTACAGATTGAACATTGAAAAACATACTTTCAATTCAACTCAAAATTCCCATTTACCAAACACCAAACACCATGATTATGCTATTGAGGGAGTGTCCCAGATCAGCTCTAATCTTATTCCATTTTGTATTCGATAATCCAGAATTGAAATTTGAACACTACTCATGGTTTTAAACCAAACTATAAAAGGATAAGCATCATATTCAGCCATTTTTTCCTACATGAACACTTGAAAGCTCTCTGTCAAGTCTAAAATATAGCTTTTCATGCTGTGAATTCTCCTGAAGCTGTATTTTAGAGTTTAGTGTGAACGAGTACAAGTCAGTTCAAATAGCAGAAAGAAAATTTGCTGCATCTCTGACTAAAAATAAAATTATTGAAGTCATAGTGAAAGGAGAAAGCTATAAATATCCAGGTTTCCTGAAGTTAAGGGGGATTATATTTCAATTCTTCAAAGATCTGAGGTTTCATCAATGTAGGTGCCTACCATCAAATTATACCCAACAGATGGCCTTGGAGAGGGGCTAAAAATTATATCAACCCCATTGATGCACCATGATGGTCACTAAGAACAGGAGTTTTGAAGTTAAGTTTTCTCAGCATCTCTTGCTTTTAGAACAGTAATTTTTGGATAAGCAGTAGCCCCTTTTTGAATTGAACTCTCCTACCTTAGAAAGGTAAACAAGTGAATGAAACAACCAGTACAGTTAATCCTGTTTAACAACATAAACAGCATTCTTTTTCTGTAGTCCCCCACTTCTCTGCTAAGAGGAAGAAGGGAATTTTATTTCTATCTTCCTTTTTCCATGGAGCCACATTACAGTGGGAAAAGTCCTAAATTTGGAGTCAGAGGACAAAGGTTCAAATCTAAGCTCTTCTCCCAAAATCCCTATGGGAACTTCACTTCCCTGAGTTTCATATTCATCAATTGTAAATAATTGTTGGACTTTATGGTCTCGAAAGTATCTTCTAATTCAAAATTTATGATCTGTCTATATTTAAGAGAATTATGAAATATTTCAAGTTATGTGTGTTTGTCTCAAAATAATACATGTTGGTTTCACTTAAGAGCCAGTATCGCCAAGTGGAAAGGGCAGTGAATTTACAAAGGAACTAAGTTTAAATCTGACCTCTACCACTTTCTATCTGTATGACCCTGGGCAAGGCATTTGACCCCAATTACCTTAAAACATCTAGAGCCATCTCCAGTCATCCTGAGGTAGATCTTGCCAGTGAACCCAGATGGCTCTAGAGGAGAGATTTAGGTTGGTGACCTTGCACAGTCCAATTCATTGCAAGTCATGTCTGTTGCTTTTATGAAGAGGTATTTTATGTTTTCTTCTACTTTTATATTTTTTTAATTCTGCTTTACTTCTTCTTGTTTTCTCATTGAGTCATTAGCTTCCATCTGCCCAATTCAGATTCTTAAGGAATTACTTTCCCCAGTCAGCTGTTGTACCTCCTTTTCCATTAGTCCAATTGTATTTTTAAGGCATTATTTTCTTTTTTGAAACTATTGACTTTATCTTATGTAACTCATTTCTTTTCCCATTTTTTCTTCTACCTCTCTTATTTGGTTTATAAAATCCCTTTTGAGCTCTTCCAAGGGGTCTTTTTGGTCTTGAGACCAATTCCTCTTCCCCTTTAAGCCTTCATGTGTAGGTGTTTTGACACTGTTGTCCTCCTCTGTGTTTACATTTTGATTTTCCGCATCACCATAGTAATTTTCTATGGTGAGGTTTTTGTTTTTTTTTTCTGTTTCTTATTTATATTTTAGTGTATTTTGTGTCTTTGAAAGTTGAGTTCTGCTTCTCTGGTACAGCATACACTATCTCAAGTTTTGGTGTGTATGTGTTTTTTTTTGTTTTTTACTGGGGGACAGGGACCCAGTCACTGGTTTTCTACTCTGAGGCCTCAGCCACTTGTACCTTACTCACAGAACTGGAGTGTCTCAGCCTAGTTGGGCCTATTGGGTAGCAGATACCCCAACTGGCAGATTGCCTTCTGCATTGGGATGGGGGCCTCACAACTGGATATCTGTGTCACTAGCTTGCTCAATTAGGACCTCAGGTCCTCAGCTGCTATGCTGTGGCTAAGAGCCTTCTGCTGGCTTGCCCAAACACCCTCTGCACTGAGCTGTACTCCCCTCTTACCCAGGTGAGACAGACTTTTGCTGAAGACTTTCTAGATTATCTTAAGGCAGAAGATTGTTTCCCTCCATATTTTTGTAGGCCTTTCAGCTCCAGAATCTGTTTAGAGGCTTAATTTAACATAGTTTCTGAGGGAAATTTGTGAGAGCACAAGAAACTTCCAGGCTTCATTCCACCATCTTGGCTCCACCTCTAGAACTCCCAAGTCATGACATTACCTGATGTCATGGTCATCTTTGAGAATGAAAGACAAACATGAACAACAACAAAATGAGGAAGACTGAACTTGATGGTCTCTAAGATCACTTCTATCTGCAAACTATAATCTTTGGTTATAAAGGAGATTCATAACTTGTAATTTTAACTTGCTCATTGAAAACAAGGGTAGAGGAAGAGGTATATCAAGAAATTACTGGTATAAAAATAAAAGGCATTAAAAAAAAAAGAAATACAGTTATCCCTTCTATGATGTCAGGCTTAGGGGTGTAGTCCTATAGTATAGAAAATCTGTGTAAAACTTTTTAGCCCTCCCTTCATACCAGAAAAGAAGTCTGTATTATTATGGTAATAAAAGATAAAATATATTGATATTAAATAATATTGTATGCCTCTCTGAGTTTTTAAACTATTTTCTGTATCATCTGTGGATTCCACGAGACTCCCCCAAAATTCCTATTTAATTTCTTATGCCAATTGGCAATATATCAAAACCACAATTGGTGGGGCAGCTAGGTGGCACAGTGGATAGAGCACAGGCCCTGGATTCAGGAGAACCTGAGTTCAAATGCAGCCTCAGACACTTGACACTTACTAGCTGTGTGACCCTGGGCAAGTCACTTAACCCCATTTGCCTCACCAAACAAACAAACAAACAAACAAAAAAACAACCACAATTCTAAAGTCTTGATGTGGAAGGGATAACTTTATTTAAACCTTGTAACTGAAAAGAGCTTTCTCTTTTGTTAAGGCTATGAAAAGAGACTAATTAACAACAGTAACCAATTTCTGTTGTTACAAGCATATTCATATCACCAATCTAATTATAAATTATACAAATTGGGCAGTTAACAAAAGACCCATTTTGTATTCAAATTTGGGAGGGTAACTGTTGAATCTGCCAAAGAATCTCCAAATGCCTTAACTTTTACTTTCTTTTCTTTTGGTGAGGAGAAGTTAGGTAATATGGGGTAAGGACCTCCTTTGTACTTGTGATTTCATAATCATGTGCCTGGTATAAAAACTTCCCCTTCTCATGCAGATAAGCAAGTCTGAATTTTATGGTCTCAGTTGCCTATAGTTTTAGAAAGTTTCCTGGGGCATTGTGAGGTTAAGTGACTAGCCCATGGTCATTTAGCTAATATGTGTCAGAGGCAGAATTTGAATCTAGATTATTGTAACTGCAAGGTCTGTCTTCTACATCAGGGTGTCTTAAAATTTTTTCACTTGTGCAGCCTTTTCACCCCCCAAAATTTTATGTGACCCCAGGTATATAAGTATATAGAATAGGTATACATAACCTTTTACTGTTGCCAAATTTTTCACAGCCTCTACATTCAGTTACCCAACCCCCATATGGGGTCTCCACCCCCCAGTTTAAAAAGCTAGGCTTTACTTCACAGACTACATTGCCACTCAGCTACTCCCATAAAAGCAGAATCTCATAAAGGTTACCAGAATCTAGCAAGCCAATATTGTGGAGATAAGTGGTTTAATGAAAGGAAAAAGTCTGGCAGGTTGCTAGATGATAAAGAACAATGAAAAGTCACTGATATTCAAAATATTTTCAAGTAAATAATAAGGAAAATTTGTCTGATAATAGGCATGCTAGCTAGGGCAGTAGTTTTGAATATGTGAAGCCTTCTTTTCTCAGATAATAAGAATAAGAATGTACCACTTTGCCTAGAATTAGATCACCAGAAATAATGATACTGGTAATCATAATAGTGATGCTGCTGCTGATGATAAAGCTAGCATTTATATAATGCTATATGGTTTGCAAGGTATTTTACAAATAATATCTCACTTTATCCTTACAACAACCATGAGAGGGAAATGCTATTATTATCCCCATTTTACAGAGAAGGAAACTGAGGCTGACAAGCCATCAAATGGCTTCCCCAAGGTCACACAGCTAGAAAGTATTTTTGAGGCTGGTTTTGTTCATTATCTGCCTGACTCTCCATGGAAAGCTCTATCCACTGCATGATTTGCTTCTGCTAAGATGCTAATGAAATATTTCAGCCCTGAATCTAGACCAACACAAAGAATTTGCACAGTATCATAACAGCAAAGCTAGGATATTTTAGAAAATAACCACTAACAAGAGGTACTGTAACAGGGCCATAATAATAGGCCAAGAAACCCTGGAAGAGAAAGCAAACATTCTGCTATCAGATAAGACCAGTAAAGCAACAGAATCTATTTACAAGCCACTGTACATAGTAAAAGTATTGCAAAAAATCAGTGCAGAAGGAGGGAAGGGTGAAAGAAGGGAGGGCAGAGCAGAGGAGGGGACAGTCAGAAGTAAAACACTTTTGAGGAGGAATAGGGTAAAAGAAGATAGAAAATAGAGTAAATATCATGGGAAGGGAATAGGATGGAGGGAAACAGTTATGATGATTGATTATAATGGTGAAATGTATGGTACCTACATTGCTGGGCTACTGTGAAGAAAAATTTTTATCAAGTTTAAGGTACTATATAAAAGCTATGATGAACAGGATGCTATCAGAAAAACCTGGAAAGACCTACATGAATTGATGCAGAGCGAAATGTACTGTATACAAAATAACAGCAATAGTGTAAGATGATCTGCTCAGAAGGATGTGGTTATTTTCAGCAAAGCAATGATCCAATATAACTCTGAAGGACTTATGAAAATTGCAACACATCTACAGAGAAAGAACTGATGGTATCTGAAAACAGATTGAAGCATAATTTTTTGACAGTTCCTTAATATGAAGTTTTGTTTTTATCTATTTTCTCTTACAACCTAGCTAATGTGGAGATGTTTTCCATGACTACTCATGTATAACTTATATTTAATTGCTTGAGTTCTTGGGGGTGGGGGTGGGAAGGGGGGAGGAAGACCAGTTGGAAGACAAAGTTTTAAAAAACTGATGTCAACATTTGTTTTTACATGTAATTTGGAAAATAAAATTCTAAATGGAAAAAATCAGTGGAAAAAACATCAACAAGTGTGCCAGCCTTGTCTGAGGAAGAAAAGCTAATATTCAGATTAAGTAATATCAAAATAAGGACAAGTATCCCAGCCACTGGCAAGGCTTACAAACACACACACACACACACACACACACACACACACACACCAGACCAATCTGCCTTAGAATGAAATATCTATCCCCCATATTAGCAGGAATCTGAGAGGCAAGCAAGGACAGATACAAAGTATGAAAGCAATATGGGGGGAAAACGAGATTTAGAGTAGAGTATGCTGGCTTTGATCTTGGCTACTTTGGTACCCCTGAACTAATGATTTTAATTATCTGAGTCCCAGGATTATCATCTGCAATATTAGACTTTTAGCTCTAAGTTATCCTATGTAAGATCCTCCTCCTCCTCCTCCTCTTTTTCTTCTCCTTTTTCTCCTTCCTTCTTCTCCTCTTCCTCTACCTCCACCTTCATTTTCTTTTTCCAGGTTTATAGAACTTATTTTTCCCCTTCCTGTGGGGTTCAAAATTGTCCAATCTATGATAAAAGCAATTAAGGCAGAGCTCCAAGCCAATAGCACTTTATTAAAGGGTCCATGGCCCACTCTAATGTAAAAGACCTCAGATCTTCCTCATGATCTGAGACGCCTCTCTTCTCTCTGAAGCCTTAGTTTCATACTGATTGATACCTAAGTGATACAGAAGAGAAAAAATAAAATACATAGTCTCATTGGTTGATAGACTTATGTCTTGACCTTGATCCTCTAGGAGTGTCTTCATAAAGTACAAAATCCCATTGGTTGACAAGCAAGCCAACAAATAGACTTTGAAAGACCTATCATAACCTTTCAGGGGGGTCTGAGTCGATGAACAAACCCATGGGCTCAGCTGATAAACAGAGGTAAAAACATCTACGTGGGCTGATGGGCTGGTAGAAAGGTAGGCCATAGATGGGCAAACAGGGTCGCTTATTGGCCAAATTCCCGTGGCCATCTTCCTATGTTGGGCAATAAGGGAATAATGAGGGATGGAGGGGTAACAAAAATAGCTGGGATACTTTCAAAGTCATTGAGTAACCTCCACCACACTGGGTTTGGTCACCACAACAAGGAAAAAAAGGGTGGGAGACTTCTAGTTAGTTTTCTATGATTGAGCAAGTGAATTTATAATCTGTAGTTCACAACTCTGAGACCTACTATCAGAACTTATGATCACTACCCCTATGGAATTCTAATCAAGCTGATTAATACTAAGTGGAATAAAATTGGGGTCTAATTAATCATCTATCACATTATCATCACAGTCATTTCCTAATACAGAGCAAACACGCATGCACACACACACACACACACACACACACACACACACTCACACTCCAACTCCATTCAGTAAACAAAAAATACCAGACCAGAGTCTGCCTTTGAAAGTATAGGCAAAATCTAATATACATCATTTCCCCTCTTCTTCAAGCAAAGTAGGAAGGTACATTGACTTACCTTTTTTCTAGGGCCAAGACTGGTCTTTGAAATTGTACAATATGACTTCATTTTAATGTTCTTTTCATTTATATTATTGCAATATTGCATATAATGTTTTCTTTGTTTTGTTTAATTCACTTTGCATTAATTTTGGCAAATCTCTTCATGTTTCTCTGAATTTCTAAAGTTCATCATTTCTTATTGCATGATAATATTCTTTATATCTACATGCCATAATTTCTTCAGCCATTCAACATTCTGTGGTCACACACTGTTTCCCTTTTTTTTGCTATCACCAAAAGTATTACTATGAATATTTGGCATTTACAAAATATTTCTATTCTTTTACCTTCTTGGATATATATTCCCAGCTGTGGGACCTCTGATTCAAAAGGTATAAATAATTCAGGGATTTGTTCATGTAATTCCAAATTGTTTTTTATAATGGTTGGTTAATTTTTAGCTCTAGCAAGAGTGTATATTCCTCTATCTTCCAATAACCACATAAACATTTAAAATTTGTGGGTTTTGTTGGTTTTGCCAATTTGATGGGTATAACGTAGCATAAAAGAGTAGTTTGAATTTGTATATTACTCATTGTTACTGTTTTAGAGTAATCTTTCTTAGGTTTCTTGATAGCATTCAATTCTTTAGAAAAGTGTTCCCTTTTTGGACTATTTGTTGATTGGGAAATAGTTTTAGGTATTATACTCTCTTGTTGGCCATGGAACCCTAGTAAACAAAGTGAAATAAAAACGGCCATCAGTCCTATGATCCCCCACGCCCCGCCCTTTACTTCTGCAATAATGGTGGTAGATCGGCAGAGGGTGCAAAAATTCATCTAGTTTTACACTATAAACACACTTACATTTAACCACTAGTGCTCTAAATGTAACATTTGTTCGATGAATCATAGGGAAGCATATTTGTGGAGGCCCTGAATTATATAACATTCTTGCTATAAATGAAACCAGAAAAAAAAAGAAGGACGTTTCAGCTAAATGGAAGAAGAATGATACGCCTTGGAAAAGCAAAGAAAGGAGCTGACAGAGTTGGCTTTATGGTAGTTCCCAAAACTATAAGAAATATTATTTCATGGGAATAAAAACAATAAATAACAATAACTGCTATGCACCTAACACTTACTATATGCCAGGTAGTATAATAAGTGCTTTTTATTGTCTCATTTGATCTTCATGATAATCCTGGGAGGGAATGGTTATTATATGTTGTAAGAGCTATAAGTATTTGAAAAAAGACCACCACAAAAAATAATTTAAGCTTACACACCAGCATTAGTTACTAAGGACTAAGTGGTAGAGAAATTCTCTGAAGAACTTAAACAAACTTTAATTCAAATCAACATACACTCTGATTTTTTATTACTTTAAGGCAAAAGTTAGGAAAGGTAAGGATCAGGAAAAATATGTAAGAAAGAATGATTCTAGAAAAAGGAAATGATAAGTCAAAGACTTTTTATTCATATAGAAGCCTCATCCTTCTAAATTTTTAACATTTTCTTCAAAAAATTGTTAGATGCTTGATATAGCAAGCACAATATAACATCAAAAATGCATTTTAACCAAGCAAAAGGCTTGTTACAGATGTAGGAGTTATCCCTAAGGCAGTGGTCTGTGCAGAATCAGGCTCAACAGGACAAAGACTGAAATTTTTAATAAACAAGAAGAAAGTACAGTAATGAGGAAGATTTTGAAAACAAAAATGAGGAAATGGACAACAGAAATAACATTGATACCAAATATAGTTTCATGGAGAAGTTAAATAAATGAGAACCAAAGAGCTCAGAAAGCATCTTCATCAACAAATATTTGACTCCCCAAATAGAGTGATATAGCTGCCAAAAGTAACTCTAGTTAAGGAAACAAATTTAGATATAGAATCTTCTGAAGGATTATGGGGAGTTATGAGCAATGTTGTCTAATAAATCAAAGAGAAACAATGGAGAGTAAAATCATCCTCAAGAAAGTGATCCCAAAGTCATTCAAGGAAGAAAATAGGAAGAAGACAAGAAAAAGAAGAAAAAATAGAAAACATTTTTTTTATTATAACTATGAACTAATGATAGTGGAACCACCATTTGGAGCATAACATCAAAGTTTCTGAAGTGGCTGCAAAAGAAGTAAAAATGACACTATATAGAGGGAATGTGGGAAAGGCAGCTGGATTGAAATAAATATGGAGAGAAGAGATCCATGGCTGAGGCAATATCATTGCAAGGCCATCAAAGGACTGATTTACAAGGTCTCTAAGTGAGGGGAAAATACCACAAATGTGGATTTCTAGTACCTGAGCAAACACCAACTACTATATGTTTATTCTTTGAGTCATCTATACAAAAATTAAGGGGCAGCTAGGTGGCACAGTGGATAGAGCACTGGCCCTGGAGTCAGGAGTACCTGAGTTCAAATCTGGCCTCAGACACTTAACACTTACTAGCTGTGTGACCCTGGGCAAGTCACTTAACACCAATTGCCTCACTAAAAAAAAAATAATAATAATTATAATAAAAAATTAATAGCACCTTAGATGAAGGGATTAGTGGAACCAGTTGATATTCAACAATGCACCACATCCTTATCATCTTATAACTGACACGAAAATGTCAGCAATATGAAATACAATTTGCTTATTGCTTGTTGAATACAAAAAGAATTCACCTCTATAGAATAAAACTACCATAGAAACTCTTTTATAACAAGGTATCTCCCATAAATACATTAAGACCACTGAGAATTCATTAGAAAATATGAAACAAGAAATAACTGTTCAATGATCCTCTAATAATATACATCAGGTGAGACATAAAGCAGGGAGCAGAATGTTTGCCAAAGTATTTGCTACAATCGGGAATGATATTCCACACAACGTCCAAGTCAAGGAAAATTAATTGGTGATGGTGAAGTCCTCCAAATACCTGTTTGCAGATGACATTATGTTCATTGCTTCAAGCCCAGCACATTACAGAGTCTCCCAGAAGAGATCTATACTCTCTCAAAGAAGATTGCCCTAAAAGTATGAAAAGAAAAAAACAAATGAATAACAAAGTGTCTCCTTTCCCCTTTTTAATTATTTCCTATTTATCCTGTATATAGCTTGCTTTTATACATTTGTTTGATGTTGTTTCTCCCATTAAATTGTAAGCTCTTTGAGGGCAAGGACTGTCTTTTGCCTCTTTCTTTTGTGGGGTAATGAGGGTTAAGTGACTTGCCCAGGGTCACACAGCTAGTAAGTGCCAAGTGTCTGAGGCCGGATTTGAACTCAGGTACTTCTGAATCCAGGGCTGGTGCTTTATCCACTGTGCCACCTAGCTGCCCCCCCCCTTGCCTCTTTTTCTATCCATAGCATTTAACACAGTGCCTGACAAATAGTAGTTGCTTAATAAATGTTTACTGGATGAATGAATAAATGAATATTACCCAGATTTCAGAATGTATTTAAACAGAGACTCTATATAGCTTGGTCAATAGCATGTATATATGGGACACAAAGTATAGATGGGCTGTAGCTAGATTTCAAAAAGAGAGTAGATTACCTTTAGAAAATTGTAAAGAACTTTTACTAATCCTAAGATTCCATCTTTTCTTTACTTTTAAAAATCTTTTATTTATTTTATTTTTAATTTATGAATTAAAACAAGTATTTCCATAACAGTGTAAGTTATTTTTTTTTTGTTTTATTTTGTTTTGGTTTTTTTGCAGGGCAATTGGGGTTAAGTGACTTGCCCAGGGTCACACAGCTAGTAAGTTTCTAGTGTCTGAGGCCAGATTTGATCTCAGGTCCTCCTTAATCCAGGGCTGGTGCTTTATCTACTATACCACCTAGCTGCCCCTATAAGCTATTTTTAAAAAGATGATCACACTTGAAACTGCAAATCTATTATGTACAAATTGCCATTTCTTTTGAATATATAATGATAATGTAATGTAAATTTCTTTTTCTCTTCCTTTTTTCTTCCTTCCCTATCCCTAGCCTAGAAGTGGCTACCATCAGACACAAATATGTAATGTAAGGGGCCTAAAATTCTAGCTATGATGTGTAAAATCTAATGATTGTTCGCCTTAAATTAGAAGCTTTAGCAAGAGTTTAGACTTTTAAGTATTTATTAAAGTACATCAGAAGTTGGTGAGGAGAGAGAGAGAGGTAAAAGGCAAACTTCCTCTAACTATCTAATAGACCCCAGCATCTGACGCGTCAAGCCAAGGTCAGGAACCCAAAAGACCTCTCCTCAGGGGCTTCTCCCAGAATCTCCCTTGTGAAACTGGAAACAGTGCCATACACACACACATACACACACACACACACACACACACACACACACACACACAGCTCCAAGCTAATTGGTTGGTGGTTCTGATTGACAGGTTCCACGGGTGGTTCTTTAGATGTAACTTCCAGACATCGCACAGATAGAAAGGTGCATGAAATTGTAAAGATGTTATATCAAAGAGCAAGTGAGAAACTCCAAAGAACAGGAATAAAGGATATCACCAAAGAATTGCATTATAGAAAGAGGTCATGTGGTAAGAAAGCTTGGTATACTCTTGCAGTGCCCTCCAGATATTACAAGAAAGCCAGGAAGGCCTCATTCATGTGGGGTAAAACCAACATGGCAAACCTCAGAAACAACCTACATAAGAGCCTTGCTAGATGGGCAGGCATGAATGGCTTGCATTATGCATAATATGAAGGAATTCCCAAATCTATAAGATGGCAGATTTATTTGAATATTTCAGTCTAATTGTGTAAATTAGTTTGTAATTCTGTTACCTTCATCTGAGGAAATCATGGCATCTCTTTCTAGTTCTTTCTGGTTTTTTTGTGTTCATATAAATCCTCATCTGGAAGGTAAGACCTTGTAAAAAGGAGTTCCAAACATGAGGCCATTTCTCAGTAATCAGCATTTGTAAGCCACATGTAGGAATGCTCTTTCAAAATGCCTTGCAAGCAAATGTGGGAATAATTACAATGTGTTACTAAACCTGTATCTTGCTATGAAAGAATGAATGCAAACTACAGGTTTCATCCTTAAAGTAGAAAATATTCACCTGATCATTTCCTGGAATGGGTAACCCAAAAATGAAACCTAGAATACCATACAAAGATAATACTTTGTTTTTATTGCAATAAATAAATAAATAAATAAATAAATAAATAAATAAATAAATAAATAACCAAAAAGTGAATGAAAGGCAGTTTAATGGGTAGAGCACTGGACTTGGAATCAAGAAGAACCAGTTTCAAAATCTGCCTCAAACAATTATGATCTATATGAGCCATGGCAAGTTATTTAATTACACTGAGCCTTTTTTATCTCATCTCTAGAGTCTATCCAATTTTAGCTCTATTATCTTATAACTACACATCAAGCCTCTATTCTGAACTGACCATGCCATTCAACTGTTAGACAACCTAGAATTCTATTCTAATAATATTCTAATTCTATTCTAATACTTTGTTTATTATGATAATCCCAATAAGGATAATGGTAAAGATTATTCTATGCCTTGGAAGGTCTAAATTTAGTCCCATATGTCTCTAATAATGGTTTAAACCAAGAACAGACAACCCTGCTCTTCTAGCCTGATTTCAGCAGTTTTAAGATTTACTCTGATGAGATTGGGTCTGAGCAGCACTATCATTTTGTAATCACAGTCAGAAAAGGGTGCCATAAACACCACACACTGAGCTTGTTTGCTTAATTGACTAGAAGCCTTTCTTCCTTCTTTATTGTGTAATTGATGCCAAAGAATGATAAATTGGTCTTAGAAGGCTATGGTACATGAGACTGAATAATGAAAATAACTCAATTTAATTATCTTAATAATTATCACGATGTTTTCTCAAACATGTCTTGTCTTCAGAGTCTTAAATAAAAAAGAGGCTAAGAAAATTACGCATATCATAAGGAGTAAGATCTAGACACATCTCTAGAGCATTACCTGGTGCCAAGAAAGAAATAAGCCTGTCCTTTGGAAAGCATCCTTAGTTAAACAAAATACATAAGGTGGTACAGTGGACAGAGCACCAGCCTTGGATTCAGGAGGACCTGAGTTCAAATGTGGTCTAACTTAACACTTACTAGCTGTGTGACTCTGGGTGAGTCACAACCCCAATAGCCGCACCAAAAATAAATAAACAAACAAACAAACAAATAAATAAATAAGTAGACAAATAAATAAATGAATGAATGAATAAACAAATAAATAAATAAATAAGTGAATGAATGAGTGAATAAACAAATAAATAAATGAAATAAACAAAATACATAGGACCATAATCCTAATAGCTGCAAGAGACCACTGAGGTCAACTAGTCCAACCATTTATTTTACAGTTGAACAAACTGAGGCCCAGAGAGTTGAATAACTTTTTTCCAAGGTCATATTTGTAATAAGTGAAGTCTTCCAGATACCTCTGTTGAGGAGTATCTCTGAACATGTGATATTCATGCAATGAATAATGGGTAGACAGATTTGTGTAGGCCTTGAATTATATTACTTTCTCATTATGAATGAAACTTGGGTTTAAATCCAAGTCTTGTGACTGTCCATCCTATACGTTTTACTCCTTGCCACAAGGAATGCTAGTTTTTCTTCCTGAGCCAAAAAGAATTCAAAGTTTGGTGCCTTCAGTCAGGGATGTCAAAATCAAGTAGAAATGGATCTCTGCCGGCTGCATACTGACTTAGAAAACCCCAAATTAGCATTATCTATGTTTCGGTATAGTCCTCTGTATTTCCCAATTACATTTTTGTTAAACATTTCCCAATTACATTTTAATCTGATTCAGGGGCATTTTCACCTCTATTTGCTGCTTCTGGCCAGAAATTTAACACTTCAGCAGTTTGGAATATTGTCTATGATTCAGTTATGGGTTATGTTGCTTGAACCAGCTAGGTTTTTCTTTTGAACTGCTCCCTATCCATAAGCTGACCTCGTGGAAAGTTATGCCTTAGTCTTTCAAAAAGTTTTCTATCAATGGAAGAAATGAGTTGATGACATAGCCTTTCAGATCTCACTTTGACCAAACAAAGATTAACTTGGTGAATCATGAGAAAGTTTAGGGGCTGGAACTGTGATTTTATTGCCATAGTCAATGACCAAAGTCACACTAATAACTGATCTTCATATAGCCCTAAACCTTGAACTTACTTGAACTGGGTCCAGTCTTGGAGGCTCCTAAAAAAATTCAGTCTGGGAATCTCAAACTTTAGCTTGTTTTGCCCTCTTCTGGCTTTTCCCCAGGGAATATCAGATTATATTAGAAGTAGCTAGGTGATACTGTGACTAGGGCACTGGATTTAGAGTCACAGAAGAACTGAGTTCAACCCTGCATCAGTTACTAGCTGTGTAAGCACCCTTGATAAATCATTTAACACTCCCCCTCTCGCCTCAGTTTCCTTTTCTGTAAAATGGAGATAATAATAGCACCTACTTCATAGGGTTGTTATAAAAGCTCTGATTTGCTAACATATGTAAAGTGCTTTGCAAATCTTAAAATCCTATCTAAATGCTCACAATTGATACTATTAATATCTAGCCTATTACTCTGCAGTACATCACATGGCCTTTAAACTCAAGAAACTAGATGGCATAAAGCATTTGGATAGCAAACCAAAAGGCTTAATAGTACTCTTCCACTTGGAATATTTTAGAATGAGCACAGATCATCTTCCCCTGAAATTTGCATCTGATTTATTCTGGCTCCTGTTCAGGGCCTGCTGGGTTTTATCAATTTGGCCATCAGGACTAAACAAAGTCTGTTTTGAAGCCCAATTTGTAGGGCTAAGCTGTACAAATTACACGTGTGCTGCAGAGCCAGAACAGTTTCTGCCAGGCATCATTGGACTGTTCTCTCCTTTAATAGCTTTTCAGGTTTGCAGGCATTATAAGGGGGTGGGGTTTTCTGAGTTATTTTTTGATTAGTGCCAATAGAAGCCTATAGCAAATGAGGACCCTTTACAAAGGAAGGAAATTTCCATTTCTGCAGCTGCTTTTCCTTCTAACTAATAACCAACAACAATGATAGAAATCATTTTAACTAGTTTGGTCCCTTCTGTTAGATTACAGAACCAAGGGGCAGTTAGGTGGTGCAGTAGATAAAGTACCAGCCCTAGATTCAGGAGGACCTGAGTTCAAATCTGACCTCAGACACTTGACACTTACTAGCTGTGTGACACTGGGCAAGTCACTTAACCCTCATTGCCCTGCAAAAAAAATTACAGGACCAGAGCCAATTTAATTCAAGAGGTGATGTGACTTGTCCAGCGGCACCCAGCTTGTAAGACACAGACCTAAGACCTAAGACCTAATTTCTTGTCTTAACTCTCTCTTCACTCTACTATAGCAAATAAACCATTAATGAAATAGGACTAAGTTTTTGGTTAGGTCCGCAATTTAATTAATGTTTATTAAATATCTGCTATAAGTAAAGTACTGAGCAGTGTAATATAAGGAGACAACTCTTGACAGTCAATTTCTCTCAGTTACATATGGCTCTGTGAAAAGCATTTACAGAGCTAGGTCTGTCTTGACTATTCATTTGTCTGGGGAATAGGTCTACCTCAGTGTTCTAAGAGTACCAGTTAGTTACCCATTGAAGTCTGACTCAGAGTTCTGTTCTGAGACATCTCTTACATTTATAGGACAAACTATGGCTTTGGAATGAATGGATCTGTTTCAGGGATCTGCATCTATAGAATCAAAGAATCAGAGAACACAGATGAGTAACTAAGGAAATATGTCACTAGAATCATACCATTATTGTAGGACAAATACAATTGTCCTAACAATAGACAAAAGATGAGTATTTCCTTATAAATAATCAACTTAGGTGGGGCCATTCATTGAGAGCACACCACTGGTTAACCAAGAATGATTATGAGAGATCATAGCTTACATCTTTCTCCCTTGCTTTCTCTCTAACTCTGTCTCTCTTTCTGTCTTTCTGTATCTCTCTCTATCTCTGTCTCTCTGACTCTGTCCTTTGTGTCTGTGTGTCTCTGTGTGTCTATTACACACACACACACACACACACACACACACACTGGGCTAGATACAATTCAATATACATATATTAAGGAACTGTTATGCACAGGGTACTATATAAAGAAAAAAAGAAAAAGGAAAAAAAAGGAAAAAGTCCTGTCCACAAGGAGCTTACATTCTTATGGGGAGGTGATAACACTGGGTATAGAGATAACAAAATACAAAAGAGGTAAAGAATGAATCCATAGTCATTATCCAGGGAAGGGAGCTAACAATTGATTGGATGAGGATAAGCTTCTTGTAGAAGATGGCACTTGAGGGGAGATGGGAAAGAAGCGAGCAAGTCTCAGAAACAGAGGGAAGAGAGAATCTGTATTCCACCTTGGGAGGCAGCTAAGCTAGGTGAGAGCTCATCGAGCAAGGACCAGGCTGGTATGGTCAGAATATAGAATATGTAAGGAGGAGGGCTAATGTGATAGGCCTAGAAAGGTAGGATGAGGCCAAGTTTTGAAGGTTTTTAAATGTCAAGCAAAAGAATCTGATGACATCTAGGGCCACTTTCTACCGAAATCTGTAATTCCATGACCCATGGAGAACTTGTCATCTGACCCATACTTGAATAAGGATGTGTGGTATATCTGATAAGTCATACAAATGTTGTTGAAAGGTCTCAACTGAAGGGAAACCCAGCATATCCTGAGGCATTTCATTTTTCTTCCTTTGTTTTTTAATATTTCTATTAACCTTAATAGAATTAAGCTTGCTACTGCAGTTACATGATTGCTTCTTCTATTAATATTGTAAGTTACTTCAGCCATATAAGAAGTCACAACAATTCATTGTTGATTCACTAATGCAGTATTGATTTTGGTTTACCATTAAAATTATTAATGCATCAGTTATTACAATTATTAGACCCTTGTCCTTCAGAGAATTATTACTTCAGCTTCAGTGAAGTGGGGTTGCTTCCTGTTCTAAAAATTGCCTGCCCTATGCAGATGTAATTTTTTTTGACGTTCTTTTCTTTTTCTTTTCTTTTTTTTTTTTTTTTTTGGTGAGGCAATTGGGGTTAAGTGACTTGCCCAGGGTCACACAGCTAGTAAGTGTCAAGTGTCTGAGGTCAGATTTGAACTCAGGTCCTCCCGACTCCAGGACCAGTGCTCTACCCACTTTGCCACCTAGCTGCCCCTGCAGATATAATTTTTAGTGCTCCTACCCTACACTCACCCTTTCCTAGTAATCCTGTTTGTACATTCTTAAAAGCAGAGTTATCACAGACATATTGTTGTTATTATTATTAATAATAATAAGACCAATAATAGCTAACATTTATCTAGTGCTTACTATGTGCCAATCACTAGAGTAAATGCTTTACAATGATCTCATTTGACTTTCACAATAACCTTGGGAAGTAGGTGATATTATTATACCCATTATACAGATAAAGAAATTGAGGCAATGAGAAGTAAAGTGACTTGCCCAGGATCACACAGCACATGTACATGTCTGAGTCTGGGACTAGGGGTAGGAAGACCTGAGTTCAAATCCAGAGTTCTATCCAATGAGCCACCTAGCTGCCTCAGTGGCTATTACTAATTGCAGGTATCAGTAAGCTGCATTGCATTTACCTATTACATGAGAAGAGTAACGGATATCACCACTGGGTGTCTGATGGTAACACCATCATATAGATAATCAATCAATCGATCAGATTGCACTTACTAATGTTCCAGGCACTGTACTAAGGGCTCACAGTCCATTTCCTCCATGGTTAACTCTGTTAACAATTTTGCACTTACTTGATTGTAACTTCTATCTCTTGCTTCTAATTCTCCCTTAGTTATTTAATTTCACTGAGCCTTAGTTTCTTCATCTGTAAAATGTGAATGATATCCAGCCTCGGTGACACATGCCTCTAATCCATACTACTGGGGAGGGATGGTGAAGTTGGTGGATCACTTTAGCTATAGCACACTGAGTCAGTCACCAGTCTACACTAAGTCCAGCACCCATAGGCTGAGCCCCTAAGAGCAGAAAACCATCAGATTTTCTAAGGGAGAGTGAACCAGCCACTCCTGGAGGTGGGACAGGTCAGAGCTTCCATTCCTATCAGCTACAGCATCAGGCCCATAAGTGTCCATTATACTTCCAGCCTGGGAAAGATAGGTAGACTCTGTTTCAAAGAAGAGAATCAAATGAGGATGAGAATACTTGTTCTAGCTTAGAGAAGCTTTACAGGGATAGAGTTCCAGGCCTGGAGTCAAGAAGACTCATTTTCCTGAGTTCAAATCTGACCTAAGACACTTAAGAGCTATGGGACACTGGGCAGGTCATTTAACTTTATTTGCCTCAGTTTCCTCAATCTGTAAAGTGGCCTGGAGAAGGAAATGACAATCCACTCCAGTAGCTTAGCCAAGAAAACTGCAAATGGGGTCACAAGGAGTTGGACACCACTGAACAACAACACCACCACAAGGGAAGTGCTGTGAAAAATGTGAGCTTTTATTATCAATATCCACCTCTACCAGTCTGCAGTTCTAAATTTACTTTGTACATCTTCCTTGTCTTCATAACGCAATGAGGCCAGGAGAGAGTCACATCCAAGGTACTTATGTAGTTCACTCAGTGGCCAAGCTACAGGCTGTGTTCTGTGACATGTGGGGATAAGAGCTAGAAGCAGGAACTAGTGGTGAGAATAATGAAGCATGAGTAGGAATCTGGCATTAAGGTTATAGGGGATGGAGAATAGGAGTCAGCATGCCAATGTGGGGAGATCTGGCTAATGGAAAATTAGAAATTCTAGGCCAGCTTAGAACAAACAGGGAGCCAAGGAAAGAGTAAAGCCCTGGTATGAACCAGAATGCCTGGCAACTAGAAAATGAGATGGAGTGAGCTCAGAGCTACCCAACTTTATCGAGCTCCATGAGAGGAAAAACCCTAAAGAGTGTCTCAGTTAACATCTCGCCTCTGCTCCTTACCACTTGGGTGATGCTGCTACCTAATGGCGTGTCTGACATTGGGCAAATCATTTCACTGCCTGGTGATTCACATCTATAACATAAAGGAGGCAGGCAAGGGTACAGCAGAAAGAACAATGGCTCTGGAAAAGGGGGATCTGGATTGAAATCCTAGCTCTTGTAAATATACTTGTGTGACCTTGAGCAAGTTACTTAACCACCCTGGGCCTCAGTTTCCTCATATATAAAATAAAAGGATTGTTCTAGATGATCACTGAGGTCCCTACCAGCTCAATGACCCTATGAACCTGTGGTTTCCACCTTCTGTGTAAAGCTCTATAATCACAGTGTTCTTGAATTGGAAGATATAACAGCAATCATTTAGTACAACTAGGAGTGGGCTAGGGACAGCTTATACCTGCTTGTGAGAGCCAATGGCTAAATTTTTAGTGTGAACATTTATACCTCAGAAATGAGCAAATACTACAAAAAGGGGTTTGGTTTATTGTTTTGTTGATTATCTAGAGTTAAGAAAGTTATGGATAAAATGTTTATAATACAGATTAAACTTGAAGGGCATGGTGCATACATGTTTTCCATTAGAGATCTGGTTGTTAAACATTCACCATCATATCACTAAGGTCAAATCTATGCCTGAAAAAGAATCTCTAGTACAAAAACCCAATGAGTAGTCATCCAGCTTTTGTTGTAAGATTTCAAACAAGAGTAAACCCACCAACCAGCCATGGCAATCTATCCCAATTATACAGGGGTCTAGATTTCAGGGGATCCATGGAATTGGATGGGAAAGCATATGTCTTTATTTTCAAGAACCTATAACTAAAATCTAACATTCCTTTGAATTTTATGTCATGTAGGGTATGTTTGTGTGTTTCCCATGGATGTTAAATGTTTCTACATGGGTCTGTCTGGATTTTGCTCATGGATCTGTCATAAAAAGATATGTCTAATCTCCTCCATCCACCCTTGTCCAATTGAGACACTTTTACCAGAAGCAGAAGCAAGAGATGCTGAACAGAAGGTCCTGGCCACTTGCACTCTTTAGAGAGGAGCTACCTGACTGGAATTATATTTCTCCACCCCACTAAATATTTAGTATAGTGGAAATAACTTTTAGGTTTAAACTATACTTCTGCTCGCTACCCCTTAACAGGAAAGGAATACCCCTACCTACATATTTAAGGTTTGAGTTCCTTCCAACCAAATGCCAATTACACAAAGACTACATTACAATATTAGGACAATACTAATATTATCCACACTGATAGCAAATAGAAATCAGAGAAGTTATACAGATAAAAATGTACCAGAGTACACAGAATAAATGAGCTCTCCTGGTGTTAATAAGATCTCAGTTCAATGAAGAGAATGTCCCAGTTATCACTCA
Source organism: Dromiciops gliroides (assembly GCF_019393635.1). NCBI lineage: Eukaryota > Metazoa > Chordata > Mammalia > Microbiotheria > Microbiotheriidae > Dromiciops > Dromiciops gliroides. The sequence goes on along the minus strand of NC_057866.1, from coordinate 155,446,695 downwards.
ATAGGAAATTCCCTGAAGTCACAAGTGGGGTAAGCTGGAGAGTGGGACATGATTGAAGTGCCAACTACTCTTCAGATCAGCTTCTTCCCAGGATCTTTTTTTTCCCTTCAGGGGCCTCTCTCTAAAAAGAATCTGAAACCAAAAATGCTGAGATTTCTCTTCTTCTAAGTCTTCACCAACTCTACCCTTCAGGAAGGCCTGAATCACCAAGCAATCATTCTTCATTGATGAGAAAAGTTAAGCAACTATGCTTCATTCCTGGCTACCAGGTTATACAGTGGATAGAACCCAAGACTTGGAGTCAGAAGATCTAAGAGAGATGCCCTGCCTAAAATACTTACTAACTGTGTGAATTTGATCATACTTCTTAACTTCTGTCACTTGAGATGGGTGGCAGGGCAGTGGATAGAGTGCCAGGACTGAAGTCAGGAAGATCTGAGATCAGATTGACCTCAGACACTCACTAACCTTGTGACCCTGTGAGACACTTAACCTCTGTTTGCATCAGTTTCCTCATCTGTAAAATGGGGATAATTTACAGAGTTGTTGTGAGGATCAAATGAGTTAACATACATGAAGGGTTTTGTAAGTCAAAGAAATGTCATATTCTTATAAATTACCTATTCTTATGTAAAAACATTATGGTGAGAAGGGAAGCATAGGTTTCACCAGGATGCTAACAGGATTCATGATTCAAAAACTAAAAAGGCTAAAAAGTCTGGTTGTCCCCCACTCCTGCTGCCCACAAGTCTCTTAGCTTTGGTCACTCCCATTTATTAAATTCTTAGCTCAGAGTCCTTTAACAGCGAGTCACCATATCTGAGCCAGTGTCCTACTGCTTCTTAAAGGGGCAAAGCCATCAAAAGTTGTACATTTCCCCTGGGATACCATCATCAGTCCCCATTGGCCCAATGAGTCAGTGTGCCCTCCCAAACTTAACATACCAACAGAGAGGGACTTGGGCACCAAGATGCTATTAGGTGCTACCAACCATGGAATAAGTACTTAATCATTTTAAACAAAGGCTATAAAAACCAGCAGGCAGTGAGTAATAGAGATCTTGCACCCATCCCAAGCTAGCAAACTGCCAAAAATATCGTTAGCCAAATAAATCAGTGAAGTATCCTTCCCATCCAAGGTCTCTCTGCCTTGGCTTCTACCCCTGTGGGAGCGAAAAGACTCAATGAAGGCTGTTGTGATTTATATTTATGAAGGGACATCTCCATCTTTTCATGCAGCATGGGGGTTGTATTAGAAGCAACTGGTATGTCCAGCAGTATTCAAGCAGTTCTCCTAACTCACCAGGCAGGTGGGCAATCCATGGAGTTCCAGGTTGTATTTTCCCAGAGGTGGCTTTCATCTTCCATTCCTCACTCTCTCCAGTTAAGTGAGAGTTTCATCATGATCCCCCAGGGGTGAGGCTAGAAGGACCTAGACACAGATGAGAGAAAAGGCTGGGTCAGCTGTGATAGATCTGGCTATAAAGGTACATTGGAGTTTGCTGAAAGGGATATGTGAGAAGACTGATTCCAAGGGCAGAGAACCAAAACACAGAATCTTAGCACACATACACACAGCAATTTTTACATCCACTGGAAAGAAGCACAAAACTTGAAGGGGGTGTTGTGGTAGTGGAAAGCTCACCTTGGATGCAGGCTCTGGGGGCACAAATTCCTATTTTAATGAATTATTCTTTATAGCTAGTTATTGAATTCAGTTGTTTATGTATTACTGAAGAATCTTAGGAGATTTTACCTCTCTAAATCTCAGCACCCTGTGGCAGAACCTTGAATACACCACCCTAGTTCGAACTCTGTTAATCTTCAAGGGTGGGGGAGGGGATTAGAAGAGTAAAAATGTGCCATCTGTGTTGAGTTCCCTAATTTCTCTTCACTTCTTCCAATTTTCCCCTATAATTGAGAACAATTTAAATAGAGTCACTTTCAGGCTTCAGGTGGCATCCTGGGTGGTGGTGGTGGTGTTTTTCTTTTTTTTTTTTTTAAACATTTTTTGTGCATAACATTGTTCTGATCTTGAATGTTGAAATGCTCAGAGGTTAACCTCAAGACACTTATAATATAATATTTGTACTAATATTGAAAATAGCAAGCAAACACCTCCTGGATACAAGAGACCTGAGGTACTCATCTGTTCCATCTCCAATAAGCAGTTGCTCAGTTTACAAAAGGCAACCTTAAGTGTAAGGCACTAGTAGTTGGAGTCCAAGAAAAGACACACTTGAACTGAGTACTGGAAGAAACCAAAGATTTGGAGGAGTAGAGGAGAGGGAAGAGAGTATTATAGGCATGGGAAACCTCTAGCAGAGAAGGGAGAGATAGAGCATCACATATGAAGTAGGCCAAGACGACTAGACAGAAAAGTGTATTGAGGGGAAAAATTTCCAATGGTAGAAAAATAGGAAAGGACCATATTGTGAAGTGCTTTAAATGTCAAGCAAAGGAATTTCTATTTGATCCTAGGGGTAATTCAGAGCCACTGGTGTTTATTAAGGGCTTTAGGAAAATCACTTTGGCCTTTGAGGAGAAGATAGACTGGAGATGGGAGAAACATAAGACAAGGGAGACCAATCAGCAGACTATTGTAATAATCTGGGTATTGTATAAAAAGGGTCTGAACAGGGGCGATGACCATTCATGGGGAATGGAGACTTATACCAGAGATGTGGAGAAAGACATAATAGGATGTGGTAGCTGATAGAGTTGAGTGGAGTAAGAGCAAGAAGTCAAAAATGACATTGTGGTTACAAAATTGGGTTATTAGAAGGATGATGGTGTCTCTGAAATAACAGGGTAGTGTAGAAGAAGAGTGGATTTGAAGGAGGAAATGAATAGCTCTTTTTTGGACAAGTTGAGTTTGAGATGCCTACGGGGCAAACTGTTGGAAATATCCAATAGGCAGGCAGTTCCTGAAATCACAGTAATAGTAATAGTAGCAGACATTGATATGTTGCTTAAAGTTGAAAAAGTGTTTGTGCCTATATTATGATAATTTCTCTGTGAAGCAGGAACTACAATTATCTCCATTTTACAGAAGAATAAAGTATAGCTCAAAGAGTGACCACTCCCTTAGCCAGGTATCCAGTGTCCTATAGAAGCTCCAAATCCAGGTCCCCTCAAACTCTAGGACCAATGCCTTTCTACCACACTAAGTAGCTTCCTTTATGTGGATACATAAAGCACACTAAAAGTATCTTAACTTTAAAAAAAAAGGAAAGCCTTTTGGCTACAATGTAGGCAGGCCCTATTTTTCAATGGGTGGTATAGTAGCTAGAGTGCTGAGCTGGGGCTGGGAAAGACCTGAATTCAAATCCTAACTCATACATTTACCAGTTAGCTGTGTGATCCTTGGCTAGCCCTTTAAATATTCTCAGCCTCAGTTTCCCTCTTTGTGAAATTAGGATCCACCTGCTTCACAGGGTCATTGGTCAAGTTCAGATGAGTTAAGGTACACAGAGTACCTTGGGAATCTTAGAGCTCTGTGTAAATGCTGGCTAATGCTTATTTTCATAATGCTTTCCTGGAAACTGTTTTATAATGTGAATTGTCATTAAGCACTTCACACTTTCCCATAGAAACAATCATCTTGATGGGGGGCATGTTCTTTACCAAGGATCCTGAAAATAAATGAGTTATGTTGACAGTATGCCAGGGGAGCAAAGCTCTGACCAATCCATAATCACTGAAAATAGGGTGGTTCTACTTTGAGCCCCATGAAATAGACATAAATGTATTATACCCATACTTTCCAAGGAACACTAAGGTCCTATAAAATGGATATAATCTTTGTATGTGAAAATGCTCATTTCTGCTACTGTTTGTCAAGTTCAGAAAATTTTAAAAAATGATTTTTAAAAGGATGATGAGGAAAGTATACAAATACTATAATGAAAATATAATTGAGCTTTGTCATGCATAGATCTGAATAGAAGACGCATACTGGATGTAATTGGATTCAGATGTTTGATTAGCAAAGGAGGAATTTGCTAAGTGCCTACTATGTGCTTAGTCCTTTACACATATTATCTCATCTGATCCTTACAACAACAGATAAAGGGAGTTGCTATTACTATAAATTATAATATAAATAATGTTTTACTAACATGATCCCCATTTTACAATTAAGGAAATTGGAGTTACAGCTGAGGACAGAGGTTAAGTGACTCAAGGTCAAGGTTACACAGATACTAAGTCTATTAATTCAGATATTACCTACTCAAAGTCCAACACTATCCAATATTCACTAAGCTGCTTTAGCCTGGGTCCTTAGAACTCTGAAGAGGTTTTAGGAAATGATAAGAAGGGTCTGGCTCCCTTTAAGAAGCTATCTCGGGGGCAGCTAGATGGTGCAGTGGTAAAGCACCGGCCCTGGATTCAGGAGTACCTGAGTTCAAATCTGGCCTCAGACACTTGACACTTACTAGCTGTGTAACCCTGGGCAAGTCACTTAACCCCCATTGCCCCGAAAAAAAAACTATCTCAGTGGAATACTTTGTGCTATAAGAAATGACAAGCAGGATGCTTTCAAAAAATCCTGAAAAGACTTACATTGAACTGATGCAAAATGAAATAAGCAGAACCAGGAAAACATTGTACACAGGAAGAGCAATATTATACAATGATCAGCTGTGAATTGACTTAGCTATTCTCAAAAACACAATGATCTAAGACAACTCTGAAGAACTTATGATGAAAAATGGTATCTATCTCCAGAGAAAGAAATGATAAAATCTAAATATGGATTAAAGGATTTAAAAAAAACAACACCTTATTATTCTTAGGGAGGAAGAAAGTTGGGGGAGCTTGTGTATTCTTTTGCAATATGGCTAATGTGGGAATGTTTTGCATGACCATACATGGATATTCTGTATCAAGTTGCTTGCCTTCTCCAGGAGTGGGGAGGGGAGGTAAGAAGGGAGAAAATTTGGAACTGAAAATTTAAAAAGCAAATGTTAGGATTCAGGAGGACCTGAGTTCAAATGTAGCCTCAGACACTTGACACTTACTAGCTGTGTGATGCTGGGCAAGTTACTTAACCCTCATTGCCCAGCAAAACAAAACAAAACAAAACAAACGAGAAATGTTAATTTTTTGTATACATGTAATTGAGAAAAAAAGAAAAAAGGAGAAAAAAAATTAAATAAACTGTCACAAGAAGTTAGAACTGGCACTTCTCTTACCACTTAAGAGTAATGTCCACATCAGAAGTGAAGACATTCAGTGAGGACTCTGTGCCAAGCGCAGAGCTCTTCAGAAGTTGCTGGTGAGAACAAGGAAAAGATAGTGTTGGTGATGTTCCCACCTTTCAGTAAGAACTGCTCAATGACAATTCACATCATAAAGCAATTTCCAGGGAAGCATTATGAAAATAATCCTAGCTAACATTTATAAAGGGCTCTTCCAAGCAAAATGGCTAACCTGTTGATTCGATTCAAGAAGCATTTCAGCAGTACTTATTAAACTCAGGGCACTCTGCTAAGCATTGGAGATAAAAACTTATCTACCACAGAGGCCCTGCATTCAAGCCTCTTACAGCTTAATGGGGGAAAGGACAAGTACACCAATAACTAAGCTCATCTGGACATTTACAGCCCGTTCCAGTGTGGCTCCCTCCTATTTTTCCAGCTTTATTTCCCATTATCCCCCTCCGTGAACTTTACATTTGAGTCAAACTGTGCTACAAACTAGAGCTTAAACTCCTTTCATTCTCTGTTTCTGTGCTTTTACATAGGCTGACCTCCCCCTGACTCCACCCCCAGCCCCAAGCCCTTTCTTGGACTAGACTCCCTCCTCATCTCTGCCTCTTAGAAACCTTGGATTCCTTCCTCTTTCCAGGGGTTTCCTCTTAGTAGAAGCCTCTCTGTGACTGTTCCTCCTCTGAAATTACCTCCTATTTACTTATCTGTGTGCATAGTAGATCTATTCTTACCTCTCCAAGTGGGAAAGAGGGGTGTGTCTTTGTGTTTCCATTACCTACTACAATTCAAGAGCCTTGAACATAGTAAGAGTTTAATAGATGTTAAATTGAATTGAACTAGGCTATAATAGAAATTGGGATAAGCTCAAAGCAGAGGTGCAGGCACTGTGTATAAGTATTTCTGAGACAAGTATAGGCCTATTCACTTTAGCCTTTCCGAAGGAGGCTGCTAATACCCGACACATCATTGTTTCCTTTGAGGTTTCCTTCTAACTTTGAGGATTTTTTTATTTGTTGAAGTTCCCCTTGTTTTCCTTAAAAAAAAAAAAAAAAAAAACGTTTCCCCGGGGGCAGTTAGGTGGTACAGTAGATAAAACAACAGCCCTGGATTCAGGAGAACCTGAGTTCAAATCCAGCCTCAGACACTTGACACTGACTTAGCTGTGTGACCCTGGGCAAGTCACTTACCCCTCATTGCCCTCCCCCCCCCCAAAAAAAGTTTCCCACCTCTTGTCAAACAGGCCTTTCAAAAGCAACTTTAATAAAGTCTTAGTTTGCATTAAAAGAAGTATAGTCCCCAAGAAAAAAGTGGGCAAGTTGTTTAAACTTTTTGGACTCCAAGCAGTTCTCTATGACTTGACTTCTACTAGCCTATTTAGGAAGATAAAGAAGGATACCTCTGTGTTCTGCTCTAACCAGACTACATTTGAATTATGTGTTCAGTTCCCAGTACCACATTCAAGAAAGACATTGCTAATCAGGTGAGCATCCAGTGGAGGGCATTTAGGATAGTGAAGGGCACCATATTCATGTCATATATGGACACATAAGACCAAAGAATATTTTCCCCTGGAGAAGACAAGGGAGAATGTGATAGTGGCCTACAAAGTATTTGAAAGTCTACATTATGGAAATAGAATTAGATTTGTCCCTCTGTTATTCCCGAAGGGAGAACTAGGAACAATGGGTAGACATTACCAAGAGACAAGTTTTGCTCCCCTATAAGGAAAAATTTCCTAAAAATTAGAACTTCAACAAGGTAGAATGGGTTGTCTGGGGAGCTCATGGGATGTGGAGTCTTTTTTTTTTTTGGAAAGTAATAAACATTTTTCCTTATAGTTTTGGGTGCTAATTTTTATCCCTCCTTTCCTCTCTCCCCTCCTTCCTCCCTGAGGTGGTAAGCAATCAGATATAAGTTATACATGTACAATTATATTACCATATTAATCATTTTATATAAGAAAACTTGAATAAGAAAAAAAAAAGAAAGAAGGTGAAAAATAGCATGCTTCAGTCTGTATTCAATCAATATAATTTTTCTTTGGAGGGGGATAGTATGCTTCATCAATTGTCCTTTGGGGTTGTCTTGGATGATTGTATGATTGAGAATAGTTAAGTCATTCCCAGTTCTTCATCAAACAATATTGCTGTCTCTGCGCACAATGTTCTCTTGGTTCTACTCACTTCACTGTACATCATTTCATATAAGTCTTTCCAGGCCTTTCTGAAATCTTCCTGCTTGTCATTTCTTACAAGACAATAATATTCCTTCACCATCATATATTACAGCTTGTTTAGTCGTTTCTCCAATTGATGGGCATTCCTTTGATTTCCAATTCTAAGCCACCACAAAAAGAGTTGCTATCAATATTTTTGTCTAAATAGTTTTTTTTCTCTTTTTGGAGATGGGCTGTGAAGTCTTTCAGCAGATGTTTGGTGACCACTGTCCAAGATGACATAGAGAGGATTCTTTTTCAGATGTAGGTGGGCCTGGATGGCCACTGTTGGTATCTTCTAATTCTGATACTCTATGATTCTGTGACTCCCAGTATGGAAGAATAGAAAAGGCAGTGGTCTGAGACAGAGCTTTAACCTCTGTCAAGACAATTGAGGACTCTAAAGTCCCTCCTTTAGGTTGTAATGTTCTTTGAAGTTGTATGCCTCAATCAGACATGATGAGGACTCTAAAGTCCCTCCTTTAGGTTGTAATGTTCTTTGAAGTTGTATGCCTCAATCAGACATGTTTTGAGGATCTATTATGTTCCGACTTTTGGAGTGATATAAAAGAAGTATGGGACCTGTCCTCAAAGAGCTTACAGTTTAAGCGTAGAGACAAAGCCTCCACACATAACAATGATAGAGTAGGAGATGGACAATGCCTAATGTCATGAGAAAACTTCTGCAGTTCCAATTTTAAGGTTCAAGTCAGGAAGAAATTTTATTCAGTGTTTTGCAATGATTACACATGTATAACATATCTGATTGCTTGCCTTCTCAGGGAGGGAGGGAGGGAAAGACAGAATTTGGAATTCAAAACTTTAAAAAATGTTTAAAATTGTTTTAACATGTAATTGGGGGAAAATATTATATATTATATAAAAAAGAAGTTTTATTCAGAAATGCATAGTTACCAGGAGGTTCAATCATAAGAACAGCATGTGTGCTTCACAGGGATCTGTACTGGGCCTGACTCAAACCAGTCCCCTAATAGTTTAGATTTCAAATTGGAACAAAATGAAGTACTCATTAAAGTATTGAGCAGTTAGCAAAAAGAGATTTACTTACTCATAGCAGCAACAGAATCGTCAACAAGGATAGGTATTGATGACTCAAATTGATCCAGCTCAATAAAACTCCTTTAAATCAATCAATATTTATTGAAAGCCCAGTATGTGTCAAGAACTGTGCTAAACTCTCGGGTTAAAAAAAGAGGCAAAAGACAGTGCCTGCCCCCAAGGAGCTTACAATCTAATCAGAAAAAAACAATGTGCAAACTAATATATATATGTATATGTATATATATATATATGAAGCAAGCTATATTTAGGATAAAGAGGAAATAATAGAGGAAAGGCATGGAATTAAGAGGGGTTGGGAAAAGCTTCCTGTAAAAAGTGGGATTTCAGTTGTAACTCAAAGGAAGCCAGGGAGGGTGGCAGAGCAGAGAAGGGAGAGTGATCCAGGCATGGAGTCATCCAGAGAGAATATTGGAACCCAAGAAATGGTGTGTCTTGTTCATGAAACACTCAGAAAAGAGGTGTCACTGGATAGAATAGGACTTGTTGGGTAGTGAGATGTAAGAAGACTGGGAAAGCAGGAAGGGACTAGGTTATGAAGGGTTTTGAATGCCAAACGGAACATTTTGTATTTGATCTTGGAGACCATATGGACGCACTGGAGTGTATTGAATAGGGGGATGGCTTGCCTTGCCTGAATCACCCATCCTGATCCACTAGCCAAACCCCAGAGCATCCCCTGAAGCTGCTTTGTACTTGAGTGATGAGGAAATGATATCAAAATTATGAGGGGCAGCTAGGTGGTGTAGTAGATAAAGCACTGGCCCTGGATTCAGGAGGACCTGAGTTCAAATCCAGCCTCAGACACTTAACACTTACTAGCTGTGTGACCTAGGCAAGTCACTTAACCCTCATTGCTCTCCAAAAAAAAAAAAAGTATGAGCCATTAGTTCCCCGAGGCAACCAAGTATCAAGTAAGGTCTCAATGTCTTTTACCTAAAAAACTAACTGAACTTGCTTGGAGGAGAGGTTGGATAGTAATCTGACCACAATTAGTATCCTTTCAAGAAAAAGTCAGGAAGACCCCCAGAACATGGGGGTGACACTCTGTGGCTCTTGCGAGGAAATGGACAAAGATTGCCCAGGATTACTACAGATGATGGTCTCATCAAAGAGATCATCACACCATTGGAGTATTCGAGTAGGTCTTGCATTTACTTATCTGAGTATATAGATTTTAGGATCATATAGTTATTGCTATAAGGGACCTTAGAGGGTCATCAAATCCAACCCCCTCATTAATTGATGAAAAACTGAAGCCTAGAAAAGTAAAACGTCCTGCCCTAGGTCACTCAGGTAGACAGAATCAGAATTTGAACCCACATCCTCTGACTCCATCATTCCTCTAAAGGATCTGTTCCTAACTCTCTAGACTCCTTTATCCACTGTGCCATAGAAGCCTTCTCCTTCTGAAGCTTCACTCCAGCCTTTCAGCCTTCCCACCCTGGAAAATGATTCTGCACTGCTGGCCCCTTGCTCTGGCACTTAATAAATGTTTGAGTGGAATTGGAGTTTTCCCACCTAGGGAAGATGGTCTAGGTCTCTTGTTGTTTCATTTTAGTTCTCCCAACTCTCCACTCCTATCTGAATGACAGAATTTCAGATCAAAAGATGAATTTAGTCAACCCCTTTATTTTATCAATAAGGAAATTGAAGTCCAAGTAATGAGAAGGTCCTACCTAAGTTCATACATACTGCTAGGAAATGGCAGGGTGAAGCAGAGACCCCAGGGTTTATGGCATTGGATTTCCATCTGGAATTTTTCTGTTGCCTTGAGATTTTCAAAGCACTCTACATATATTATGTACATTATTTCATAGGAACCCTGTGAAATATGTTCTACAAGGTTCTTCAGGTGAAGACATTGAGTCACAGAATACTCTCTCAATGACTGCAGGGCAGATGTGGACCTACAACCAAGGTCTGCTAGCTTCTTAGGTCACAAATCTTTCCATCACTTCACAGAAAATATTAAAACAGAGGCGTAAGTAGCCTGTGTGCTAAAGAAGGGAAAGAGATGTAATGGTCAAAGAGTTTTTAAAACAATGGATTTTAAGGGCTTTTAACCTGGTGGGATCCATGAACTTGATTCCTTCCTTCCTTTCTTTCTTTCCTCCTTCCTTCCTTCCTACCTCCCTACCTCTCTCCCTCCCTTTCCCTCTATTCCTTCCTTCCTTCCTTCCTTCCTTCCTTCCTTCCTTCCTTCCTTCCTTCCTTCCTTCCTTCCTTCCTTCCTTCCTTCCTTCCTTCCTTCCTACCTTCCTACCTTCCTACCTTCTTACCTCCCTACCTCCCTACCTCTCTCCCTCCCTTTCCCTCTATTCCTTCCTTCCTTCCTTCCATCCTTCCTTCCTTCCTTCCTTTCTATTTTGGTAACTATTTCAGTATAATTAGCAATCCTATATATTTCACTTCATGCACTTAAAAACGTTATTTAGGATGCTAAGGGGTGGAGGGGGTGGTAATAGAACACAGAGTGATGGTGGCAACCCTGATTCTCAGGATATAATGAGGAGACATGCTATAGAATAGGGGAAGAATGTTGGCTCTGGCATCAGAAGAGCTAAGTCCAATTCTCACCTCTGACACTCCCCGTGTAATCCTGGGAAAAATAATTTAATTTCTCTGGGACTTAGGCTCATCATCTATAAAAATGAGGTTATTATCCCAAGTGATCTCTAAGGTCCTTTCCATGTCTAAATCTGAGACCACAAAATGGGGCTCCTATATCCAACATCATCTTTTGCCAGCCCTCCAGCTTTATAGCCACTGGAAACAGTTAGAGAGATTCCCCCCACCCCACCCCACCCCCTGGCTTTTTGAGAGCTCTGACATGGCATAAGGCAATACCACTACAGGGATCTGGGTTCAATCAATTAACATGAGGTAAAGGAACTCACATGGTAATTCCTGCATTGAGGAAGGAAGGTGCTGACTTGGGGGTCAATGGGTAATGTTGGCTTGGGACCCCTGGGGATGAAGGACTTCACCATCTCCTTCAAGGACCAAGGGATACTTCCCCAGCTTGGCAATCTCATTCAAATCCTTTGCTGTGATTTGTATTTTTATGTGCCAGTAAAGTGGCAATAGAAGGGAATTGGGGAAAGAGAAAGATGAATTACTAGGCTCTTTTGTGTAAGGAGGCATTCAATGGAGGGGAAAGAAAGCATCTGGATGTCAATTTCAGGAATGTACATTAGACCCCTCCAGGCAAGTACCACAGACACAGGAATAGAAGAATCCCCAGAGAAACATCAAGCTGCTTGACTTAGTGTCTCTATTCCTCCTTCTGTGAGTTCATGCCCCTACAGTAATGAGGATGCACTTGTTCCCAAGCTCATTTGAATGTGTGTTAACCTGGCCATCTGAAGTCCCAAGGTATAAATATCCTCAAGTAGACATTCCAATATGGCCCATCTAATGATGCAGCCTTGCCAACAGCTCACCCTCTCATAGCTAGAAGAGGCAGGAGAGGACAAGCAATGTGTGATTTTTCAAGGTCTGATTATTCCATATGTGGATTGCCTTTGCTAGAGGTAATCAACCTCCAGCCTCCTCATTGGGTTAAATTGTCCAGTCCCGTGACAAGTAAAAAGAAGAAAATTACAGAGTAGAACAGGGATTTTTAACAAGGCATCCCCTGATCTCAATGGCTCTGTGGAAAGATTTCTGGGACCCTGTGGATTTGAATGGGGAACAAATCTTTATTTTCACTAACTTTTGGTTTCTTTTGAAATCTGACTTTTTATTTTTTGCATTTTGTACATATGTTTAAAAAAAACATTCTGAGAAGGGGTCCATAGGCTTTAGCAGCCTGACAAAGAGGTTCATGACACACACACAAAATGAGGGTCACTTGGATTCGAGGATCTTCTCCTCTGTTGCAATTTTATTCAGGTAGAGCTAAGCTTTAGCAGCTTTGAGAAAGTACCAGAAAAATCTGTAAATCATGCTTAATGTATTTTTTTATTCCTGAAAGGTTTCACATCCCACAATTTTTTGGTCGTAACTATTAGACCCCAATTCTTGTTCATTCTTTTAGTTGTGAAACTGAACTCTACATGACTCTATGAAATTTGTCCATGAGGTTTTCTTGGCTAAGATACAAAAGTGATCCACCACTTCCTTCTCCAGTGTTTACAGTTGAGGAACTGAGGCAAATCTTGCCCAGGGTCATACAGTTAATAAGGGTCTTAGACCAGATTTGAACCAAGATCTTCCTGACTGCTCTATCCACTGTACCACCTCGCTGCCCAGGCCCCAATTAGACAGAGGCAAAAAAAAAATGTTGTTTGAATGTAATGGGAGAGAAGGGTCCTAGCACATGCCCAGCCTAACCACCTGAGATTGTATCATTCCCAAGATAATGGAATGTTTTCTGGAGTCTGGAGGACTGAAACATGTGTGGACAATCTATATTGACCTATCACATGATTGGAAGCATTCTTTTCCCATTAACTGCATAGCCAGAATTATTGACATCTTATATTTTTAAAAAAGGAAAACAAAGAACTTCATATGGTTTCATGTAACATTTTAAGTAAATGAGTGAGGCAGTTCAACAAAGTTACCAACCTAACTATTACAAAAGACTGAGAAGGTTATAAACTGAACAACAGCTCTATGGATAGTGGCTAGAACCCTGGGTGTGTAGTCTGGATCTGGGTTTAAAGGCTCCCTTTGCATCTTACCACATGTATGATCCTGGAGGGGGTGGGGATCATTTTTCCCTTTCTGGGCTACTGTTTCCTCCTTTATAAAATGAGGAAGAATTGCGTTTGGTGATGTGGTACATTAGAGAGAGCACTTGGCCTGGAATCAGGAAGATCTGGGTTCAAATCAGGCCTTAGACTCTTACCAATTGTGTTTCCTTAACTGTAAAATGGGCATAATAATAGCACCCACCTCAGAGGGTTGCTGTAAGGACCAAATGACATAATTTTTGGAAAGCTCTTAGCATAGTGTCTAACACATAGGTAGCACTATATAAATGTTCATTGGTGTTGTGATCATTATTATTATTTCTGGCTGAGGACAGAGGATCTGGGTTCAAATCCTGTCTCTAATGCTTATTCCCTTTGGAACCTCAGATAAATCACTTCACCTCCCTGTGCCTCTGTTGCCTAATTTGGTTGGTTGGTTGGTTGGTTTGAGTGTGTGTGTGTGTGTGTGTGTGTGTGTGTGTGTGTGTTGCCTAATTTGTAAGGGGGCTGTGATAGATGACATCTGAGGTTTCATCTAGTTCAATAGCTATGATCCTATCATCCCATGAATGGTAAAAAATAAATCAGGAGAGCTATGGTAGGACTAGATTCTAGTAAAACATGGATGCTAAGGACTAAGGAATGTAGACTTTGCTGGGAAATGGGTAGCCATTTAAAGTTTCTGAGCAAAAGAATGACATGATTAGAGCTGGGCTATGAATCTGCTCCATTTCTTGACATAATGCCTTACAAAGAGTAGACCTATATATGTTGTCTATAAAAATGAATAGTATGTGGAGGATAGGTTTAAGAAGTAGCTAAGTGTCTTAAAATCATTTCATTTCAAAGTTCATGAGATCATGGTCTAATACATTGCATCTTCAATACACTTTCACCTCAGGCAGGAAAGAATAGACAAGAGACAGAGAGAGACAGAGAGAACAAAAGGGTCATACACTCAGCTTCATGGTGGCTTGGGGTCAGACAGACAGAGGGGATGACAGTTGAAGTAGATGGGAGTAAAGGAGGTTGCTAAGGGATGGAGTAAAGAGAGAGAAGATTGAAGATAGAGTCTTGGCAACATTGACTTTTCCAAAGACTGACGTGACCAAGCATAGTAACAAAGACCTATCATCTCTCTTACTGGAGCGATTGAAGCTAGTGGATTACTTAAACTTGGGATTTCTGAGTTGTAGTAGGACTAGAGCCAATTGGGCATTCACATTGCATCTTAATAGTGAAGCACAATTCCATAAAGAGTGGGCCACCAGGCTACCTACCTAAGGAGAAGTGAGCCAAACCACATCAGAAATGGATCTAGTCAAACTTTCATGCAATCAGTGGTGGGGTCAGGACCATGAGCGACCACTGTTCTTTTTGTATCAGTGAGAGAGAAAGACCTAGTTAAAAGGAGAGGAGGAAGGGGAGGGGAGGGAAGGGAAGGGAAGGGAAGGAAAAAGGGAAGGAAAATGAAAGAAAAGAAGGAAAGGAAGGAAGGAAGGAAGGAAGGAAGGAAGGAAGGAAGGAAGGAAGGAAGGAAGGAAGGAAGGAAGGAAGGAAGGAAGGAAGGAAGGAAGGAAGGAAGGAAGGAAGGAAGGATTATATAGTTCCATGGCTAGAAAGGAAGTCAAAGTCAATATAATCCAAACCCCTCATTTTACAGATGTGGAAATTGAAGGCCAAGGACATAAATGACTTGTCTAAGTCCATGTAGGTACTAAGCATTTGAGGAAGGATTTGAATCCAGATTCTCTGGCTCTAGAGACAGTGTTCTTACATTAAATCACACTTTGTCCAATGATCTTCATGGTATTTCTGCACAGTAACACAGGCAGCTTTTATCATTTACTCCATTTTATAGGAGGAAAGAAAGATTCAGACTAATCTACCTTTTTTTTTCCAGGTCACCCAGAGAAGATTAGGAATAAATGTGTTGACTTTCTCCTTCAGTAGGGAGCATTAAATTGATTCTCCAAGGTAATGCACATAGATTTTTGCCCCTGCAGATATAAATCTAAGTCTGCCCTATAATTTATTGATCCTGATATATTATTAAAACTGGTAAAATGCTAAACATAATTTTCTCTTTAGAACTGGCTAAGAGAGACATAGGGCTACCTGGTGAAGGTCTGAAAGATGGTCTAATTCAATTCGCTCAATTTATAAATAAGGAAACTGAGGCAAAGTAAATTTTCCAAAATCACACAGGTAGGATCATAGAGCCACAGATTAGAGAAGGAAGGGACCTTGAAGATTATTTTTTCTAATTTTCCAGTTAAAGGACCTAAGGCCAAATCATATATAATGACTTGCTCAAGGCCACACAAGTAGAGCTGAGATTTAAACCCAGTTATGACTGAAAATGCAACACTAAGGAGCAAATGTGGGAGTAAAACCAGGGAGATTGCTGTCTTTTATATCAATTTTTTCATTTTTCCCTTTCTCTCCAATTCCTAGAAAATCTGAAATAAGTTGCTTTCTGCATACTTAAGACCAGGTTATGTTCTCTTTATTGCTGTATCATTCTTGCAAGTAGTGTCCTTTTCTTTCCTGTAAGCCCAGAGTCATGAGCTATGTTTATGGACGACAGCTACTAATGTTGATAAAGTAGGTCTGTGGGCAGTGATTTATTGAGTCGATAGTACCAAATGTCCTATAAATAATGACGGAGGGAACACAACTGAAATGTTTAATTTTATTAGAAGGCTTGACCAAGAATCAACATCTACCCTGAGAAGAATTTATATTTACACTTAGAGCTACAGCCAATGAGGGCTTTGCAGAGTCTCATAAACTGGATGAATGAGTGGCAAAAAGACAGCAAAGTCTAAGCAACAATATCAAAGACAACCTTTCTGTTCCCACTTTGGGCAAGAAGCAAGAGTGACTTTTGAAAGCAATTTGACTTCAACGAATTACAAGGGTTTGTGGATAAATCTTCAGGTCAACTAAGAGCCTAGGAAACTTGTGGTTGACTATATATATATATATATATATATATATATATATATACATATATATATATATATATATAATAAAAGTAGGAATCTGAGACAAAGGATTGAATGGCAGGCAGTCTTCACCAAGGGTAGTTTGGTTTTTTTTGTTTTATTGTTTAATTTTTGCCTTCTGTCTATCCCTTTAATTTGCATGAGAAATCAAAATGATCTTGTGGCTTAAAAAAAGCAGGGTATATTCAGAGTAGGGGGAGAGGGTTAGACTCAGTGCTTAGAATTTTGTTAAGAAGCTCTGATGGTGACAAAAGGACAGCAGAGTGCCACCCAATAAAGATGACACATCACAGAAGACTAGCAAGTTGTAGTACAAGCAAGATGACATCTGTGCTCAAGCTGTATCAGAGGTATTAACTGTCTCTCTATATATGTTCCCTTTGTGTGAATCCCTAGATGGATCCAATGTTCCTACAAGTGTTGTATGTATAGTCATGGGAGTATGTACACTCACCTAGTTATACCACGTCTATCTAATCTGTGCTTCTCTTCTAATCACATATTCTTCTGAACAAAGATGAAAAAGCTAAGAAAAAACATATACACATACATATATAAATATACATATATACATACACACACACACATACACAAGGTAGTAGAGTTGGGAGGGGGGGAGGAGTACTGCAAACAGCTTAATGCTGATAGGGCTAGGGGCTTAAAATCCCTATACTAATGAGCTAAGATCTTCAAACACAGATCAACCCATCTGTTTTAGATACTTTTGTCATTGTGTTTTATAGTTATCAATGATTCTCTGATTATCAATATCTGCTGAGCTATAAGTTCACTAAAAGTATTCACCACCATCATGAAGGATGTTGTGCTGATTGCATTATAAGGGGCTAAAATTCTAGCTATACTGTCTAAAATATCTAATGAGTGGTCACCAATAAATTAGAAGCTTCAGCAAGAGTATTTAAGTATTTATTAAAGAGCATTAGGATCTAATGATCAGAGAGAAAGGTAAAAATCTAACTATTTCTAAGAGACCCCATCTTCTGACCTGCCATGGCGACGTCAGGAACCAAAAGGACCCAACGCCTCCTGTGAAACTGGGTATATCCCCTCCACACATGCACACACAGCTCCAAGCTAATTGGCTGGTAGCTTTGATAGACAGTACCCACAAACAAACGTCACTTCCTGACTCCAAGGACCTGATCGCATGGTTTGCCTTCAGATGCCTTCTCCTAGTGGCAGAGCTTTCCTACAGTAACTCTCCAGCAAGTGGCATCCTTCCAATCATTACAGCATCATGTCACAGAAAACTTCAGGGACTCCTCACTGAAATTCACCACCACTCAAAATAATTCACCCAAGAAAAGCAACCTAAAAATTCACTCAAGAAAACCAAAATAGATGAAGAATAGCTGATGCGCTGACTATGACATGCAGTCAGCTGAGCTAAAGTATCATTGAGTACCTCTTGAGTAGGCACTAGAGAAGGCAATGAGCTGGGCTCAAAATACATTAGGAGAAGACAGACTTGCATCTGGAAAATTGCATAATGCTTTCAATGAACCCAACCTGTTTTCTGACACAATGATCCATGTTTTTAGCACCAATAGTCTGCCAGTGGTGGTATACAATAGAGAATCATTGACCAGTCTCCAAAGCATTAATACTGCACTTAACTCAAAAGGATTGGTATTCGATGGAGTGCTAGTAGACTACAGTATATTACCAATGATATATTTTAATCAATAAGCTTAACAAGTATTTATTAAGAACCTGTTATCAGTTGAACCCTGGAAATGAAAGCCAAAGATGACACAATTCCTAGCCTCAGGGAGCTTACATTATAATGGGAGATATAATTACATACATATCTATACATATAATGAGAAGGTAAGAGGATATGAATGGGTAGTGATCTGTACTTCTTGGGGAAAGAGTCCCAGCAATGAAATTACAACACATTGAGGAAAGTGTTATTATTGCCCAAGAAAGATGATGGAACTGACAAAATTAATTGATTAGTAAGATCCAGGAGACCTGATTCCAATGGCTCAGACATTTACTCATTATATGATCACATAATCCTAGACAGATTACTTTAATTCTCAGAGCCTCTGTTTGCTCATCTGTAAAATGGTTATAATAATCCTTTCCTTGATTACCCAACACCCTTGTAAGGAAAGTGCTTTACACATCCTAAGAAATACAAACTGTCGTCTGTCAGATGACTAATTTAGCCCCTGTTTTAGTATTATTCAGTTTAGTGTGATTCCATAGGGGTAGTGATTATTTCTGTTATCTATTAATATACATTTAGTCAGTTTAATAAACTAAAGTAAATATATATTTTATATATCTTACATTTAATGATAATCAGTTAAGGTTAGACAGATTCTTTCTTATATTAGGTCCCAGAATTTTAAACTACAACTTATAAGTCCACTCACTTGTTATAAACTTTACTTGCCTAACCACAGGAAGCTAATGAGAAGACCTTGAGCCTTTTATTTTGACAAGTAAATGACCAAGATCAGAGTGGAGGAAATGACTTCTTGATATGGAAAGTCCTCTAAGGGTTTTCGTTGCCCCTCCCCTCTTCATCATCTCCCTCTATTACCCAACATGGGGAAACAGACATGACTAATTGTCCATGCCCACATGACTCAGTAGATGACCCTTGCCTTGCCCTTCCCATGACCATTTTCTGGTCCCTGGCCATCATTGGTCAGAGACTGGACTGGACTGCAGGTTCTCCTAGAGGGTCATAGTATAGATCTGTCAACCACTGAAATCCTGCATCATCTGGGTCATCTGAGTATCAAACACGATAAAACTAAGAAAGGGTACATCTCAGATCCTAAGGAAGATCTGAGGTCCTATTCATTAAAGGGGTACAAGTCCCTTCAATAAATGGTTATTGTCTTGGAGCTCTTCCTCAGTGGTCTTTCTTATATATTGGACATTATTGTGCCCACAGGTACAATGTTGCTATTGTGGCCGATACTACTGTACAAATCTCTGATTCTATCAGAGAGCTGCCAGTGTAGAAACTCCCTCCACCAATCTTGATAAGTAACTCATCTGTAACTTATACTCTTACAAGAGGTTAAGTGATTTCCCTATGGTCACACTGCTTCTAATATGTCAGAATCAGTTCTTAAAACTGGACAGAGGGGGAAGCTAGGTGGTGCAGTGGATAAAGCACCGGTCCTGGATTCAGGAAGACCTGAGTTCAAATCTGACCTCAGACACTTGACACTTACCAGCTGTGTGACTCTGGGCAAGTCACTTAACCCCCATTGCCCCACCAAAAAAAATTTAAAATTAAAATTAAAAAAAACTGGGCAGGGGCAGCTAGATGGTGCAGTGGATAGAGCACTGGCCCTGGAGTCAGGAGTACCTGAGTTCAAATCTGGCCTCAGACACTTAACACTTACTAGCTGTGTGACCCTGGGCAAGTCACTTAACCCCAATTGCCTCACTAAAAAAACAAAAACAAAAACAAAAACAAAAAAAAATGGACAGGTCTTCTTGACTCCAAGTCTGGACCTCTAATCATTAAATCACATTGAATTTGTCTATTATTATAGTTATTAATATTGCTGCTATTACTTCTAACAATAAAGGAAAACGTTGAGAGAATATTGCTAGAGATATCAAATACACCTATTTTCCTCCTGGAGTTCATTCTCTTTCATATGGAAAGTCAGAATTTGAGTATTCAGGTTACAGGCTTATCAGGGAAGACAGCTTAATTTCTAGGCACTTATCACCTCTTAGAAAGAAATACTTTATTTCTCACCCTTATTTCACCCAGTCTTCATACTGAGAAGTAGCTACCTTCCAGTATTTCTAATACCACATTAGCATTTAGTTCCACGTCTCTCATAATATCATTCGTGGGGAGGGGAGCATATCTAAAATCCATATTTTATTGGCAATTGTCTACAGACCCTGCAGAGACTTTAGTTGCCTATTTGTGTTATCTCCTCATCTGAGTATAGGACAGGAAAACTGCTAAAAGTGGCCATTGTCTGGAGAATCAGAAGCTGGATCGTTCTCAGTCTTGCTTCCTGGACAGTTTCCTATCCAAGAAAAACAAAACTTTAAATCAATTGAAGCAGAAATAGCTTTTCAAATGTTCTGAATTAAAAACACTATTAAAAGCCCCCCAACCCCTCTTTTAAATGCCTTATGATAGCTTCTAATCACTTTCCACAGAGGAAAAGACCTTTTTCATCCAATCGCCTTCCCTTGGCATTTGTCTTTCATGGATGAGGTCCTAATTACCCTTAGATCCTGTTGTTCTCCATGTCTCTTCTATGTTAGCTTCCCTAATGAAGCCCGTGGTGACAGGATAAAGATATTTAAGATCACTGGAGAGCAGGGCAAAATACATCCAGAGAAAAGGAAAAAGCAGATTGGATCATGGGAAGGGAGTTGGAAGAGGTGGAGAGGGAAATAGGTTGTAGGGTAATAGAGCCAGGACCTTAAAAGTCACCTGATCTAACCCCCTCACTTTTTAGATGAAGAAACCAAGGTCGACTGAGGCTAAGTGACTTGCCCAAAATAACACAAGTAGTAAATAACAGACTCCCTCCTTTCTGTCTCTCTCTCTGTCTCTCTGTCTGTCTCTATCTACACACACACACACACACACACACACACACACACACACACACACACACACATACCTGCTTCCCTCCTTCTTTGGATGCCTGAGTTCATTTAGAGGGATAATATGCCATAGTGGATAGCATGCTGGGCCTGGGCTTAAATCCTGTCTCTGACACTTTTTAGTTCTGTAAACATAGGCAACTCACTTATCTGTTCAGTGCAAGTTTCCTCATTGATAAAATGGAGATAACACCTGTAGTATATACCTTATGGGATTGTCAGGGAGGCTCATTATGTGAAGCAACTGGCAAAATGTAATGCATGATATCAAAATCAGTTATTATTATTATTTCTGTATTCCTATTTAGTAGATAATCAAACTGAACCAGGTCCTTTAGGGAAAAAAAAGTAAATTCGTAGAAGTAATGACTATGCAGTCATCTTCTAAAGATAACAAAGTGGCGAGCTAACTTTTATGGTGCTCAATCTTAGCCCTGTCACTAGCCAAATAAAATCCAAATTACTTGGCTGCCATTTGCGAGGCCCTCCATAATCTTGCCCCAGTTTATTGTTTTTCCACTTTATCTGATATTCCTCACCCTTGTGCACTCAACCTTCTTGAAATGGCCATCCCCAAACATGGCTGGGGCTTTCCTGCCTTTTTGATTTTATTCATCCCAATGCTTTTCCCTGAAATACTCTCCATCCTACAACCTTTATTTGGCTTTTGAAATTCTACCCATTGAAATCCAGCTGAAATTCCTCCTCTGCAACATGGTGCAGTGGCAAGATTGTTAAATATGGAATTCTAGGTCGCAGGTTCAATATGTGTGTATGTGTATGTAAATGTGTATATGTATAAATATACACACACACACACACACACAGAGGGAGGGAAGGAGAGAAAGAGGGGAGAGAGAGAGAGACTCATTTGAATGTCACTACAACTCTGTGAGGTAGGTAATCCAGATATTATTCTCCTCATTTCACAGATGAAAAATTTGATGTTCAGAAGCAAAATGATTCATCCATTATCACATAATTAGGACATGGACACAGCAAAACCAGGGCAGAAATTCAGGTCCCTTGACTCCACACTCAGTATTCTTGTTATTATATACCACTTACTTACCAGAGTTATTAATGCATGTGTCTTATCACCTCTTTTGTTGTTATTGTTCAGTCATGTGAAACTGACTGACTTGTCCTGACCCCATTTAAGGTTTTCTTGGCAAAGATACTGAAGTGGTTTGCCATTTGCTTCTCCAGCCCTCATTTCCTTCATTCCAGGTGGAATGAACATGGGCTCTTGAGAAAAGAGGTTCCAATCCTGACTTTGATACATTATCAGTATGACATAAGACATGTCACAGCCTCCCTGGAGCATAGCCTCCAAAGTCTTTCCAAGCTCCACAGCTATGATCCCTACTAGAGTGTAAGTTCCTTGAAAGCAGGAGCTAGGTGTTAAGCATTGTTGTTTTCCCCTCAATATTCAGAGTAGACATTTAAAAACTATTTCTGCAAATAGTTGAATACAAGTTGCACACAGTTGTAGATGGCATCTGTTTTATTTGCTTGTTGAAAACTCTAAAGAGCTCAGTGGCCATGTGGGCACTCATCAATATTGAATGCTGAAAGTACTTTTGGTTCCATTTTATCTTAACAGTGTTTGCTAACCTGTTTTAGAATATAAATCTGCATTGCTTTGTTTTCACACAAGGCTCTGGTATAAGGTGCCCGTATGGGCCAATTAATTTCTCATAGAGAAATAACTCTATTTCACAACTGCAAACTTCACTTGACACTGGTCAGCTATCTCAGCAATGGGTGGGTGTCCCAGGAAAACACAGATGGCTTCATGCCAGGCCATCACCACCAGCTGCTGGAAACCAGAAAACCTGGCACAGTGGCTTCTTGTGGGAAATGGAGCCCAAATTCTCTCTGGCTTTGAGGGAGGAAGGAAGGAAGGAAGGAAAGAAAGAGAGAAAGAGAGAAAGAGAGAGAGAAAGAGCGAGAGCGAGCGAGCGAGAGAGAGAGAGAGAGAGAGAGAGAGAGAGAGAGAGAGAGAGAGAGAGAGGGAGGGAGGAAGGAAGGAAAGCAAAGAAACAAAAACAAAAAAAATTTCAATATTTTTAGATGTCCAAAGCCATTTTCTCATTTATAAAATAAGAAGTTGAGTTGCTTATAGGTTTCTAGGTTCCTTCCTAGGTTCTTTCCAACTCTAAATCTGTAATCACTCAGAAGAAATGATTTCTATTTTCTTACAAACATTTTCATCAGATTATATTCTAGCTTGTTGCTTCAAATAGACTATGAAAACCTCATCTTTGTTAGTGAATGAAACCAAAAGAGAAAATGATACTTTGGAAATTAGCCCCTAGGTCTGGACCAAGTTTGCATGGTCTTGGGAGTGGGGGGATGCTCTGGGCCATAGCTTATGCCACAAAGGACAATTGAGGTATCACCTCCTGCAATGACCCTTTCCTGATATCTCCAATTGTTAGTACTGTCTCCCTATCCCAAAACAACTTTAAATTTTCTCTCTCTCTTTCTCTCATATATATATATATATATATATATATATATATATATATATATATATATATATATATATATATATATATATATATATATATATATATGTCTCTGTGTGTACATACATATATATGCTATATTTTGTCATGTTATCCTGGACATTGCTTAACCACTTATGTGTCCCAGGTAACTCCTTAAGACTATAAATTGGGATTTATAAAGTGGTGATTTGTACTGGTAGATTGAGTTACATCACTGTAAGTGAAATCATACCAGTGGAATCATAGGTCTGGTCCAAAAAAAAAAATCTGAATATCTTACTTGTATATACTGATCTATGTATATGTTGAACCGCACAGTAGACAGTATGCTCACTGAGGGCAGGAATTGTTTCATTTTCATGTTTGTATCCCTAGAGACTAAGTTTTATGTATACACAAGACATCTGGTAGATTCTCTATAAAAATTTGCTAAATTAAATTATTATTATCTTAATGAAATGATAACTCACATTTTTGTGATACTTTTCTAACAACTCTTTGAGTTGGTTTATGCATATGTTATTACCCTAGCACAGTGGGAATTGCTATGAATCTGAAATCAGTCAACCTGGGTTCAAACCCCAGCTCCTCCAAACACTATCCATGTAATCTAGAGTATGTCATTGGGTCCCCATTTCTTAATCTCTAAAACAAAGGGATCAGACTGGCTGAGTTTCCTGATCTCTTCCAACTCTAATTCCATACTGTATGTGATCTATGTCTTATAGTTGAGGAAATGGGGACTGTGAGACTTTAAGTGACTAGCCCAGGGTCACACAGCCTATGTCAGAGTAGGGATTAGAATCCACATCTCCTGAAAGCAAGTTTTACACCCTGGCAACCACTTTCAGAATCACTTTGAGTTTCTTCATTTGCCTATTACTTAGCCAGTTAGTTGCTCAAACAAACTTCCTAAATTTATCATTCTATTTTTGCAATGGGAGGGAAAGAGCCACATTAGTTTTTGCTCAGGCTAACCTCTACCATTTTTAATTTCCTTCCTTAAGTCCCTATTGAACAGCTATAAACTAAACTAAACTAAACAAAAACAAAAACAAAAAGGGACAGGCTAGATAGTACAGTGGATAGAGCACTAGCCCCGTAGTCAAAAGGACCTGAGTTCAAATCTGGCCTCATATACTTACTTACTAGCTGTGTGACCCTGGGCAAGGCACTTAACCCTGGGATTGCCCCCACCACCACCAAAAAAATTTTACTTCTTTCTTTGGGTGATTGTTTGGTTTTCTGCATTTTTAACTGTGTCTCTTTTCGGAGCTTTAGGATGAATTTCTTCTTTATTGGTACATTTTAAATGTAGACAGGAAATGACAACTTTCATTTTCTTCTCTGGGTATTTGGAGAGCCTTACAATTTTTAAAAAGTGACTCAGGGTTTTCTGGATTTCACAAGATGTTTCCTCATCTATAAAATGAGGGGGTTGGATTAGGTGAGCTCCATAGTTCCATCTGGGTATTAGTTTATGACCCCATGGTCTTCACAAAAATGCAGAAGAAATTACTTTGATTTCCGTATGTGCTTTTCCATTAGGAGACTCTAGGGGAAAAAAGATAACTAACCCTGAAAAAAATAAAGTACAGGATTTTAGAATCAGAGCATCTGTATTCAAGATTCAATTCTGCCACTTGGACACTCTGACCTTGGGTAAATCACTTCATTTCCCTAGACTTCAATTTCCTTATCTGTAAAAGAAAGACTTGGAGTTTGCTCATCTCTGTCTAAGGCCCTTCCCAACCCTCTGCATTCTGTGATTCTGAGAAATAAGTGGAAACTCTATCCCAAGACATATCAATCAAGTAACAAGTGTTTATTAAGCAATTATTGTGTTCCAGGCTCTTTGCTAGGCAGCAAATCTACAAAGACAAAAATGGAGCAGTATCTATCTTCAAAGACAGGCAGGATAACATGTCCCTATGCAGGTCTATTTGTATGAAGGGGCAGTGGATAGAGGACTGGCCCTGAAATTGGGAGGATCTGAGTTCAAATCTCACCTCAGACCTTACTAATTGTGTGACCCTGGACATATCACTTAACCCCAATTGCCTTAAACATCTGGGTCCATCTCCAGTCATCCTGATCTATATCTTGTCACTGGACCCAGATGACTCTGGAGGAGAAAGTGAAGTTGTGACCTTAAATAGCCCTCCCTCACTTAAAACCAATTCAGAGCAAGTCATGACATCACCCTGATGTCATGGTCCTCTTTGAGAATGAAGGACAAACAACAATATTTGTACAATAAGATATATACAAAATAAATGTAGGATAACTTGGAGGTGGAGAAAAGGCATTAATAGCTATAAGAATCAGGAAATACTTATTATAGAAGGTGGTTCTTAAGCAGAGCTTTGAAAGAAACTTAAGAATTCTGAGAGGTTGGGTCAAAGATTCAGAGCTAAAAGGAACCTAAGAAGTCAACTAGCTAAAACCATATAAACCAGAGGATCTGGGCTCAGAGATGTCATTACTTGACCTGTATCACGCAGATATCTGTCTGAGTGTCTGAGGCCAGATTTTAACCTAGGTCTATTCTGGGTCTAGCCCAATCTCTTTCTATTCTATTGCCTCCTTATAAGGGCTCATCCAGGTGGAGTGACTCTAAAAAGTGACTGACTTAACACTGTAAAAACTCATTCAGTTGAACTGTATATGGTCACAGAAAAGAAACAGAAAATGAGTAGCCTCAGGCAGCAAGGTGGCTTAGTGGACAAAACGCTTAGTAGACACACTGGAGTCTGGGACACGAGTTCAAATCCTAACTCAAACACTAGCTGTGTGACCTTGGGCAAGTGATTGTATGCCTCTGTTTCCTGAACTGTAAGATGGAGCTAATAATATCACCTACTTCCTAGGGTGCTTGTGAGGATTACATGAGATAATATTTGTAAATTGCTTAGCACAGTACCTGGCATATAGTTGGTGATTAATAAATATTTGCTTCTTTCCTTCCTTCATTCTGTGAGACATGATTACTAATAATCAATATTTTGGGGAGATTCAGAGATTTCCCCTTCTTCCAAAGCCCTGACATTTAGAGGTCTAGTTTCTTCTTGAAATAAATTGCATTTAAATGGATATTGATTACATTAAATTCAAAAAGGGTTTGTACAAACAGAAACAATGGATCCAAAATTAAAAGGGAAGCAGAAAGCTGGAAAACAATTTTATAGCCAGTATTTCTGATAAAGGCCTCATTTCTAAAATATATCAGGAACTAAATCAAATTTATAAGAATCCAAATCATTCCCCAATTGAGAAATGGCAAAAGGATATGAACAGGCAATTTTCTGATGAAGAAATCAAAGCTATCTATAGTCATATGAAAAAATGCTCTAAATCACTATTGATTAGAGAAATGCAAATTAAAACAAGACTGAGGTATCACCTGACACCTATCAGATTGGCTAATATGACAAAAAAAGAAAATAATAAATGTTGGAGAAGCTGTGGGAAAATTGGAACACTAATGCATTGTTGGTGGAGCTGTGAACTGATCCAACCATTCTGGAGAGCAATTTAGAACCATGCCCAAAGGGGTATAAAGTTGTGCATACCCTTTGACCCAGAAATACCACTATTAGGTCTTTTCCCCAAAGAGATCATAAAAAAGGGAAAAAGATCCAAATGTACAAAAATATTTATAGCTGCTCTTTTTGTGGTGGCAAAGAATTGGAAATTGAGGGGATGCCCATCAATTGAGGAATGTCTGAACAAGTTGTGGTATATGAATGTAATGGAATACTATTTGTTGTGTTATAAGAAATGATGAGTGGGCAGATTTCAGAGAAACTTGGAAGGACTTACAAACCTGATGCTGAGTGAGATGAGCAGAACCAGGAGAACAACGTACACAGTATCAATAACATTGTGTGTTGATCAACTGTGTCAGACTTGACTCTTCTCAGCAATACAATGGTCCAAGATGGTTCCAATGGACTCATGATGGAAAATGCTCTCCAAATCCAGAAAAAAAGAACTATAAGGTAAGGGGCACTATTCTGGATGATATAATATATTTACCCCAGGACAAATGGGATGCTTTGGTCTAGGGACCTGCCTGGCTTGAAGATTCATATAAGTACATAGCTCTCTCAGTAAGTTTTCCATGAAGTTTCATGGCATAAAAGTCTCCTGTTGAAAATTACCTAGATCTGGTGGCTGGTTCTTTTGTAAATGCATGGGGAAACAAGTAGTTTGGGAAAGGGAAGGATGACTAATATGTTCTATTATATTCTGTAGTTGCCTCTTCTAAAAAATAAATGTGTCATTTTATCATCAGTGTATTTATTCATTGAAAAAAGAAACTCACACTGTTGATATACTTTGCTTTAAAAAAAAGGAACATATTGAAAAATATGATTCATGTAATGATACCCTCAGGAACTGGATGAGGCTGGGTTTTCCTATACTTTGTTATCCGTACAATTGTTCTTACAACTAGACTGGGAGGGTCTCAGGCTGTTGAGATGCTTCCCTGCATCTCCCTTCACTTCAGGTCTCCCAAAGCCAGATGAAAACATCTTCAGGACTATAGAAATTCTCGAGATTAAAATTTCTACATGGAAATCGTCATCTGGGTCTTCTGCATGTCCATTTTCCCTTTCAGTTCTCTTTTTCCTGAGACCCAATGCCTGCTGTTCCACCTCTGCCCAGGTCTGAATTTGCAAGTCTGTATTCCATATTGCAAACCAAATCATCACCCTTGATCAAGCTCCATCTGTCTAGACTCACCTCTCCTGTACCCCACTCCTGTAGGATTTTGCTAAGTGAGGCTTATTTTATACTAAGACATTAATGATTCCCAAAGGCTGTCAGGAAGTATATTCCAGAGTTGAGAGGGCAGAGGGAAGGCAAAAGGGGCAGAAACCAGAGTGGAAGCACTTAAACCAGAGTGGAAGTACATGCCAGGGACTGTGCTAAGTTTAGATTTACAAATATCTCATTTGATCTTTACAACAACTCTTCAAGATAGGTGCTATTATTATCCCCATTTTACAGCTGAGGAAGCTGAAGAAAAGGTCAAGTGACTTGCCCAAGGTCACACAAGTAAGTCCAGCTTTAAATTCATGGGTTCCTGTCTCCAGGCCCAGGGCTCTACCACTGGGCAAGCTAACTGTAAGTACTTGTTTTTCATTATCCAAGGATAGATGTTCCTACCATAGTTCTTGCTGCAGAGGAAATAATAAAGGAAGAGAGGATTTAGGATCACAAGATGATAGATTTAGGATTGGAAGAGACAAGGGATTCTTCATCATTATTTTTCCTGTTGTGAATTTCTTTGGCAGTCTGGCAAAGTATACGGAGCCCACCTCAGAAAACTTTCTAAATGAATAGATTGAAATCCATAGTAATACAACGGAAGACAATTATTTTGAAATATAGTTATTAACATAATAAAATAAGTTCAGGGACTCCAGATTAAAAATCCTGGATCTTGTTCTTTGTCATTTTATAGATAGCATTATCTAGCACTGGGAGGAGACTGGGAAAGGGCTCTTGTAGGAGCTGGGGTTTGAGATGAGTCCTGAAAGAATTGTGGGAAGGAAGAAGGTGAAGATGAGGAGACAGAGCATTTCAGGCAGGGAAGATAGCCATTGAAAAGGCACAGAATAGGGGCAGCTGGTGACGCAGTGGATAGAGCACTGGCCCTGGAGTCAGAAGGACCTGAGTTCAAATCTGACCTCAGACACTTGACACTAGCTGTGTGACCCTGGGCAAGTCACTTAAGCCCAATTGCCTCACCAAAAAAAGGGGGGGGCATAGAATTAGAAAATGGAATCACTTGTTTTACTGGTAGCCTTCCCCAACCCCTCTACTAATTACTTTCTATTTATCTTATATGAAGATTTCTCTGTATATATTTGAATGTTGTATCCCCCATTAGATTGTAATCTTCTTGAGAGTAGGGGCTACCTTTTGCCTCTTTCTGTAGCCCTAGCACTTAGCACAGTGCCTAGCAATCGGAGGTGCTTAATAGATGTTTATTGCTTGCTTGCTTGCTTGATGTTCGAGGAACAGCCAGAAGACCAATATTAATGGATCTTAGAACATATGGAGGGAGAAAAAGTGTAAAAAGACTGGAAAGGGGATCAGGTTGTGAAGGGCTTTCAATATGTTATCTCATCAGATTCTCACAAAAATCTTGTGAGGTAGGCATAATTAATGTTATTGATGAGGAAATGGAAGCTAGTAGAATCTATCTAAATGACTTGCCCAGGATCACACAGCTGGTAAATGTCCATGGCAGGACTCAAACTCATGTCTTCCTGACTTCAAATCTAGCTCTCTATCCATGATACCACCTATATATCACCTTCATCCTTGAAAAACACAACATTTAGAAAGCAAACCATATAAGCTTGTGCAAGGACAGTTGCCAACATGTCAGAGTTTAGAGCATAAAGAGCATCAGTGTTCTGAGTGGGGTAGAAAGATGTTCTATGAAATTGTCCACCAAATATTGATTATTTCTCAGGATATCTGAAATAGTCCAAAAAAATTCCTTTGCTTTTCTGGACTTAGTCATTATTCTGATGGTCTTTCTACTGTAGAACACTCCTAACCCTCCCTTTTCTTTAACCTTCTGTATCTGAAGCCTACTTATGTCCTATGAACCCTCAGTCACTGACAGACAGCTCCTTGTCTGTTTTCATCAGCAGTGTGGAACCAATAAAATGCACCTGCTAGGTACCTTCTCCCGCCCTCTAGAATTTCTGACTCTGACCCCAACTCTGAGCTGTCTTGTTTTGTGGCATGGGAACAAGTAATATATACACTGAACTAGAAGAAATGAAGAGAATTGCAAGTAGCCCGAATTCCAAGTTTGGAAGGTGCCTCTCAGAGTATCTTCCCCCCTCTTCCTCCTGCTGATCATCTCACTGGCCCAATGATACCCTTCTTTTTTAAAATTTGATTGTATTTTCAATTCATGGACCAAAGCAAGCATTTCCTTAATACAGCACAATAAAAAAGACGATTGTACATGAAACTACAAATCCATCATGTACAACATTCTATTCCCTCCAATATATTTTTTCTTTTTTTCTTCTCTTCCCCCCTCCCCCTAGATATGGCTACTATGAGAGACAAAGAGAGAGAGAGAGAGAGAGAGAGAGAGAGAGAGAGAGAGAGAGAGAGAATTATATAGAGAATAATTTTTCATATATAATATATACACCTATGTATATGTATATACGTAAAATTATTCTAAACATGCTTTTATTTGTCAGTTCTTTCTCTGTATGCAAATAGCATCTTTCTTCATATGTCCTTTATTTTTAATTTGTGCATTTATAGTAGTCAAAATGACACAGTCATTCTTGAAACAATATTGCTGTTACTGTACACAATGTTTTCTTGGTTCTGCTCCCTTTGCGCTTCATCATTTCACAAGACCTAGCAGCAATGATACCCTTCTACTCCTTGAGCTGGATGTATCCTGGCCTCTCATGTGACTTGAATATAGTTGTACCCTTGTCTTTCCTGTTACTGTAATCCCAATACAACCCATCTGTGCTTTGCCTGGTTCCCTTCTTCCCTTACTTCCTTCCTCATGTCCCTAGATGTCTCAAATTAAGCCTTACACCTTCCCTTGTATGAGTGAAGGTGCACATGTGATAAATAAAGATCATTTATTTTGCCATCATGCACTGATTTGCTTCTCCTGTGAAAATCTCTAGACCCTGAAACTGTCTGAATCTACAGAGAAATAACTGTCTGGGAATTTTTTTTTTTGGTGGGGGCAATGAGGGTTAAGTGACTTGCCCAAGGTCACACAGCTAGTAAGTGTCAAGTGCATTATCTACTTTGCCACCTAGCTGCCCCCTTGTCTGGGCATTCTTCCAAGTGATGGGCTTTACTCTAGTTTTGTAAGGTGGCCCTAGATCAGATTTCACAGATAGTGGAATCTTTTTCTTTATGTGAGACAGAAAGAGGTGAATAAAAAGGTCTGTTTTATAAAATGTAACTGGGTTAATGTTCTCTGGATCCTGATTAACCACCTCTATGAGAAGCTTAGTTATTTAAACTAAACCTTCTCATAACCACCAGTAGAAATTTGA
This sequence comes from Dromiciops gliroides, assembly GCF_019393635.1. Lineage (NCBI taxonomy): Eukaryota > Metazoa > Chordata > Mammalia > Microbiotheria > Microbiotheriidae > Dromiciops > Dromiciops gliroides. The sequence continues at coordinate 155,415,239 of NC_057866.1, read as the reverse complement.
CATACACACAGAGAGAAGGAAATTAAAATGGGCTTTGGAGTCTTAACTTTGCAAGCCCGAACCCCGAAAGTGACAACAAACTCTACAGAAGCCAACTGTAGCAAATGAGGTGAGTCAGTGGACTATCCCCATCACTAGAAACGTGGCCTAGAAATGTCCTGGCACCAGGCATCGTGCTAAATGACTGGCAAGTCATTACTTGTAGCCGACTCAGTTTTCATGTTTGATTAATGGCTTTCATTATTACAGTCACATAGAGGACAACATGTACTCTGTTCATGAAGTTGCGCGAGGCCTGTTTTTTTCTCCCTTTGCCCAGTGAAAGAAATAATTGTATTAGATGATAAAAGCTTCTCATATTCATTTGTCTCATGGTAGTTAGAAAGGCTAATAAGGCAACACAAATCCAGAGGATTCTTCTGATTCACACCCTTACAGAGGGCAGAGCCAAGATGGGAGAGTGGCACCAGTGTTCATGCCAAGCTCTCCCAACCTACCCCTCTATAACAGCTCAAAAAACTGTGTCTAACCAAATTTTGAGTGGAAAAGCCAGAAAGAAGTTAAACTGAGTCATTTTTCCTGCCCAGGGCAGCTTAGGAAGAAAGAAAGAGGGATCTTCAGACTCTGGGGTGGGAGCTGGTGGGAGCATGGCAGCAGAAGTGGCACTGGTTGGGGGCCTTTTAAGAAGGGGCAGCTGCATCTGAGGTACTGGGAGTACCTAGAAGCCAGTGACAGTAAGCAGACTGAACACCTTAGAAGAAAAATTTCAAGAGACATCTGTGCTAGCACTGGATACAGGATAGGGTGCCTTTAGGCAGTTCTTTTGCTCCTTACCCAGTTCTAGGTTGCAGTTCCAGGGCAGAGAAGAGCTGTTGTGGTCACAAGCCGCGGCCCTACCTGGGTATGGATGGGAGCAAAGACCAACAAGAACTCCTAGAAGAATTAAAGACTTTTAAAAGAGAAAAAAATTAAAAACCACATAAGAGTGTTAGAGAAAAAATCAGGGAAAGAAACGAGAGCAATGCAAGAAAATTATGAAGAGAATTAACAACCTGGCAGAGACACAAAAAATTGGAAAAATAATAATTCCTTTAAAATTAATATTATTCGAGTAGAAGCTAATGACTTCATGAGACAGCAAAAACCAGTAAAGCAAAATCAAAAGACCAAAATAAATTGAAGACAATGTGAAATATCTCCTGGGAAAATCAAGACGTAGAGCCAATATCAAGCTGCTTGCAATATCAGGGAGGGGGAAGGAGCGAGATGGGGAGAGAAAATTTGGAACTGGGAATTTTTAAAAAGCAAATATTGGGGCAGCTAGGTGGCGCAGTGGATAGAGCACCGGCCCTGGAGTCAGGAGTACCTGAGTTCAAATCCAGCCTCAGACACTTAACACACTTACTAGCTGTGTGACCCTGGGCAAGTCACTTAACCCCAATTGCCTCACTAAAAAAAAAAAAAAAGCAAATATTGATAATTGCATTTGAATGTGATTGGGAAAAAAAGCATTATTAAAAAGAAAAAAGAAAAAACAACTGACCTAGAAAATAAATTAAGGAGAGATAATTTTTGGACTACCTGAAAACTATGATCAAAAAAAGGAACTAGACATTACATTTCAAGAAATTATAAAACTACCCTGATATCTTAGAAGCAGAGGACATAGTTAAAAATTAAAATTAAAAGAAACTCTGAAATTAAAAGAAACTCTGATCACCTTCTGAAAGAAATCTTAAAATTAAAGCTCCCAGTAAAATTATAACCAAAATCCAGAGCTCCCAGGACAAGGAGAGAATACTATAGAATTAGACCCTTTAAAGCAGTAACTTAGTCTAGGGCATTTACTGTTGCAAATATGAATGAGCCTTTAGGTTCATTACAGAGTGTTATCTGAAATGGTCAAATACTTGAACTGGGTGCTGCCATTTACTACCTTTGAGAAAATCACTTAACTTATTTGGGCCTCAGTTTCCTCATCTGTAAAATGAGAGTATTGGACTAGATGGCCTCTTAGTTCCCTTCCATCTCTAGACCTGTGATTCTATGATCATATATTTGACAATACACTAATGATATTTAAATGCAGTCATTGTATGTAAATATACTAATGAAAGAACTCTCTCTGCTTTAAGTACATTAACTATTAAATGGTTATGTTTGTAATGAATTGGTTATAGATAATTTCTCCATTTCTATAGAGTAAATATTAGCATGTCCTATAAACCAAGACATAATAATAATAATAGCTACATTTATATAGAATTTTAAGGTTTGGGGGCAGCTGGGTGGTACGGTGGATAAAGCACCAGCCCTGGATTCAGGAGGACATGAGTTCAAACCCAACCTCAGACATTTGACACTGTGTGACTCTGGACAAGTCACTTAGCCCTCATTGCCCTGCAAAAAAAAAAAAAAGAATTTTAAGGTTTTCAAGGCACTTTTATGTAAGTTAGTTCATTGGTATAAATAAAGCTATTTTCTAGAGAGCTGGACCTGAATTGTTCTTTTTAGCTTTAATTAGGCTTCTTCCTGCACTGTGAACTTCTTTTCAGCAGGAATTGTTACTCCATCTTCTTCTTATTGACAGACTCTAACATTATCACCTGTTCCTGCTTGATCTCATCAAAAGCAAACAAGAATTAATGCACAAGAAAGTTATTCTAGTAAGAAGATAAGCCATAAGTTAAGGTGGCAAGATGTGATTAAAATAAATCCTTATTCACAGAGGAAAAGAAGGCTTTGGCTAAGCCAGCCGATATTGGGGGCAACCTACCCCAACAAGCATGGTATTTGGGGATTTGTTTGTCCATTACACAGGCCTGAGCCTAAGTTCTAATAATTCACATGAAAAAACAGGCTTAGAAGGAAAATATCCCATTTCCTATCCCATCCTCCTGTGCAGTAGAATTGCAAGTAAACTGGGATTATGATTCTACAAAATTTGTTTCGGTGTGACAGAAGGTCTTGGAGACACAGAATCATAGGTACCTAACTGGGAGGTACCTTTAAGGTCATGAATTCCAGTCCTCTAATTTTAGAGATGAGGAAATTAAGGAACCAAAAGCACCTTGCCTAAGGTCATGCAAATAGTTAGTGTCTGTGCTAGTATTTAAGCTGGATCCTCCTTGTTCCAAGTTCAACAATTATACAAATCCCAACCCCAACATTTATTGTGTAGGAGACATCTGTACCAGATGCCAGATGTTCTTGGGGTTTTGTTGATATTGCTGCTACAGCTGGCAGCAGTGTTGGTAGTGGTGGTGGTGGTGGTGGTAGTGCTGCTGCTGCTGCTGCTGTTGCTGCTGCTATTGCTGGTGCAGGTGGTAATGTTTTTTGGGGGAAGGACAATGGGGTATTCCCAGTAAGGAAAACTCCCTCTCCCAATGAATATCAGTAAATAGTTCTGCAATTTATAGGTTTGGTACATGCTTGAGGCAATGACAAGTGATGTGCAGTGAGTCATACAGCTAATATGAGTCAGCAGCATGAACTTGAACCTAAGTCTTCCTGATTCCAGGATCTATTCACTATGTATACTACCTCTTGGGTAATGAGGGCACAAATTGTTGCTGTTGTATCTTACCTATACTGGTGTCTAAAAAACATATGATTCCATAGCCCTCTTTATAATCATATTCCAGAATATATTAATCTGCACTTAGAAATTTCTTCCATGTTTTTAATGCAATAATTTACACATAAGAACATCCCCCCTCAACTCAAGCTTAAAAATAAATAAATGAGTAAATGAATGAAAAAAACAAGTGAAGGAGGGATAGGATAGGGATAGGGAGGGAGGGATAGGGGGAGGGAGGAAAGGAAAGGAATGAAAGATGGAGGGAAGGAAGGAAGGAAGAAGGGGGGTGGAACAGAGGAAAGGGAAGTAAAAAAGGGAATGAAGGAAGGGAAGAAGAAAAGGAGGATGGGAGGGAAAGGATGGAGGGAGGAAGGAAGGAAGGAAGAAAGGGAGGGAGGGAGAAAGGAAAGAAGTGTGATGAAATAATGGGATTTAGCAGATACTCAAAGACCCACCTGGAGATTAATCAAGACTGATTGAATCAAGTGAGAGTAATTGACTGCTGATTAAGCCTACTTCAAGTTAATTGGATTGTAATCACACCTGGCTATCCCTTAAGAAGGTATTGTTCTCAGAAACTAGACTGTGAACTCAACTTGAGAACACCTTCAAAGGCAATGGATTTGGATGACGCCAACCAATCACCTTGAAGCAGTGTGTAAGGACCGCCTCTGTTCCAGATCTATAAAAAGGCTTCCACAAACAGCTTGCTGAGGAATGCTGATTAAAACAGGCTGGTGAAGGAGTTCCTGATTAAGACAGGCTCATTGAGGAGTTCCTGATTAAAGCAGGCTTGTGGAGGAGGACTTCAGGAAGAACCCAACCAAGCTGGAACTCTAGGCTAGGTAGGACTTCTTTTTCATAACCTTCTGAACTCTTTGTAAATATTTGTATGCTCTAATAAATGTTTAATGCCCAAAGACTGGTACTGAAGCCTTTTAATTTTTGGCAACCACAATTAAGATTTTAAACATCACAGAAGGAAGGAAGAAAGGAAGGGAAGAAGGAAAGGAGGGAGGGGAGGAAGGAGGGAGGGGAGGAAGGAGGGAGGGGAGGAAGGAGGGAGGGGAGGAAGGGAGGAGGGGAGGAAGGAGGGGAGGAAGGAGGGAGGGGAGGGAGGAAGGAGGGAGGGGAGGAAGGAGGGAGGGGAGGAAGGAGGGAAGGAAGGAGGGAGGGAAGGAAGGAGGGAGGGAGGGAGGGAGGGAGGGAAGGAAGGAAGGAAGGAAGGAAGGAAGGAAGGAAGGAAGGAAGGAAGGAAGGAAGGAAGGAAGGAAATCTGCTCTTCAGAGAAGATTGAATAGTCCCTATTCTTTGGTTTTCAGATCCTTTCACAAATGAAAATTCATTTCCTCCTCTGCTTTGTCTTCTGGCTGAATAATCTTTGGTCATTTTAAATCAGCTTTATTTTTCAACATTTTAATAATAGTCACTATTCTTTCCACTTCTACCCTCTCCCCATTCAGATATATCCTTTAAAAAGTGGCCAGACTAACCTTATTTCTCTGGTCCTTTCCCTTCTCTGCTTCCAAAATCTTTCTACTGTTTGCAGGATACAGTTCAAATCCCTTTGAATAGCAATGTAAGTCCTTCCTACTGGGGCCCAGGTGAACTTGAAAATTTTATATCATAGTGTTATTCTATTCTTGAAAACCTAACAACTCTTCCTGGCTCTGTATCCCTGACCATGGGTTGTTTCCTCCTTCACACTTTTGCTCATCCTGCCCCATAGGATAGTAAGATATCACAGATAGAAGGAACTTAAAAGTATCTAGTTCAATTATTTCATTTTACAGATAGAAAAAGTGAGGCCCAAAGAACTAAAATAAATTGTCCAATGTAACACAACTAGTTAGTGACCACATAACCCCACTCTTCATGATATCCTACGGAGTTCATTTCTCCTCAATTCCATTGTAAACTGTGAAGGAGGGCATAACATCAGCTTCCATATCTCAGTGCAGGACATGCATTAAAGGTTTACTAAATGGTTAGTAAATTGAATACCATTTTGTGCTATTTGCTCCCAGTTTTTCATTTGCCTTTGAAGGCTAGCTCTCGAAACATGCTAGTGATTTTCTCCTTTGTGTCATGCCTGTTAGTGGTATTGCTGCCCCTGGTGAAGCTGGTATGGCTTTGTGGACTGAACAGTCAAGCTACACATAAGCACATTCACAGGATCAAAAGCTTCAGATCTTAAAAGATCCTTACAAGACAGTATCCTGCATTGGAAAGACAGATGGGTGAAGCCAGAGGAACATTTGTCCAAATCCCAGATCTCTGTGACCTTGGAAATGTTACTAAAACCTTTCTCACCTTCAGTTTCTTCATGTATAAAATGAGAAGATTAGACTAGACTGAGCTCTAGAATCCCTTCCAGCCCTGAATCTATGATTCTATGAAATCATCTAGTACTCTTTGTATTTATCTAGGTTGAACTTTACGTAGCAATAAAACCTGAAGAGAGGAAATGATACTGGCTTCTCAAAGCTGACCAATGCAAACCACATTCTGACAGGTCGTATCAACCTCCGCTTCAACTACTGACCTCCCTGGCTTCCTTTAAGTTCCAACTAAAATCCCACCTTCTACAGGATGTCTTCTCCAACCCCACTTAATCCCAGTGCCTTCCCTCTGTTAATTATCTCCTATTTATTCTGTATATATTTATTTGCATGTTGTTTTTTTCCCATTAGATTGTAATTTCCTTGAGGGCAGGCACTGTCTTTTGTCTCTTTTTGCCTCCCCAGAGCTTATCACAGTGCATGGGACATAGTAAGCATTTAATAGTTTGTTGAATGAATTGATGGACCTAGAATTACAGTCCTGAGAAGAGATTGTATCTTTTAGGTGAGATAGCTGTAATGATTGGAATGATGCCACCTGCTGGAGAGCTACTGTAGGAAAGCTCTGCCATGAGGAGAAGGCGTCTGAGGGCAAGACATGTGGCTTTTATTTGGCATCAGGAAGTGTCGTTTGCTTGTGGGAGGAAGAAGGGGCAAGGCTGGCTTTCTTGCTCTCTTTCGCCAGGACTCTCATGGAGAGTGGAGCAGAACTGTAACTCCCCGAGATAGATAGATGAATCGAGGCCTTTCTCTCTCTCTCTTCACCAAATTCTTATTCTCCTTAATAAATGCTTAAAAGTCTGAACTCTCACTTAAGCATATAATTTATTGGCGACCACTCGTTAGATATTTTAGACAGACTAGCTAGAACTTTAGCCCCTTACATAGATAAATGACAGACTCAATAGCAGGTCAGCCATGGGGTCAGGGATCTTTTTACTATAGAATAATAAATCTAGAGCTGCCCTATTTTCCCCTTGTTTTGCTGATGATTATACTGAGGGTAAGTGCTCAAGGTAGCACTGAATTCAAACCCAAGTCTTCCTGATGCCAAACCCAGTCCATTGAACTGTTCTAGGGTTCTAGCAAATCTTTAAGACTTTCTATTAGGTTATAGAAGGCTTATGATCTATATCAGTAGAGCAGCCACCCATATTGACAACATCACAAATGCCTGGTATAAAAATGAACTGCTTGTACTTTATCCCCCATAAATTCCATGACATCAGGGCCCATGTTGAATCCAATCCAGTAAGTATTTATTGAGTACCTACTGTGTATGTAGCACAGCACGAGGTGTGGAGAATAGAAAGGAAATGCAAAGATAATATTGGCTCTCAAGGAACTTATGTTCTATGTCTTCATCTAAATTTGGCAGTTAGCTGGCCCAATGAGTAGAGCACTGAGTCTGGAGTCAAGAAACCTCATCTTCCTTAGTTCAAATCCAACCTCAAACACTTACTACCTGTGTGACCTTGGGCAAGTTATTAAACCCTATTTGCTTCAGTTTCCTCATCTTTAAAATGAGCTGGGGGCAGCTAAGCGGCGCAGTAGATAGAGCACCAGCCTGGAGTCAGGAGGACCTGAGTTCAAATCTGGCATCAGACACTTAACACTTACTAGCTGTGTGACTCTAGGCAAGCCACTTAACCCCAATTGCCTCACCAAAAAAATAAAAAAATAAAAAATAATTCAAATCATTGTATGGGGCAGCTAGGTGGTGCAGTGGATAGAGGCCCTGGATTCAGGAGGATCTGAGTTCAAATGCAGCCTCAGACACTTGACACTTACTAGTTGTGTGACCCTGGGAAAGTCACTTAACCCCAATTGCCTCACCAAAAAAAAAAAAAAAAGAGCTGAAGAAGGAAATGGCAAATCACTCCAGGATCTTTCCCAAGAAAACCCCAAATGGAGTCACAAAGAGTTAGATTTGACTGAACAAAAAAGCAATCTAAACTTTGTATATTCCCTACCACTTGACATTGGGTTATTCATGCCACAGGTGCTTGATGACTGCTAGTTGAATGAAATCACATGGATTGAAACTCACAGGATCATAAATGTCAGAGCCAAAAAGGATCTTAGATCACTTAGTCTGACTCCCTGCTGAATTCTCTGATACCTTCTGCCAAGTCCTTGCATCTTTCTTCATTTGGTTAACTTTGTAGAACAAAACATTGTATTTTAATGAGGTCAAAACATAATGGGGGGGGCAGCTAGGTGGCACAGTGGATAGAGCACTGGCCCTGGAGTCAGGAGTACCTGAGTTCAAATCTGGCCTCAGACACTTTTAACACTTACTAGCTGTGTGACCTTGGGCAAGTCACTTAACCCCAATTGCCTCACTTAAAAAAAAAACAAACAAACAGGGGATATAAAGAGAAATGTGAATCCACAGCTCTTCCATCCCTGGGTTCTGCTGGATGGGCTGGCTCCTCAGAGTCCACTTGCTAAATGTCACCTGTATAATATCCCCTCTGCCCACACAGCCACTTCTTCCCCATCCCCATGTAGTTTGCTGGCTCTTCTTCCCTCCTAATATCCATTCTCCATATAATTACTACATCCCTGGAATGCCCATAGCCATACAGAATTTTGAGCTCTTATTTCTAGGATTTTAAGCTTCTATTTCCAGGATGCTGGCCAGCTCCCTCCCACCACATCTCCCAGATCTTAGGGGTTCTTCAAGCAGAACTTTGCTTTCCTCCATGGTTTCCCAGTGCACATAAGTTGGGTTTATGCTTTTAAGGAGACAGTCCTTGGAAAAAGTAATTCAAGGAAGAAGCAATATACAACACAGTTAGTGGAAAAATAGAATTATCAAATATTAGAATTCGCAGAGACCACAGAAATCATCTAGTCCTACTCCCTTATTTTATAGACAAGTAAACTGGGGCACAGAAAGATTCAGTGAATTGTCCTGCTAAACAGTACTGTCACTGGGACCAGAACCTAAATCTTTGGATGCCTAGAGCTCTGTGCTTTATATCATGCCATGATGCCTTTTTAGTAATGAGAACTCACATCTATTTCTTAATTCATTTGAATGTGTATTAACATGTTCCTCTGAAATCCCAGGACATACTATTCCTTAAATATGAATGTTCTAAATGGCCAATCGTTAACTCAACCCTACTAAAGAGCTAGTTTTCAAAAGCCACAAAAAAAAATCAGCTCAATCATTCAAGGTCGTATTTGGTCAGAGGTAGGAAAACTCATTATGAACTAAAAGGTGGAATAGACCTTAGAGGTTTTCTCATCTACTTCTCCCCATTTTCCAGATGAGGGAGAAGTTAAGTGTCTTACCCAAGGTCACAGAAGTAGTAAGTGGCAGAGGACAAGGATTCACACCTAGATTCTCTGGTTGTAGACTTGTCTGTGACTTATTGTCTTGGGAAGCTGCTTGGGACATTGAGAAGTAAAGTCACCATCAGTGATCACAAAGCTGATAGGTATCAGAGGCCAGGCTTGTTGTCAGATCTTCTTGACTCCAAGGCCAATTGTTCAGCCCCTATGGTAGATGGCTCTCCCAAGCCTCTTACACACTACTAGAATTTTTACTAAATATCTTTTATTTTTCAGTATTCCAGGTTGCCACATTCAATGACCAAACTTCCTGGGTCTGGCCCTTGACTTAATGTCATCATGGCTATGACAAGAATAAGGAAAAATGTCATAGGGAAGATAATTCAGGTTGAGGGGAGATTGTTGTGGCTGTCTCATTCAAACCTGAGCTGCTGAAGTCTTTGTAAAGCAGATGATCTGTAAAGAATGCTTCACATATTGTTTCCTAAATAATTGTTACTTTCTCCCCTACCCCCAATTTTTCTCCTCCTGAGTTTTCTTTGTTCATGTCCTTGAGGAGAAACACCATGGATGCTGCTCCCTACTCCAACCACCCCCCCAAAAAGATAACCACAAGAGGGTGTTTTCATTTTTTTTTAATTAATTAATTAATTTATTTTTAGTGAGGCAATTGGGGTTAAGTGACTTGCCCAGGGTCACACAGCTAGTAAGTGTTAAGTGTCTGAGGCCAGATTTGAACTCAGGTACTCCTGACTCCAGGACCGGTGTGCTATCCACTGTGCCACCTAGCTGCCCGGGTGTTTTCATTTTAAAGGGAAAAGAAAGGTTAAGGAAATTTTAAAAGTTTCAATATCATTCGAACACTAGAATGAGACAGCTCTATTGGATCTACAAAGATAAAGTGTCAACTTGAGATAGATTTCATAGTGCACACATTAACTAACAGCTCAGTATTTCCAAAGCAAATTTCTAGAACCTAAGCTTTGGATTTACACAGATAAGATCTTCTGAATTCCATGGGGAAATAAATCTTCATTTCAAACATAGACATTAAAGTTTGAAAATAAAAACAAGACAAAACTTCAAAAACAAAAACCTGATTCCCAGTTCAGAAAAGATTGGAGAGGTGCAGAAGAGTGGATAAGACTGTCAAAGGGAGCAGAATGAGCAGTGGGCTTAGAACTAGAAGACATGGGTTCAAATCCTGACTCTGCAACTTACTTTGTTGCCTTGCCTAAATCAGTTCATCCATCTTAGCCTCAATTTCTTCATCTGTAAAATGAGAAGACTGGACTAGGTGAGCCCTAAGGCCTCTTCTAGCTATAAATTCTATAGTTTTATCATCCTACCTCTAAAATCCATAGTTCAAAGTATAGAAAGAGAAGCCTCAACTAACATCTTCAATTCAGAAAATACTGACTTATAGTGAGTCAGCTTTATCTCCTACTTATAATTATTACAACATAGATACATAACTATGTGTTTTTACTGGCTTTGTGACCTCAAGCAAATCACTTAACATCTCTGGGCATCATTTTCCTAATTGGTAAAATGAAGGGAGTGAATTAAGTAACCTCTAAGGTCCCTTACAGCTCTAAAGTTATAAACATTGAAGTAAAATCCTTCACAAATTTCCAAGAAGTTCACATTCATGACTTGACTTACTCCTTATGGTAACTCCATTGGGTAGATATGGCAGGCATAATTATCATTTTTACATATAAGGAAATTAATTCCAAGGGCCCATGGTTAATTAATGGCACAGCCTGGCTTCAAATTCAGGATTTCTGGATTCTTTCCAAGTTGTCTCTATGTACTATAGCATAATAGTTCATTCTCTTTCTCTCTCTCTCTAAGTAGACATGGAACAGGGAAAAAAAAATTACTCAATTCCAATCCATTTTTACTTTGTGTCTTGGAATCCTGTTTTCCACCCACCCACTCCAGCACCATCATTTCATCTGTATTTATGATTACAAATATGAATAGTGACATGAACTCTAAGCTAAGTAACCATGGTTTGTCCACTACTCCCTCTGGTGAGGTCAAAGGATGCTCTGATTCCCTGACCTCAGAGAAAGCTGGTGTTCTGGTCTTGAATTAGAAACAAAAATTCTACCAGGCTGAAGTTGAGGAGAATTAGAAAGAGGATGATTTAACTAAATTGGTAAAAAGTTCAAGTCATACAATACTGTTTTTAAAGCAATTGGGGGGGGGGGGGCAGGGCAAAAGGGGTTAAGTGACTTGCCCAGAGTCACACAGTTAGTAAGTGTCAAGTGTTTGAGGTCAGATTTGAACTCAGGTTTCCTGAATCCAAGCCAATGCTTTATCCACCGCGCCACCTAGCTGCCATGGACAGAAAAATGGAAAACATTTTGATAGAAGAGCGGTGAATTCTGAATTAGCATAAGCTCAAATCAGAGGCAGCTAGTTGGCTCAGAGGACCTGGAATCAGGAAGACCTGAGTTCAAATCCAGCCTCAGATACTTATTAGCTGAGGGACCCTGGGCAAATCACTTAACCTCTGTTTGCTTTAATCCACTGGAGAAGGAAATGGCAAACTACTCTAGTATATTTGCCAAGAAAACCTCATGGACAGTAAAGTCCATGGGGTCATGAAGAGTCAGACATGACAATGACTTAACAACAACAAAATCATTAAAGTTCTAGTGTAAGTTAAAAAAAAAATCTTTCCCTGAAAGCCCCAGTTTAGGGAGGGTGTTGGCCTCATTCTGTAGACTTTAAAGATTTAATGTACATTATATCCTCTAAAACTCTTCCTGCTAAAAGTTCGTTTCAAAGCCCTAAGGCTTTGGTCATAATCTCCTTAAATTCAGAGGCACCCAGAGGTTGAAATGAAAAGAAAAGAAAAGGCCTCCAACTTCCTGGGGAGTCTAGAGGATGGGGACTAAGTCACATTTATCTTTGTATCTCCCTTAGGGTGGACAAACAGTTCCTTGTACATAATAGAGGTGCACTCAATAAATATTTGTTGAATGAATCATCAATGCTCAGGCTACAAAGATAATCATCTACTGGGTACAATCATTTTGCTTTTCTCTCCTTAAATTACTGACCTCAAAATTTAGGATATTTACATTCTTTCTTTAAGGCAGAATCTTTAAGATTCTGATAGGCAAAAGTACTAAGAAGAGACCTTATTTTAAGTGAACCAATGTAGAATGAGGGAAATGGTTGGAACTAGGAAGAAGTGGAGGCGAAAAAATAAAACAAGGACAGGGCTAGCTCATGAAAATCACTTCGTATTTAGTCATTTCAGTCATGTTCATCTATCCATGATTCCATTTGGGGTTTTCTTGGCAGAGACACTGGAATGGTTTGCCATCTCCTTCTCCAGCTCATTTGACAGATGAGGAAACTGAGTCAGAGTGAAGTAACTCATCCAGGGTCAATAGCTAGAAAGTATCTGAGACTGGATTGGAACTTATCCACTGTACCACCTAGCTGTCCTACACATAAGCAAAAATCAAAAGGATCTAGCCCTGTTAAAGACTCCTATTATTAAAATCTAGATCTTAGTAGATGTCAGGTAATAAAGAGTTGCTTGGCACACAGAGAGCTTAATTGACTTCCCCAGGTCAGCCAGCTAATAAGTATCAGAGGCAGGATTTAAAATCAGGTCTTCCTGACCCTAAGACCAACCTCCATCACTTTATTATACCACTCTACCTTTGTGATTTTTTTTTTTTTGCCTAGACATGTCATTGATGTGACAATACCTTCATAGAATCACTGAAACATTTTTTAAATGTGAAGACAACTAGGAAGCTTGCAAATGTAATGTGTTGAATTTATTACGTATCTTGTGTAAGAAAAAAAAAGCAGCATGAAATAGGGATTTACTATTTCACGTGTGTGAGAAATGGGTAATTGTCTCCTCTCAATGTGGATATAACAGTCAGTCATACTCCCTGACCTGTTTGTAGGACAAAGGTCTCAGATCCCCTCCTCCCCCTCAGGTTAGCAAGGTCACATGGTTCAAGGAGCCCTGGTCTCAATAAGGTCCGCTCCAGAGTTGTGTCCATATAAGGAAGTATAAGGTCCACTCCTGAGTCATGCCCATACAAGGAAGAGGGGTGGGAATACTGCTTTCCGATTAGCTAGTTTTTGCTCATAGATTGTAACCCCACCAGTGATGAAAAAGGGGAAGGTCCATTTCGAATTAGGGACTAGGGTATAAAACAGGGCCTGCAAGCCCCCTTTCTGGGCACCCACTAACTGCACACTGGGGTGCCTCCTTCTCATGAGAAGAAAATAAAACCTTTGTCACCTGGCTGCTGAGTTCCTGAGAATTATTGAGAAGAGGATGAATTGTTCCCTCACAACGTGCAATGTGTTTCTGTCATATAGTTTGTATATAGAAATATTCGGGTTTGGATGGCTAAAGTTCAGAATTTTACAATTACATTTTTTAAAATAGGATTGCCTTATGTGGTACAAATGGGCACATTTGTCTGTAACTTATATTCTTAGAAAGTACCCAGAGAACTGAAGGGTTACGTCTTGTGCTAGTTGGTATGTGTCAGAGGGAGGATTCAAATCAATCTTCTTGATTGTGTCACAGGGGAAATGAGTGGGGATCCTTAGGTATTCCTCTGTAAAGAATTACACTCTCACACAGTCCAATTAAAATTAAAATTTGGTGCAAGAGAAAGTGACTGAGGGGTAAGTCCCTGGGGAGGAGGGCTCAAACATTCTCTGCTCAGAACAGAAGGAAGGCAAAAGCTTTTATAGAGGATAGATGAGGTGATCACCTGAAAATGGAAAGTTCCTTTTTGGAGTGGGATGGGGAAAGCTTGGATACTTGTCATTCCTAAGAGTTGAGGGGTTTGTTTTTGGTTTTGGGTTTTGGGTTTTTTGTATTGATAGTCCTGACCTATGGAGTTCTCTCTCCTGCTATAGAATTTTATCTTTTCTTATTTCTTAGGTGTGTCTGTCCCATTATCTAGTTGGCCAATCAAAACTTTAATAGTCCCTTGAATATTTCTGTCCTGTTATCTGGTCATCCTAAGCCCCGTGTCCATTGTAAGAACAGCTCTATCGGCAGCACAGCCCATTTCCTCTCAAAGATTAAAACACTGCTTAATACATAGTGTTATGGGAATTTTTTATTTCCTTTTATTATCTGGGACTCTGGGTCATTCCTCCTGTAATTTTTAGTTAACTCTGTTTTAATGTTAACCTCACCTAAAAAAAGCTGCCCCATGGGACATAAAAATGTACTTAAAAGCCTTAAACATGCCTTAGACAAGAAACCAGAGGAAGAACTTCAACTGTCCCTGACTCAGTAGTGACATAGAAACCCTCCTCCTCAAAATCGGTCTAATTGTGAATCTTCTATATGTAGTTTAATCTGTAAACTGTCTCTTGGTTTGATGAGGTTTGTTTCCTTAAGGAATGTAGGAGATTAAGATTAAATTTGTTCCATTTGTATGACATTGAAGGAAGCATGGGACTGTGGATCTACCTTCTCTTGAACTTTTATAACCTAAGAGGAATGTACAAAATTGCTAAATGTAAATAAATTATTTCTCTATCACTCTGACATAATTTTGTCTACAAGAAGCCTTAAAACCAAGGAGTTTTTTGCCTCCATAATTTCTGCATTGTGGCAAATACCTATTTGGCAATAGTTACCACATGAAGGCAGAGAGGAGCTATTTCTCCCATAACAATAGTTATTGGAACAAATTGGTTTGAGAAAAGAGAAAGATATATGGCAACCTCAAGCTGACTTTCTGAAAGAGTGTGGGACAATCGGCTTCTGTGTGTTTGGCTGAGGAGTGGAGCTGATGGATAGATAGACCTGACTCCCCTGGTTAACGTGTATGGGTATAAGAAGGAGCACCATTGTTACAGAAATACTTCTTCAGGGGCAGCTAGGTGGCACAGTGGATAAAGCACCGGCCCTGGATAAGGAGGACCTGAGTTCAAATCTGGCCTCAGACACTTGACAATTACTAGCTGTGTGACCTTGGGCAAGTCACTTAACCCTCATTGTCCCATCCAAAAAAAAATGCTTCTTCAGAGAAGTATATTTTGTTTTGCTTCAAAGTGGACATCTAGCTGCCCAAAATAATCCTCTCTTTATGTTTTCTCTTTTATTTTTGCCTCCATCACCACTGCCAAAGATGGTGCCTAAAACAAAGTAGTGCTTAATGTATGTTTGTGGGGTGATTGGGTGATTAATTTAAACAGAATTAAGAAATTTAACAAAAATTAAAAGTTTGACCATATCCCCAAATGTAAAAATTCCAATGTAAAAATAAATAAATAAAATCTGGGTTTCTCAATATTCAAAGTCTCTGGTAAGGATCTGAGGAAGTGCAAACATTACGTTTGCAAGCATCCTGGTTGTCTTATACTCTCAGAAGCAGATCTCAAACCACCCCTAATGCTAAAGCTAGGTTTAACGTCACAGAAGTGCTATCATGACTAAACAGTGCTCTCAACGTCTTGGAAAGTTTCTCATCCTAAAACAGTGTTTATTTAGAGGTAATTTAATTGTTTTCTAATAACATAGCCAAGGGAGTGGGATGAAAACCTCCAGAGATTTCCTGGACAGTTTCCCTAGGCCACACTGGAAAATCTTAAAGGAAATGCTAATTGTCAAGGTTGTCATTTAATTACTTTTAAGACCCTTTCCTCCTTATAGATTCTTGGCAGCCCAGTGCCCTTCAGCAGCCTCAGGTAAGAAGTATCCCACTCAACTGCTACTTAAGCTCAATAAAAGAAGTAATATTCTAATTGAACCTCCATCCAGCACTTCCTAAAGGGAGAGAAAAAAGGCAGAGCTAGAAATTTTAGTCTTGTATTTCTGCCATCCTAATTCCCCTTACACTGATCTCCCAACTTTGTGCAATGTACTTACATGATTCTGGAAAGATCCAAATAACCCAATCTCAGAAGACATGCAAAATTGCTAAGTACCCAGGATTCTCTTTCCATCTCCTCTGAACCGCTATGAGCACTAAAAAAAAAAATTAAAAAACAAAACAAAAAAACACAAAAAACTATTTGTATAATTCTGACAGTAGTTATAAAGGGTGAATTGAAGGGGTGAAAGAGTTAAGACAGGAAGAATACACAAAGGTGATTAAGGGAAGTGACCTGTTTTCCATGGGAATGTTGGAGAATGCCTACCATTGTCATTTCAGTAGAGTTGATGCTTACTTGCTTTGAAAATTACAAAGGGCAGAAAACAGCAACTTGGGGCAGATGAGAGTGCAATATGCTACAGAGAAATTGACAAAAAATGATGGTAGCATCCTATGAAATAACAACAACAGCAACAACAACACAAAATATAGGCCCCTCAGTTTTGCAAAGCATTTTCCTGGAATAACCCTGTTAGGTCAGCAGTGCAATTATTATTATCCTCATTTGACTGATGAAAAAACAGAAAAGGTTACATAATTTGCCCAAGGCTATATAAAGAATGAGAATAAGAGTCCTGACTAGAGCCCAATGTCCTTTTGACTCCAAGTCTAGAATGCTTAACTATGAGCCCTCCAAGTTTGAAATACCACTTAGAAGCAAACTGACTTCTATAATTATTCCATGTAAAATTCTTTAATCTCTTGAAGGAAACTCATTACATCTATCATGGTTCAGTTGGGCCTTCCCCAGGCAAGAGAATTTCTCTGCATACATTAAGTTCCTGAGATAGATCTTTGACTATTTACCTTCTGGGCTCTAAGAATATTTCCAGGATGCTGACTTAAGGGTCCTCATCCCTGAATGATGACTTTAATCTGCAATCCTGGACTCCCAAATGAAAACAAATAGAATTTCAAGGAATGGATATTTAACACAGCCCTTCAACTGTGTTTCTAGGATGAATGAATGAAGATGAAACATTTTCAAGTACATATTATGTGCCAAGAACTGTGCTAAGTCCTAGGGGCATACACACACACACACACACACACACACACACACACAAAGTAAAAATAGTATCTGTCCTCAAGGGTTTTAAATTACAATCGGGGAAGCCAGGACTAGCAAAAGATGGAAATAATCATTATTCTGCAGCAGCCTACTTATGTCCACCACTCAGTCTCTCCATTGCTCTTTGGGTCACCCACAATTCTGACTCTTTGAAATCTATGGTGTTATATAATTCATAGGTATATTATATCATTTAAAGGACCTTAGTTCCTTGGACAGCAAAGAGATCAAATAAACCAATACTAAAAGACATTAATTCAGGCTATTCATTAGAAAATCAAATATGAAACCTGAAGCTTACATACTTTGGCCACTAAATGAGAAGATGGGACTCATTGGAAAAGGCCCTAATGCTGAGAAAGATTGAAGGCAAAAAGATAAAGGGATGGCACAGGATGAGATGGATAGAAAGTGTCATGGAAGTAACGAACATGGGGTCACAAAGAGACAGACATAGTTGGATGACTGAACAAAAACAATAAAAGAAAATAATGAGAGAATCCACATGGCATAGTGGATAGAGTCCTGGGCCTCTGTGGTACAAGAGAAAAAGCAATGGATTTGAAGGCAGATTTCTATGTTTAGATAGATGTTGGTTCTGCCTCTTACTACCTGTGTGATTTGAGACAAGTCACTCCAACTCTCTGGTTCCATTTTCTCACTTGTAAAATTGTTATAGGCCTAACGTACCCCAGAAGTTCTCTGGGGCACATCAAAGAACCTTCTTCTTGAGAAACTAAACCAAAGGACAGACATACCTAAAGAGATAGGTGGCACCGGATATGGACTGAGATAGCTCCAGGACCACCACCCTTCTTTCCAGTCTCCTCCACCCCTGGGAAAATAAGATTAGGTGTGGCTGCTGCCTTTGTGGCATGAGGAGGAGAGAGATGGCTTGAGAGATCCGCAGCCACTCCTCACCCAACTCCCCCAGACACCACTAGTGGGGGATGGTCTTCCCCCAATAAGGAAACTTTTTCCCCAGTCAGATGATCACCACCATCTATCCTCTATAAAAGTATCTGCCCGTCTCCTGCTTGTGCATGCTCTGTGCTATGCCTTCTCCCCAGGAGAAGAAGTCCAAGGATTTCTCTCTTGGTCTCCTTTCCCCAGCACCCTAAAGAAACTATTATTTTATTCTAACTGGATTTGTGTGCAAGAGGGTGTAATTCTTTAAAGAGTAATTCCTAAGAACCCTTAGCTCAACCCACCATCTATTTCCCCCATAACAAAATGAAGAGTTTGTATTAGGTGATTTATAATGACCATTCCAAAAAACCTCTCAGTAAGAGAATTTGGAAAGTGTTGAACCACAGTCAATTAGGCCTCCTTTCTCTGAGAGCTGCCTAAAGTCCCAATATTCCATATTGTTGACAAAAGAGATAAATGCCTTACTTAAGAAGCAGAGTTGACATTCACCTGTTGTGAAGGTTTAAGAGCATTAAAGACAGAAAGATGAATTCGACCTTAGCCAAAATGGTCACAGCAATATTTTTTTGTGCTACTTTCCCCCTCAGAAAAAAAACAAAAACCTCAAACTAGAAATAAAGTGACTGCAAATCCATTGTGAGTTCATTAGTTCTGTATCTAGAAGTAGACAGCATTATTCATCATGAGTCTCTTGGCATCATCTTGGAACATTGTCTTGATCAGAGCCTAGGTGACTGAGAACACCATACCATTCCAAGTAGTAAGATAAAGTTCAGAAGACTGGAGCATTTCGGGGGAAAGATGAGTTTGAATTTAAATATACTGAATTTGAGATCCTTTCTAGACATCCAGTTTGAGCTGCCCAAAAGACAGCTAATAATAATACAAGACTGTAGTTAAACAGAGAGATTAGTCCTGAAGATATAGACCTGGGAATCAGCAGCAGAGAGACAATAATTGATACCAAGAGACGGGTTAAGATCAACAAGTAAAGTAATATAGAGGGAAAAGAAAAGAGGGCCCATGGCAGAGCTTTAAAGGACAACCATGAGCACAACATGAATGAAGATCAAGCAGAGAAAAGCAAGGAGGAAAGAGATATTAAAAGAATCAGGAGAGAGCAACATCCTAAAAATTTGGCTAGTAAAATAGATGAGAGCAGCTTAATAGAGAGGGTAGAGTACTGGGTCTGGAGTCTGGAAGACTCATCTTCCTAAGTTCAAATCTAACCTCAGATACTTACTAGCTGTATGATCCTGAGCATGTCACTTAACCTTGTTTGCCTCAGTTTCCTCATCTGTAAAAATGAGCTAGAGAAGAAAATGGCTAACCACTCCAGTATCTTTGCCAAGAAAACCCCAAACAGAGTCACAAAGAGTCTGACATGATTGAATCAACTCAACAGTAACAACAAGAAGTATCCTTCCCTTAGTATAGCTGCCTCCCATTCCCTTGGAGGTCATCTTTGTGTAGAATGAATTTAGGAATGATTTGATTTGAGTTTATGACCAAAATCAGAATGGGCAACCATGATTTGAAGGTAGTATTAGTTGCCCTTGCTTCCCTTAAGCAATTCAAATGAAAGGACCTATTACTTTCAACACTGATTGGCTCAACTAATTCCTCTGTAAAGTCCCTTTAGCTGAAGCAAGAGACTACTCTACCTGTCAACATAGAAATAACATAGCAAGAACACCTTCTATCCCTGATATAACTGACAGAATTACTGAAAGAGAGCTATGTCCTCTGACTCAAGGCTTACAAGAGCGATGAAAGATTCATGGAAACTTTAATAGCCTAGGATCTATATTAAGGTTCTGATTTGGGTCCATCAATGGTCCCCATCTATGGGGTGAAAGACCAACAAGGATCAATGAAAACCATGAAAAACCTTCCCTGGCCCTTAACTGTTGTCTTGATGAGATAATGTATAATACGTGTTAAGTTTCTGAACAAATAAAAGCCTTCAAGTGGGGTTCAATGCAGGGATTTGAGGAAGAAAGAACATGCTCTTAGTGGGTGTTCTAACAAAGCATAGAACCCATTTCTTTGAACCTGGTTCTCCAGATTATGCCCCCAATCTCCTAATTGCTTCCAGCCTGAGTCTGCTTACTCACTTGCTTAAGAATGGCCCACCTAGACCTGGTTTTGGAAATAGCTCTTGGGGCAGCTAGGTGGCACAGTGGGAAAAAGCACCAGTACTGTATTCAAGAGGACCTGAGTTGAAATCCAGCCTCAGACACTGGACACTTACTAGCTGTGTGACCCTGGGCAAGTCACTTAACCCTCCTTGCCCTTCAAAAAGAAACAAAACAAACAAGAAAAGAAATAGCTCCTAACATTTTTATTCGCTAGGAAATCTTTCTTGTTTTTCTCTGCCTCTTCTCTCATCTTCAGCCCCCTCTCAGCTCTCCATGGACACACACAGAGCTTCCCTATATATTATCTGACAGGGAGTCCTTGCCGTGCTGCCCCCCTCCCCAGTCATGTGCTAGAAGACTCTGGCTCTGCCATTAACCCTTCATTTCTTTCAGTGAAGCCACAGGACACAACAAGATGGGAGCTCTGGATAGAGGAATACTTATGCCTAAAAAATCTTGCTAATCATGCAATGTAAAATTGAATATTTGAGTTCCTCCTTTGTGGAAGGTATAGCCCAAGGCACTGCTGGGGATATAAATGTGTGTGTGTGTGTGTGTGTGTGTGTGTGTGTGTGTGTGTGTGTGTGTGTGTAGGGGATAGTACAATGCCTGACCTCAACAAGTTTACTTGAAACCCAAGGTTGCAATTGTTTTAAAAGAAAATTAACATAAAGTTGTGAGCATAATGGGTCCATAATTTAGGGAAGATCAAAAGTTTATTTCTTGAAGATAAAGAAGACTTTATTTGATGTCCCTCAAAATATATGCTGGTAAATGTTTAGTAACTGTCTCTTAGAAGGAAAAAAATGTCCCATAATGCACTTGTAAGTTTAATTGCCTAATTAGCACTTTCTCTATTACTTTCTTAAGTTAAGACACAATCATCAGACCAATATATCAAGCCTTGAATTGTACCTGGCCTATTTCCAACACTGAACATTTCACAATTGATACCTATGACCTGTATGAACTAGCTCCAGCAAATACCTGGGAGACCAGCTTATCTTTTCTCCTCAACTAAACTTCTTAATCCTCCATAGTAAGAATCACTTGTCATTTATTTGTTTGGCATTCTCATTTCATTCATCACAAGATCATAGATTCTAGAGCTGGATGTGACCTAAGAGGACATCTGGTTCAACCTGTTATTTGATATACGAGTAAACTAAGGCCCAGTAAGATCAAGGTCAAACAGGTGGTATCAAAGGAAGAATCTGATTCCAAAGCACAAGACTGTGTTGTAGCTCTTCATGCTAAGTGTACTTGCTTATTCCCACCATTTATCATTCTACTGTCCTGTAGGTTGTATATTTTCTTCTGTTGAGAACACTGTATTTTCAGATTTGTAACTATACAGAATCACCAGGAAAAGGTTGACTTTTTGAAAAGATGGGCTTTGGGGCCTGGGACCACTTGAAATGCCTGTATTAAAAGCTGAGTCATTTCCTAAATATGGCCTAAATCAGTCTCTTTCTTCTATTCTATAGGCTCAACTAGTCACCCAAAAGTAGCACCCATCCATAGTTATATTGATATTTATGCAATAACTCGATGGACTATGCCTCTATTTGTGTGTCATAGTCTAGAAGGTTTTTTCTGCTTTCTTTTAAAATGTTTACTTTTCTTTTAAATTGACTTTGTTTCTTAATTAGGCTGCAGCATTTTATCAATGACAATTTGTATGTGAGAGTGTTATAAAATACAGCATGGACTTTTATAACTAAAAAAAGGAACAGGCAAGTTATATGATAAAAATAAGGAAGAACAGATGGACCATGCAAGCACTATATGGTATGTGATAGAACCAGTAATTTCCTAATGCATCTTCCCTCCTCCCACCCACAACATGGGAGGGTTTTACTTAAAAGAAGACAAAGGTGCTTCTGGGATCAGACTGGCCCCAGCTTGCCTGACCCAAATTCCAAAAGTCCTGGCCACTTGGAGTCTGGGCTCTTTGGATTTGGTGGAGTTCTGAAGACCACAAGAGTTACCATGCTCAAGGATCACTGTTTCCTGTCCTAATGACCAGACACATTTCCATATGGAGACCCAGTGGAAGGGTTCAGAGAATCTAAACTCCACAGTATCCTTGCTGTGTTAGGGCAAATTAAACCTCCTTTTGTTAGCTGTTCAATGACTAGAGTGCCCTCATTTTGTCCGGACATAGAAACTCAACTGAATGCCAGCGTTTGAATTGCCCCCAGCTTTAATTAATGTGCTATACATACACTTCCAGCCCATCATCTCCATGCTATGCCTCCTAGGGGTCCAGCCTCCACCTACAATGTGGGACTGAAGGATCCATCCCAATGACTTGGGGGTTTGCATATTTCACCTTCTCTTAGGCCACTTAACTTTGCAACTCTGGCTCAGAGAATAGACCTCTCATGGCAAGGACATCCCAATCAAATGCATCAAACACTTCTCTCTGACTTCCCTCTTCATAGTCACCACTCCCTTATAGTGTTGTTTTTCCTTATAGAACATAAGCTACTTTGGAGCCAGGATCATCTTGCTTGTTTGCATATGCATCCTCAGTGCTTTGCATGGTACCCAGCATACGGTAAGTGCATAATAAATGTTTTGTTCATTTATGTCAAAGGAATGAGAGCAAGCTCTTCATCCTGCTTGGCATATTTCTTGCTAAAGCATAAACAGTATTACACAGGATGAGAAGGTGGGGAGGGATTACAGCCTGCATCAATAGAGGGACAACCCAGTGCAATAATTTATACCATGCATTGAAATACATGGTAGCCCCCTAAGAATTTGAACCCCACTCTTCCTGAATCCAAGTCAAGTGCACTATCCAATATACCACATTACCATTCAAAACAGATTTAAAGTTTTGGGATGATAAACCTAGCAGGGGTAGGTCAAAGGAGAGGACAAAAGTCCAGATGGCAGAAAAAATCAATTGGATTTAAAATGTGAACGTAGAGAATATCAGGAAGGCTTAGCAACAGGTATCAGATATTTACTAGGAAACTGGCGTTCAGAACAAGGATGCTGGATGGTGTAGTGGAAAGAATATTGAATTGGGAATAAGATGATTTTAAATCCCATCTCTGCTCCTTCCCACTTATGTGACCTTGTACATGTCACTTGTCCTCAGTTTCCTTACCTGTAAAATGAAGGTGCTAGGTGAGAAGATCTATGCTATGTTTTGATCCTGTGTATTCAGGCACTGAGAGGCTAGGGTGCAGGACAAATACACAGTTGCTAGGCAACCAGAGTCAGAAAAAGACCAATGGGAAAATAGACTCAGTGTTAAGCCAATGAATTCCTCATAGCTCCAAGCCTGGGGCAAAGATGTATCCCAGTGATCCTACTGTTGCTTCATCAGTTTTCTGGCACTATAAAAAGTGTGGATTATTAGTAGTGAAGTTGGGAGTAGAACAGTCTAAACTGTGCAAGTTAAAAGTATAAGGAGAGGCAAATCAGCCACTATCACAGGGGCAAAAATAGATTTCAGTATTATGGCATCTACCCAGCCCACACCACCCCCAAGCTTATCACATAAAGTAGGAAAAAATAAAAGTATTTGGTCCTATTTAGCATAGAATAATGGAAAGGGCAAAGGATTTGGAATCCAGCGATCTGGATTTGAATCTCAGTTCTGGTGTTTCCTAGCTATATGGCCACGGGCAACTCCTTTCTTTCTCTTGGCCTCAGTTTTTGGATCTCTAAAAAGGTGATCATAATATCTGTTCAACTATCTACCTCACAGGGATTGCCAAGCATAAAACACAAGAGAAACAAGAGTTTTTGCTTATGAGAATGCAATTTTTAGAATCCCTCCCATCATAACTGTTTGTTTTTATTACATAATCATCTGTCTTGTTTTCCTATAACTGTAGAATTTCCTGTTAGCCACTTTTGTTCTTTTCGCCTCTCTTTTCCTTTCCACAAGTTTTCACTTAATGCCTCCCCTTCAACATCTGTGTTCTCTGGCTCATCATCCTGTCCCCTCCCAAAGAGTAGATTAAAGGAATAGAAGCCATAAAATGAATCACTGGATGAGTCAAATAGGAGACAGCAGACATCAGTAACAAGGAAGAGTATAGAAAGCAATTGTGCAGGACTTCTTAAGACTCCGGCCAGATGGCACAGTGGATAGAGTGCTGGACCTGGAGTCAGAAAAACCCGAATTCAAATCTTGCCTCAGACACTAGCTGTGTAACCCTGGGCAAGTTACTTAACCCTGTTTGCCTCCATTTCCTCATCTGTAAAGGGAGTTGGAGATGGAAATGGCAAATATTCCAGCATCTTTGCCAAGAAAACCCCACATAAGGTCACATAAAGAAGTAAAAGCCTGAGCAAAAATTACAAATTCAAAGTTGAAACAGACATTGGAGATTTTGAAGAATTGGAAGAGAGGTTCTGAAAAGTTTTACAGGCCATTTGTGAATCTTTATAAATGACCTAATAAAAAGAGATCTGGGGGGCAGCAAGGTGGTGCAGTGGATAAAGCACCGGCCCTGGATTCAGAAGGACCCGACTTCAAATCTTGCCCCAGACACTTGACATTTACTAGCTGTGTGATCTGGAACACGTCACTTAATTAACCCTCACTGCCCCAGAAGAGAGGAGAGAGAGAGAGAGAGAGAGAGAGAGAGAGAGAGAGAGAGAGAGAGAGGAGGGAGGGGAGAGGGAGGGGGAGGGGGAGGGGGAGGGGGAGGGGGAGGGGGAGGGGGAGGGGGAGGGGGAGGGGGAGGGGGGCGAGGGGGGCGAGGGGGGCGGGGGGGGGCGGGGGGGGGCGGGGGGGCGAGGAGGGGGCGAGGAGGGAGGGATCTGGAGTAAAAAAATAATCGCCTTTATAATTTTTTTTTTGCCCACTTAGATGAAGGAAACTATTTGTTTATAGTGAATCTTCCCATGGAGAATCAAAAGTAGTGCCATGGGGTGGCTAGGTGGTGCAGTGGATAAAGCACTGGCCTTGGATTCAGGAGTACCTGAGTTCAAATCCGGCCTTGGACACTTGACACTTACTAGCTGTGTGACTCTGGGCAAGTCACTTAACCCCCATTGCCCTGCAAAAAAAAAAAAAAAAAAGAAAGAAAAAAGAAAAAAAAAGTAGTGCCATAGCAATAATCTTGAGAGAAAGTAATGAGGGTCTGAACTAAGGTGGTAGCTCTGGATGTAGAAAGGGTGTTGAGTGAGAGAGATGAAGATAGAAACAAGAAGATTTGGCAACATTGGACATGTGAGGTGTGAGCCCTCCTCAGTCCTCTCAAGACTCTTTAGTACCTCCCAAAACACACAGTAATACGTGTTCTAGGCTTAGTCAGGGAGAACTGAGTAAATTCCACTTTAGATACTCACTACCTGGGAAGGTCACTGAACTTCTAGGTGCCTTGGTTTCCTCATCTATAAAATGAAGGCATTGGGTTTGATGTGCCCTAAGATCCTTTGCAGTTCTAAATCTGTCTGCAGACTAATGAGAGAACTCATTACTCTTTTTTTTTTTTTTTTAGTGAGGCAATTGGGGTTAAGTGACTTGCCCAGGGTCACACAGCTAGTACGTGTTAAGTGTCTGAGGTTGGATTTGAACTCAGGTACTCCTGACTCCAGGGCCGGTGCTCTATCCACTGCACCACCTAGCTGCCCCCAGAACTCATTAGTCTTGATAAGAGGTGTCTCCTAATAATTAGCCCATCCCAGGCAGGCAGGTGAGAAAGCTCATCAGTTCTTTTTCCACTGGGCTTCAGGTTCTCAGGCCACCATGTGGGTAGTGTGTTGTCCCAGCCACAATAAAACAACAGGTCACTTTCTGAGGGAAGGAGTCAGAGAACAGCAGCAGGCCAGAGCCCTGGGGAGCTGAGAAGAAGCACCAGTTGGGAAAATATACCTTCTCCTTAAAGAGCTGGCCAAATGTCAGCAGTACCACAGCATGACTTAAGGGAATCGTGTTTTGCTGTTTCCTATGTAACCAAGGCTATGTTTCCTTAGCTGTAGCCCTCCTTTTCCCTCTGGTATTTTCACCAGTAATTTCACCCCCTGACGGACATCCCACTGTTACTTCCAGAGACATTTGGCTTATCTGGTGTTTTACAAGGACAAAAGCACTACTTTTGAATCTCCCTGGGAAAACCCACTATACAACTGGGCTTCCTCCATGCAGATGATTACAAAGGGGATTTATTTTTTGACTACATATTTCTTTTTAAAAAGCCATTTATAAAAATTTACAAATGACCTGTAAAACTTTTCAGAAATTCCTGCAATTCTTAGAAAAGAAAACTAACAGGGGACTTAGCTGGAGCAACCTATGTCCACTCTGTTTTGAGACCTTTCCTACATAAAAAGTGAATGACAATAATAAAAATAAGTGATAAGTACCTAGGGCTTAAAGGTTTATAAGGTGCTTTGGCTATATTGTTTCTTTGATCCTGGTTTGAGCTCAGTCCCTACCTGCCATCCTTGAGTCTTCATGTCCAGGATCCAACTGAGCATGAGTTTTAGGGATCCCCACCCCAGGAGTGCTGTCTGATGCAGCACCCAACCATCCATACAATTTTATTTGCTCTTCTCTTGTGTCATGCACTTGCCACCCATTCCACTGCTCAGTCTGAAATCTCCATTAGTTCAGTGAGTCTGAGCCTGATGCTAATGAGGTCCAAGATCAGGGTCAGTTAATATAAAAGAGGAAGAGCTCTTTCAGGAGCACAGTAGTAGCCCAAGGACTTTCTCATTAATGTGTGCCATTGGTAACAAAGATAAGGGTGACAAGAGTGAGGCTGAATCATTCTACTGTTATCACCAAGACTGGAAAAACAACCAAGCAGCACATATCCTTTTGATAAGTCAATAATATTATTTTCATTTTAAAGTAGCCCTCTCTACACTTAGTATTTCTCGGTCCTCATGTTCAATCAATGAATTAATAAGGCAACAAGCATTTGTTGAGTGACTACTGTGTGCCAAGCACAATACTAGGTGCTGAAGATACAAATAGAAAGATAGAAACAATTTCTTCTGTCAAGGAATTTATACTCTATTAAGGGAGACAACAAATGCATGTATAATTATATACAGAATAAATATAAAGAAATTAATATATACATAGATAAATACAAAGTATTGGGATAGAAGGGGCACAAGCATATGGGAGAGATCAGGAAAGAGAGATGCTTCCCATAGAAGTTGCTGCTTGAAAATGATCTTGGAGGGAGGGGGAGAAAGAGAAAGAGAAGAGAGAGAGAGAGAGAGAGACAGAGACAGAGAGACAGAGACAGAGACAGAGAGAGATTTTATAAAACAGAAGTAAGGAAAAAGTGCATTCCAGACATAGGGGACAGCTGTTATAAAGACACAGACAAGAAATGACCTGCTGACTAGTTTGTGTTGGACCATAATGCACAGGAAAGAGAATAGTAAGTAATGATGATGGAAAGATAGGTTGTGGTCAGGCTATGGAGGGCTTTGAATGCCAAAAAGAGAAGTTAATATTTGATACTAGAAATAGTAGTGAACTACAGAAGCTAGGTGGCACAGTTGATAGAGTTAAGAAGGCCTAGAGTTAAGAAGACTCATCTTCTTAAATTCAAATATGGCCTCAGACAATTAGTTCCTTTGTGACCCAGGTAAGTTGCGGAAGTAGGTAGAGCTGTAGAGAGCATTTATAGCTTGGTCAGACATCAAAGACTCTACAGTCATCCACTAGATCCCAGTCCATTGCCAGCCATCTTGACTTTTGTCTTGCCACTGTACTTTGATCGCTCTAGAATAGAGTAAGGCTGATGACTTTGTGAAATTCTACCTCACAAATCCAATTAAGAGGCAAGTCAAGATATCACACCAAGACATCATTGGTCCTCTTCAAAAGCAAATGATGAACAACAACAATAACCCTGTTTGCCTTATTTTCATCATCTGTAAAATGAGCTGGAGAAGGAAATGTCAGACCACTCCAGTATCTTTGCCAAGAAAACCCAAAATTGCGGTCACAAAGAATTGGACATGACTGAAATGATTGTTAAACAACTGAAATTTATTCAATAGAGCAGTGACAAGATCATATCTGAGCTTAAGGGAAATAACTTTGTCAAATGTGTGGTGAACGTTTTAGAGGAGAGATAGATTTGAGGTAGTGGATTTAATTAGAATGATATTGAGGGCCTAAGCTAAATATAGAGAGAAGTGGCCGGTTGAGAGAAATGTTGTGGGGCAAGAATTGACAACTAAAAAAAAGGGAAAAAAAAGAATTGGCAACTAGTTGAATATGTGAAGTGAGGGAGAGGGATGAGCTAAGAAAAATGTTAAGTTTATGAACCTGGGAGTCTGCAAGAATGATGTTTGTTTCAGAAATTGGGACTTTTGGAAGAGAAATGGATTTGGGAAGGGGGTAGAAAAAATGAACAATAACTTGTGCTGTCCCAATGGATAATGGAGAAATGGATGATGAGAAGTGGCATAAAATATATCAACCAGATAATTTACCAGAAAAGGTGAGACTCATAGAGAGTAACAAATAACTGAGGAATACCTATAATATCCCCCTACCCCACCAAAAAAAATAATGTATTGGATAGATTTGTGGGGAAATATGAAAAAGATTTTCCCAAGATGGCATGAATGAATTGCTAACTACACCAGCTAGGTGGCATAGTGGATAGAGTATCAGGCCTGGACTTAGGATGACTCATTGTCCTGAGTTCAAATCTGGCTTCAGACACTTATTACCTATGTGACCCTGGGAAAGCTACTTCACCCAGTATGCCTCAATTTTCTTATCTGTCAAATGAGCTGGAGAAAGAAGTAACAAACAACTCCAGTGTCTTTACCAAGAAAACCCAAATGGGGTCACAAAGAGTTAGACATGACTGAAAAACAACTAAACCACCACCAAAAAAAAATAGATAGATAGATAGATAAATAAATAGATAAATAAATAAATAAATGACAGGGGCAGCTAGGTGGCATAGTGGATAAAGCACCAGCCCTGAATTCAGGAGTACCTGAGTTCAAATCCGGTCTCAGACACTTGACACTTACTAGCTATGTGACCTTGGGCAAGTCACTTAACCCTCATTGCCCCACAATAGATAGATAGATAGATATAGATAGATATAGATAGATAGATAGATAGATAGATAGATAGATAGATAGATAGATAGAGAGATGAATAAATAAATAAATGAGATTATAAGGGAAAACAGTAATGTTGAGATAAAGATGTATTCTTTTCCTTCCAAATTCACAAACCCCCAGAAATATATTATTAGGTCAGGTTAAGAACTTCTGATCTAAGTCTTTGATAAAAAGTTCAAGCTGCTTAGAGATAAGCATAGATCCCTTGGGCATTCCAAACCCTGCCAAATTTAGATTGAACCATTAAACCACTGTTTGAGTCTGGCCCTTCAACAAGCTCCAAATCTACTTATATTATCAACTGGTCCACGTCTCTCCATATTTTCCACAAGAATAATATGAGATATTTTATCAAATGCCTTGTTAAAATGTAGGTTAACTAATTTTATACTATTCCACTCATCTACCAACTTGGTCACCTGGTCCAAAAAGGAAATAGTCAATCAGGCAAGGCCTCTGCTTGTTGAAATCATACTGGCTATTCGTTATTATTGCTCTCATCTTTATTTATTATTTGGGGAGGCAATTGGGGTCAAGTAACTTGCCCAGGATGACATGGCTAGTAAGTGTCTGAGGCTGAATTTGAACTGAGATCCTCCTGAATCTAGGACTAGTGCTGTATCCACTGTGCCACCTAGCTGCCCCATTGCTCCCATTTAGATGGTCACCAGTCATCACTTTAATCATCTTTGCAAGAACTTATCTAGGAATAGAAGTCAGTCTCACAGGCCTATAGTTTACTGGTTCTATCCCCTTCCCTTTTTTTTGGAAAAACATGCTATCTGTCCTTTTCTACTCCTAAGGCATCTTGCCCAATCTTCCCAATACTTAAAATGCGGTGGCAATTCAGTAATCTCATCCAACAGTTCTTTTATTGCTAAGGATGTAGTTTATCTGGGCAGTTGACTTGAATTCATTATCAATAGCTAGATGCTTTCTTCCTAGTTCTTTCCTTATCTTGGGTATCAATTCCCTCTTAGCCAATTTTGTTCTGTCATTTCCACTGCAATAGCCATTCTACTTGGCAGAGAAGATAGAAGCAAAAGAAGAATTGAACAAGGCTGCTTTCACTCCATTGTCAGATATCACTATCCCATCCACCTGAAGCCATTGTCCTAGCCCTTCTTTCATCCCCTTCTTTTTCCCAATACTACATGCCTTTTTTTTAAAATCTTGCCCTTACCTTTCCTTGCCAACCTCAATTTATTCTGATTTTTAGCCCTCCTGACATTATTTTCATATTCAGTCTCTATTATATTCCCTCACTTCCACCTTCTGCATGTCTTTTTTAAATCTTGGTTGGTCAGTAAATTCCTTATGCATCTACATCTGTCTCTTAAAATAACTCCCATTTTTTCTTCTTCATTCTCATTATTTTCCTTTCTGTCTTCAGAATTTTATTCTTGGGAGTTTTCCATCCCTTCTGTACTGACTTCTATAGGATTTTATGCCAGATAATCCAACCAATCTTTATGCTGAACCCTTTGAAAACATCTTTCCTAAAATCTTGAGTGTATATTAAACTATTCCCAGACTTTTCTTCTTCCATTATAAACTGTAACAATGGTCGCTCTCCCCACAAACCCTCCAAGTTTCCTATCATTTCCATGCCAACAACCATTTCCTCCCTGTTACTGAAAATCAGGTATAAAACATTTCTTCATTTTAAGTCATCCACTTTCTAAAATAAGGGTTCTTGACTTGTTTGTGTGTCATCGACCCTTGTCAGCGGTCTGGTGAAGTCTATCACTGGCTTCTCAGAAGGTTTTTGTGCTATATTCATAATTAAAGAAAATGCTCGATTTCAGTTATAAATTTGGGAAAATAAAGATGTAGTTTTTGTTCCATTCAAGTTCAGAGATTGTCTTTAATCAGGTTAAGAAGAAGGAAAAGGCAAGTTTAAAAATTTATTAGATGGTCTTCCTGGCTTTTTCTTGTGTTTGAATGCAGGAATGCCACATGCCTCTGAGGCTTGCAATAGGCCTTTATCTCCCCACCTGGCCAAAGCCATGAGGACATGACCCTTGCGCTTGTTTCCATTGTGTCTACACTTCCCTGCTTTTAGGTGAAAGGTTTTTGGAGATGGCTACAACCTTGGGAACGTCAAAAAGTAAGAAGAGTAAACCATCCAGACCCCATAGGAGCTAGAGTTCATGACAAGTTTTGCAACTAGCCCAGATAATAAGGAGCAAAGTCTCAAGCAAAACATGCTTAACACAGCAGAGACTGCAGGCTATTGGGGAGGCTAAGAAGGAGCTATAGACATTCACCCATTATGTATCTCGAATCTATAGTTGAACTCAATGGGGCAAGTATGAAGTAAAAACTACATTAAGTTTGAGCCTGTTAAATCCTCCAAGGTGGTGCTGGAGAAAATGTTCTAAGGTTCATATTTTCTAAATAAACATCTCTCTGACAAAACACTTATCACACAAATAAAATCAGATTTAAATAATTGGAAAAATATCAATTGCTCATGGATAGGCCTAGCTAATATAATAAAAATGACAATTCTACCTAAATTAATTTACTTATCCAGTGCCATACCAGACTACCTAAAAATTATTTTATAGAGCTAGAAAAAATAATAACAAAATTCATCTGGAAGAACAAAAGGTCAAGACTATCAAGGGAACTAATGAAAAAATTGCACACAAAGGTAGGCTACCTATACCAAATCTAAAGCTGTATTATAAAGCAGCAGTCATAAAAACTGTTTGGTAATGACTAAGAAATAAAGTGGTGGATCAGTGGAATAGGTTAGGCACAGGAGACACAGTAGTAAATGACTACAGTAATCTACTGTTTGATAAACCCAAAGACTGATGCAAAAATATATTTAATGTGATTGTACATATATAACCTATATCAGATTGCTTTCTGTCTTGGGGAAGGGGGAAGGAAGGGACAGAGGGAGAAAAATTTGGAACTCAAAATCTTATGAAAACAAATGTTGAAAACCATCTTTACACATAATTGGAAAAAAATTAAATATTATTAAGATGGAAAAAACCCATCTTCCATTAAAGAAAAAAAAAGTATTAACTACTCTGTTTTTGGCAGGCACACAGCTCAAGTGCATAATCAGGATAATTTAAGACCCTCATACTACTACTGCATGTATTTGGTGTCAGACTTGTGATTTACTTTCCAAATTCCTTATCTATTTCCTCTTTCTGTCTAGGCAGTCTGTAATACAGGGGTTAATGACATGGTGCCCCCGCCATCTAGAAAGTCCCTGTAAAAATTTTTGGCCCTCACTTCATACTAGAGAAGTCTGAATAATTATAGTATTAAAAGATAAAATGTTGATATTATACAATACTGTATATTTTATGCATTTCTGAGTTTGTAAACTCTCTGTGTTGTCCTGCTGGCCTTCTCACATCATCTACAGCTTCTGGAACACTCTCAAAAAAAATTCCCATTTAATTTCTTAGGCCAAACCCTGATATATTGAAACCAAGATGGACAAAGTTGCAGTGTGGAAGGGAGAACTCTATACTTTGATAACAAAATTGCTCCTGTTTTTCCCTTCATTGATCTTTACTCAAATAATCCTGTATGCTTTCCCCCTCTGTTTTTTCTTCTTATTTCCTTGCATTAGGTATCTTGTTTTGAATAAGCTATATCTAACCAGAGCCATATTCCAGTGATGGATTTCATCCCACCAAGTGTCATTGGTACCTATGAGATCAAATATACCCTCTTATATTAAGGTTTCCAGTTCCTATTCCTTTTCTAAATTTGAGGTGTATATCATTGCCTTATTATTTATGACTAATTAGTTGGAGGAGGGTGAGAATTTGCCTCCTATGAACTTTCTCTATTGGAACAACTCTCTTTGGCACCTAGTTTGGTGAACATGCATAAACAGTTTTATTCTTTTTCCATCTTTTAAAAAATCTTTAAATCTGTCTTAATTAGATTTTCAAGACATGACTTAAATATATCCTTATCAGAATTTTTAGATGCACCTAGTCCTAGCCAGGAGTCTACCATTACTATGTTTGAAGGAGTATTCCAGAAATTCAAATACAATTTTCAGACAACACCTTCTTAGCCAGCTGTTCTTTTCACCAATCTATTTTTCTCTTCTATATACCTTGTGTTCAAGGAGGAAGCAATGAGGAAATTACAACCTATGTCCTTATGTTCTTCAATTTCTTGCCCAAGACTTCATAATCTTTGTCAGTACTTTCTGACTTCCTTCTTGCAGTATCATTTGTTTTCATGTAAAATTACCAGAAGTGTGAGTGGGTAGTAGTCATCTGTTTTGACAAGACCTTAGTAGAGCATTTCCTATATCTTAAATACACGCCTAGGAACAAAACAGAGCTCTCTATGATCTCTAGTAAATCAATAAATAATTGCTTCAGTATCTCTGATCAGAGGTTATTAACTATCCCTACTGTTCTTCCTTTGAATTTTACTGGATAATTTCTCACTGAATAATGTCAGTGGCCTTTCTCTTCAATGCCTTGTAAAATAAGCAGTTGCTTTCTCCTCAGAACATCAAAGTCCCTTCTCTTACAAAAAGTCTCAGATTTCTTCTTTGTGAGCTCCACACTGTATATTTTTTCCCTTCTCATCCTCTTCTAGGAGACATCCCTCTCCTAATCTACTCACAAAAGTCTTTCCCCCTCTATCACTTCGGTGCTTTTATTTTTCTATTGTTTGTTTATTAATTTGATTTTTAGTAACTTATCATTGTCCCCTACAGCCTGGAGTGTGTAGTGTCCGTAGAGTTCCTTCATCTTCTCTTCTAAGAGAGAAATCAAACTACAGTTGGAACCTAGATAGCAGTCACTGCTTGGAGGAGAATTACAGCCTGTTATCACTTCTCAAGAACCTGACAATGACATCCAACTTCTTTTCCTTTGTCTCAACAACACCTTTAGCAGACTTGCCCTGAGTCCTTCTTACTAAACTCTAATTTGTTTGACTAATTTCTCTTACGTGCCAATTTGTCTTACTCACTTTTTATTGCTTATCTCATTTTTGGTCTTTTTTCCCAGTTACCTTTCTCTTTCCCTTCAGGTCCTTAGTCATCAATCCTTTTCTTCCTTTGAATCCTTTCCTCCACAGATAGTATCTTCCTTCACCTCAATTCTTATCCTCAAATTCTTTCCAATACTCCCATTTCTCCTCCCCTAAGTTCCACCTCTTGCCTTTCCTTGTCTCCTCTCTGAGTCATGCTCCTGCCACCTTCTCTCACAAGGAGTCAAACCAACCAGTCAAGAAGCATTTTTAAAGTGTTATCTATGTGCTGGATGTTTATGCAAAGCCCTGGGGGTACAAGACAAAAATTAAATAGTCAAAGAATCATAGAATTATGGAATTTGGAAGTTGGAAGGCCATCTAGCTCAACCTATAGACAAAAGGAATGCCTACCGTATCAGACAGCTAGGTAGCCCATTAGACAGAGCATTGTACTTGGAGTCAGGAACACTGAAGTCCATATCACTGCCTCAGATACTTAGCAGATTTTTTTTTATCTGTAAAGTCTCAGTTTTCTTATCTGTAAAATGGGGATAATAAAAACACCCCACAATGTTGTGAGGATCAAAGTAAAGTGTAAAGTTCTTTTAGAACTTTAAAAAGTTATATAAATGTTAATCATTATTATACCTGACAAGCTGTCATCAAGCTTCTGCTTAAAGACCTCCAAATAGGGACAACCCACAATCTATCTAAGCAGGGCATTACACTTTTGGAGAGCTCTAATTGTTAAAAAGCTTTTCCTGACATCATCTAATTAGTCTCTTTGCAACATCTATCCAGTGATCTTTGTTCCAACCTCTGGAACTAAACAGATCAGCCTTTCAAGTGCTTAAAGACAGCTATCATATCCCACCAGTCTTCTCCAGTTCCTTCAAAGTGCAACCCATATGAACTCAGAGGCACCCTTGTCCCAATTCCTGCTCTATAGAGGAATCTTGGGTACCAATGTAAGTCTAATCTCTCTTCTCATGGATTGAAGGTAAAGAGAGCTCTAATGCCACAGGCTCAAGTGCCCTCTAAAATACAACCCCCTCATCCTAGATTATTAATTAAGAACCATTTTATTTATTTTTTATTTAGTGAGGCAATTGGGGTTAAGTGACTTGCCCAGGGTCACACAGCTAGTTAAGTGTCTGAGGCCGGATTTGAACTCAGGTACTCCTGACTCCAGGGCTGGTGCTCTATCCACTGCGCCACCTAGCTGCCCAAGAACCATTTTAGACATCTAGCCTTAAGTAGTTTTTAGAGGGAAAACAGTATTTACCATGATTGCACAGTAAAAAATAAACGCCAAAAAAATGTCCACCCAAAAGTCTGTGACCCACTCTCCCACCAATACATACATGGATTCCAGAGGCAAGTGTATTCACACTTAGAAAGCACCTGTGTCAAAGGAATAACCCCAACTCCTAGCTGCTGTAAGTCCTTTTCTCCTATTTGTGGGATGCTCGAGAATTTCTCCTTGTGCAAATTGTAGTTCTGGGACACAACTGGCAAGTCTGTAATGATCCAGACCCTTTGCATGCTTATCTAGTGAAGGAGAGGGAGGAGACGATCTAGGCTAAGGCCAGAGCCATGGCCTCTCCTCCCTACCCCCTAACACCAAAGGATCTTCCCCAGGAGGTTCAGCTAGAATTCTATGCTTTCCCCAATTTCACCTCACTTGGTAATTTATAGATCATCCCTGGAATGTAATCAAGTTTCCTTGACCTAGAGGAAGTCTATTTCTGGGCAATATGACTAGTTTCAAGGTCTTTTTGCACTTCATCTCAAGCCTATGATTGACTGATTATCTTCTCATTTGCTCTAAGTAGAGAGGGATGATATGATTGAGGAAACATCAATCCGCCCCACCCTTACAAACAGATTCTCATGTGACACGAGCTCAAGGCTGTTCTTCATCCTGGTCCCCATCCTTTGGGTGCTCTCCAACTTAACAGTATCCTCCTAAACTATGGCACCCAATCCTGAACACAACACTTGACATAAGACTTAATGGGATCAAACTCCTCCCTGTTCCTGGACACTATGTCTCTCTTAATGCAATCCAAGACAGCATTAGCTTTTTTGGCTGCTAGGTCAAAATGTGTGTGCAGTTCACTAAAAACTGCAGATTTTTTCTCCCAACATTATTCTCTAACTATACCCCATAAAGTTGATTTCAGAGTGTGAGTCTTCACATTTATCTTCAGTGTGTTTCATCTTATTAGATCCATCCCAGTGATCCAGACCAAAAAGAGCCTCTTGCATCCTGACAACATCAGCCCAGGTATCTCTGCCCTCAAGGATCTGACAAGGTAAAAAAGACACCACTTCTGACAAGGACTGCTTGTGTGAGAGGGACCCTATTCCAGTTACTTCATCTCTCAGTAGCCACACTAACTCTCTAAAATTAGAGAAAACAACTTTGGAAATTCAGGGACATACTGAAGAGCCAACTTTCTCTCCATGGCTGGAGCTTTCAAAGTCTCTCTCTCCACCCACCCCTGGAGTCAACCTAAAAAATGTCCAGAACTACACGTCTCTCTCAAAGAATGTCTGTCCTCCCAAAGGTTCTTGCTCTGACTCTACCTCTCTCATGCGGATACAATATTGCATCAATATTCTCTCTGAGAAACAGGAGTATCCGCCTACCTTTGCAATGGTTTGCAAAACACCCCAGGCTTGGAAGCTCCAGTTACACGTAAAACAGGGGTAATCCTACCTGTAGGATCTGAATCACATGGTTGTTATGGGGCTTAAATGAAATAATGACCATAACGCACTAGGAAAACTTTAGATGTCCTTAGGGGCAGCTGAAGCAGCTAGGTGGTACAGTGGATAGAGCACTGGGCCTGGAGTCAGTAAGACCAGAGCTCAAATCTTAGCTTCAGACATTTACTAGCTGTGTGACACCGGACAAATCACTTTACCTCTGATTGCCTTAATCCACGAGAGAAGGAAATGACAAACCACTCCAGTATTCCTGCCAAGAAAAAGCCATGGACAGCATTGGTGGGCTATGGTCCACATTCATGACAGAACAACAAGATGGAAAGCTAGGTAATTCAAAGGACAGAGAACTGGGCCTGGAGTTTAAAAAGAAAACTGAGTTCAAATCTGACCTCAGACACTTCCTAGCTGTGTGACCCTGGACAAGTCACTTAACCCTATTTGCCTCAGTTTCCTCATCTGTAAAATGATCTGGAGAAGGAAATGACAAACCACTCCAGCATCTTTGCCAAGAAAACCCAGATGGGGTCATGGAGAGTTGGACTGGACTGAAATGACTAAACAACAACCTGGTCATAACAGAGCAGGCAGTTAAATTGACCTTGTGGGCCAGTTCCAACTGTGCCTAAACCAGAGTGGGGATAAACAACCATTGGGAAAATGGTAACTGCAGAATAATCTGTACTGGAATCCTGCCAAAATTTCATGCTTTCAACATCAATACCATCTGACTGTTCTCTTGGCAACACATTCTCAGAGCCAATATGTTTTTACAAAATGAAAAATGAAAAACCAGACACTTTAATTTGATTGTTCCTGATCATTTTTTAAAACATTTATAAGACAAAATAGTACATGCCTGTGTGTGCAAGCAGACAGACACACACCCATATATACACACACAATATTTCTCACTTTTAAGAGGGGGGCTCTTGGCTTTTTAATATCACCCTTAATATCAAAATTTTTCTTCTCTAGTTTGGTTATATTCTCCACTAGAGTCAATGGAAAAGAAAAGGGAGGGGGCATCTAGGTGGAGCAGTAGATAAAGCACCAGCTCTGGATTCAGTAGGACCTGAGTTCAAATCTAGCCTCAGACACTTGACACTTACTAGCTGTGTGACCCTGGGTAAGTCACTTAACCCTCATTGCCCTGTTAAAAAAAAGAAGAAAGAGAAAGAAGAGAAAGAAAGAAAGAGAGAAAGAGAGAAAGAGAGAAAGGAAGGAAGGAAGGAAGGAAGGAAGGAAGGAAGGAAGGAAGGAAGGAAGGAAGGAAGGAAGGAAGGAAGGAAGGAAGGAAGGAAGGAAGGAAGGAAGGAAGGAAGGAAGGAAAGAAAGAAAGAAAGAAAGAAAGAAAGAAAGAAAGAAAGAAAGAAAGAAAGAAAGAAAGAAAGAAAGAAAGAAAGAAAGAAAGAAAGAAAGAAAGAAAAGAAGAAAGGTATTGAATTGTACCCAGCCCCAAAGAATGACTCCACCATCAACAGGGGCTTTTTAGTTTCCTAGAGACTCTTTCTAAACAGAAAGCATCATTGAAGCAGAAGAATATTGGACTCAGTTCAGTGATGTTGTGGAAAGAATCCTGACTCTCAATTCAGAGAACTGGAGGTTCCAATTTTATTTCTAACTGTGTCAATTGTTTCTTTATATGCCTTGCAATCATTCTTGATTTCTCTACTAATATTAATAATAGCTAACATTTATGTAGTGCTTCAAAATGTTGGATCAGATTAACTTACAATGTAGAGTGAGATGTTAAAAAATTACACAATGCTCACGTCTATTTGACTAAAGCAAAAGGAAGAAAGGCCCCAAATATGGCAGCCCTAAGAAAGACTACCACTGTGGTGGACTTCTGTTGGCCAGCAAGCAGCATTAGGATACTGGGAAAGAGGAACAGTGGGAAAATCACAAAGCAGTCCAAGCATTCATCATAATCCCAGATTTTTCCGAAAAGATGGGCTCATCACATTCAGAAAAGGCATGGGGAATTAGCGCATGATAATACTAGTGTACTTTATTTTTGTGTCCAGAATGAATCCTTGACCTTTAAGAGTGACTCAAAGGGGCAGCTAGATGGCACAGTGGTTAAAGCACTGGCCCTGGATTCAGGAGTACCTGAGTTCAAATCCGGCCTCAGACACTTGACACTTACTAGCTGTGTGACCCTGGGCAAGTCACTTAACCCCCATTGCCTGCCAAAAAAAAAAAAAAAAAGAGTGACTCAAGTGTCCATGCCATTTTGCCCAGAGATCCTACCATTAGGCTTATACCCCAAAGGAGGTTCCTACAGAGCATGTAGTCCCAGTGCCAAGTTCAAAGTTCTCCTTGGGCTTGACTTCTGGGCTGCCCCTGGCTTCTCCAGGCTTCCCAGGCAGGCTGGCTAGCTACAATAGATCACTTGGAACCCTGGCTCTAAGATCCATGGCTCAAATTCCTGGTCTGGTGGGGATCACCACAGCACCACTAAACAAAACACACAATCAAAACAACAGGCATGTCTTTGCATAAATATACACATTATTTAATGTTCGTTAAATGCCAGCCTGTAATAAATGCCTGGTTAAACGTTACTTAAATACCTATGTCTTTTAACTCTAATCAGGAGACTGCCAACTTTGTAAGAGATGAGGCAGCACAGGCAAATAAAGTGGAAGAACAATTTTATCCTTAGCCATTCTTCATAGAACAGTGAAATACTGGAAATAGAATCGATCTTCCAGATCACCTGCTCTGACCTTTTCCTCTTAAAGTTGGGAAAACTGAAGCCAAGAAACAATTTGCCCAAGGTCAAATACCTAATTAGCCTAGTCTGTAAAGTCCCTCCTTTGAAAATCCTTCAGTCATACTATAGAGGGGAACACTAGCAATCACTGCTACAGGGGAGGCTGGCCCCAGTGGGTTGCCTGAGTACCAGAATGCTGAACTGCAGGAGGACTAAAGTCAATTGGGTGTCCACACTAAGTTTGGCACAAATATGGTGAACTCTCAGGAGCAGAGGGTCAGTAGGCTTCCTAACAAGGGGTGAGCCAGCCCAGGAGATAAAAGTAGAGCAGGTTACTTCAGTGGTAATTAGTATCGGTATTGGGATCAGACTGATGAGTGACTATTGCATTCTCAGCCTGGGTGATATAGGAAGGAAAGATTGAAGGAAGGAGGGAAGGAGAAAGGAAGGGAAGGAGAGCGGAAGGGAGAGAAGAAGGAAGGAAGGGAATGAGGGAGGAAGAAGGGAGGGAGGAGTAAAGTAAGGAAGGAGGGAATCCATCAATAAGTATTTATTATGTCCTTACCATATTCTAAGCTTTGCTAGGCACCGAAGATATAAAAACAAAAAATGAAATATGTGTTGCTCTCCAGAAGTTCACATTCTATCGGCCCTGACACAGTGAATCCCACCACAAGTTTTTCAAGTGACACATTGATGTTTATGAAAAAATGGTCAGGCTAACATGGCAGGCAATTTATATATAAAAGTACATGTGCCTGCATGGCTTATTTTCTGATAATTTTCAAGAAGTGTTTTACTATTGTTATACAGATTCATTTCACAAATTACATTTGAATTTGCCTCCCCTGCCCCAAGCTAGAAAACATTTATTAAACACTTACTGTTTGCTTGATGATATGCTAAGTGCTGAGGCTGCAACTTCAAGAAAAAAAAATATAACCCATCTTCAAGAAGCAGAAATCTTAATTGAGGAAAATAGCAAATAAATAGGACATAAAGAGGGAGCAGGAGGTGCAGGCAGGTTGGGGTTATCCACAAGGGAAGATGATAGTGAAGTGTTAAGAATGAAGGATGGCTGTCCTGAGCCCTCCCTCGAAATGGAGATTCTGGGAAGAACATGCCAATGGGAGAAGGGGACATTAAAGGTAGAGGGAGAAAGCAGCCCAGTCATTGTGGTGAAATATTCCTTCTCAGATACCCATCTGTTCTCATTGCTCCAGATAAACATCATGAAAGTTTACCTAAAAATGAGGTAACTGGAGTGATAGCAAATTCCAATATTACATACTATTGGACTTTCCCCAACTTTTCCCAAAAATAGCAAAACAAAGGATCCTACAAAATTCCTTTTGTGACATAAATATGGGATTGACACACAAAGCAGAGAGAATCAAAACCATAAAAGAAAAGTATATGCCAATATCCCCAGTGAACAAAGATTAAATATATTAAAAGCCATATTAGCAAAGAGGCTAAAACAATATATTACAAATTTTACAAACTATTGACAGGCTGGATTTATACCACAAAGAAAGTGTTGTAAAAAGTTTTAACAGTCGGTTAGATAATAGAGAGACGCCAGTCTTTTTTTAGGACCACCCTTTTGGGGAGGAGACCAACAGCATGAGCTACGCACACCAGTCCGCCTTCGACGCACACCAGATTGCCTGCTGAGCACTCGACTTCCGGGGTGTGAACTTAAAAGGCAAGGAGAGAACGGAAGTGGGCCTTTTTTCCTGCTCCGCTGGTCTCCAGGCTGCACTGCACAGACAGACGCGGACTGGGGTTTGATTCGGCCCGGCTCTCAGTTAACAGCACGCGCTTGACTCGGTCTCTCTCCCCAAAGGTGGCCTTGGGTTTTGGTGAGTTTTATACGGAATATAGACTAAGCCTAGACTTAAGATGATTTGTATTGTATTTCTACTTTCCTATCCTTCTAATCAACGTCACCTTGTGACTACCATACAATAAAAGCTCTAACTAGAAAACCAGAAGCTTCTTCTATTTACTAGTCTGGGAGATAAATTAAGGGAAAGGTTAAGTAGGGGGGATTTATGATCTAATATCCAATTTTTAATCTCACAAAAGAATTGTTCACTATTTATGAAAACACTAAACTTAAACACACAAATAACAAAATAAACAAAAACAATCATTGCATAAAAAAGATTCAGAAAAAGCTTTTGACAAAATGTGATATTTATTTCTATTTCTTAAAAAAAACACCAGAAAATACAGGAATAAATGTATTTTCTCAAAA
Organism: Dromiciops gliroides; assembly: GCF_019393635.1. NCBI lineage: Eukaryota > Metazoa > Chordata > Mammalia > Microbiotheria > Microbiotheriidae > Dromiciops > Dromiciops gliroides. Next base: position 155,373,175 of record NC_057866.1, on the reverse strand, counting down.
CTATAAATTGTATATTTCTAAAACCAAGAGCTAGTATTAGGGATAATTGAGATAAACTAGAATCATTTTTTAAAAAATAATCGACTTTTTTATTTGTAGTTTTGAATTCCAAATTTTATCTCTCCTTCCCTCCTTCCCCTTCCCCTCCCTGAGGAGTCAAGCAATCAGATATAGGTTATACATGTGCAATTATGTAAAACATTACCATATTAGTCATTTTGTACAAGAAAATTTGAATAAAAGAAAAAATGAAAGAATGTGAAAATAGCATGGTTCAGTCTGTGTTTAATCAATATCAGTTCTTTCTTTGGAGGTGGATAGTATATTTCATCATTAGTCCTTTGGGATTGTCTTGGATCATTGTCATGCTGAGAATAGTTGTCATTCACTGTTCTTCATCAAACAATATTGCTTTCCAGTCCTTTCTGAAATCACCCTGCTTGTCATTTCTTATAGCACAATAATTTTCCATCACCATCATATACCACAGCTTGTTTAGCCATTCCCCAACTGATGGGCATTCCTTTGATTTCTAATTCTTAGCCATCACAAAAAGCACTGCTATAAATATGTTTGTACAAATAGGCTTTTTCTCTTTTGGGGGATGTCTTTGCAATATAAACCTAGCAGTGGTATTGCTGGATCAAAGGGTATGCACAGTTCTACAGTCCTTTGGGCATAGTTCCAAACTGCTCTCCAGAATGGTTGGATCTTTAGTATCATTTTCAATAACATCAGGGATAAAACAAGGATGTCCATTACCACTGCTTCTATTTGACACACTGCTTCTATTTGACATACTTCTAAAAAATTGATTATAACAATAAGACAAGAAAAAACTGAAGGAATAACCATAGGCAAAGAATTAGCAAAATGATCACTTTTAGAGATGATATGATGTACTTAAAGAATCCTTAATCCTCAACCAAAAAGTAATTGAACCAATTAATAACTTCAGCAAACTTCTTAAATAATTGGCATTTCTATATAATATCAATAAAATCCAGGAGGAAGAGAAAGTAGGAGAAAATCCATTAAAAATAATTGAATGTGGGGTCAGCTAGGTGGCACAGTGGATAAAGCACTGACCCTGGATTCAGAAGGACCTGAGTTCAAATCCGGCCTCAGACCTCAGACACCTGACACTTACTAGCTGTGTGACACCTAAGCAAGTCACTTAACCCTCATTGCTCCACAAAATAAATAAATAAATAAATAGATAGATAGATAGATAGATAGATAGATAGATAGATAGATAGATAGATGGATAGATAAATAAATAGATAAATAAATAAATTTAAATAAAAACAAATAAAAATTGAATGCCAAATCAATCGAATTACCAGTTCTACTCTATAGAACTAGAAAAATAAATAATGAAATTCAGATGGAGACAAAAAAGTCAAGAATTTCAGGAGAAATAATGAAGAGCAAATAGTGGGAGCAAAGAAGACCTAGCAATGCCAGACCTCAAACTATTCTACAAAGCAGCAATCCTCAAAACAATTTGATGCCACTTTTTAAAAATAGAAAGATCATTCAGTGGAATAGACTAATTATACAACATACAGAAGCAATTTTTGTCAAAAAATACATTTTTATTCTAGTAGCTGGGGTCTTTGTGTTTATTGGATACTAGCATAATAGACACATTTACTTCTGTATGTTGCATGACAGCAATGTGGGAGAAATTAAATCACACTTTAACCATGAAAAGGTCCAAATGGATAAACGAGCTAAATATAAAAGATCATATCATAAACAAATTAGAGAAACTTGGGGGGAAAATACATACTAGATCTATAAGTAGAAGAAAAGTGCATGACAAAACAAGGCCCAGAGAGAATCCCAAAAGAGAAAATGAATCATTTGGTTACATAAAATTTAAAACTCTTTGCATAAATATGATAAAAAACAAAATTAAAAGAAAAATAATTGGGGAAATTTTTGCAGTAAGTTTCTATAATATAGTTTTCATTTCCAAGCTATATCAGGTGCCAATTCAAATTTATAAGCATAAGGCCCCAATGGATAAATGGTCTAAAGATATAAAGATATAAACAGTAAGTTCTCAAGGGAAGAAACACTGGCTGGCTGTAGCCATATTTTTTTTTAAATAAAAAATGCTTCAAATCACTACTAAGTAGAAAAATAAAATTAAAGCAATCCTGAAATTCTACCTCATACCCATGAGATTGGCAAAGATAACAAAAAAGGAAAATGTCAAATGTTAGATGCACTATGGGAAAACAGGCACATTGTTATACTGTTGGTGTGCCTGTGGATGGGTATAGTAGTTCTGAACAGAAATTTGGAATTCTTTGCACAAAGTTACTAAATAGTGCATGTACTTTGACCCAGCTATACCATTATTAGACCCAAAAGAGAACAAAGAAATAAGAAAAGTTCCCATATATGCAAAATTATTTATGACAGTTCTTTCAGTGTAGGAAAAAAACCTGGAAACTAAAGAGATATCCATCAATTAAGGAATGTCTGAATAACTTGTGGCATATGAATGGGATGAACAGTATTATGCTATAAGAAATTAGGAAATAGATGTGGAAAGATGTGTATAAACTGATAGAGATTAAACAGAGAATCAGAAGAAAAATTGATACTATAACATCAATATTATAAATGAACAATTTTGAAGGCTTTTATAAATTGATCAAGAATGAAATAAGCAGAACCAAGAGAACAATTTATATAATGATGAAAACACTATAAAGATAAACAACTTTGAAAGCAGGAAGAACTTATGATCAATACAATGATCATCCAGGATTCCAGAAGACTAAAGATGAATCATGCGATCCACTCATTAACAGAGAGGTGATGGATAGAGAGTGCTGGCTGAGACCTCCATATTTTTGTACTTGCAGTCAGTGATGGAATTTGTTTTTCTTGACTATGCATATTTATTACCAGAAATTTGTGTTTCTTTTCTCTTTTTTAAAGTGGTGAGGAGTGGGAGAGAAATATTTCTGTTAATTAAAAATACATTTTTAAAAAATAGAAAAATGGGAGGATACAAACACATAAGGACACACAGAACTGTTAGTTTTAACTAATTGTTTGACTGTGTTACAAGAAACCTCTCCCTGGGGGGAGCTAGGTGGTGCAGTAGATAAAATACCATCCCTGGATTGAGGAGAACCTGAGTTCAAATCCAGTCTCAGACACTTGACACTTACTAGCTGTGTGGCCCTGGGCAAGTCACTTAATCCTCATTGCCCCACAAAAGAAGAAAAAAAGAAAGAAAAAGTTTTAAAAAGAAATCTCTCCCTCATAAGAGGATATCTGTGAATATTTGTAATGTAAAAACACAATATATCAATAAAATGTTTTCTTTTAAAGTACTGCCTTCACCTTGGGACCCATTTTCCCTATGTCAAGTTAACAAGTTAACCAACATTGATTAAGCCTCTACTACATGCCAAGTACTGTAGAAAGTACTAGTCTCCATGAATGCCAAATCTAATGGAGATATCTACAGAGGCAGAAGTAAGTCTCTGTGTGGGATAGGATGCTCCTTCTCTTGAAGCAACTGAACCTATGGTTAAATTGTTTTCTCATCGCAATGAACTGTCCATGGCACTGCTGCTTCTTCCCCCTCACCTGTAAAGATTCCTAGTGATATCTGAACAAGGTCTTATATGAATTTCTATAGAATGAAGAGGACAGATAACAAATATACTTGGAGTTGAGAAGAGGGAAAGACTATTGTGTCTTTGAGTGTTAGGAAAGGAAAGAGGTGATATAGAAAAGCAGAGAGTAGAGGAGGAAACATTTGATGGTTAGAGAGCATAGCATGAGCAAAAGTCAAGAGACCTTATGGTAGAACCTAAGGCTGACCCTTTTGCTTTTGTCCTCTTGCCAATTCTTCTTATAACCTTCTTGTAAAATGGGGAATTCCATAAGTGACCTTTATTGTTGATGATGCCATTGTTGCTTTGAAAACACCTCTCTCTAGACCAAAATGTAGAATGCAGTTATATGTGCAAGTATTTTACAGTTCCCCATTAACAAAGTTAACGAACTTCACATTGGTCTTTTAATTTTACTTGCCTTTTCATTCTTTCAGCATCAAGGCACAGAAAATTAGAACAAAATTAATGTTTAGGCTCAAGAGACATTGGACTCCATGCCTACTCTCTTTATTACCCCAAATGTAATTAAGTGTGTAGACTTCAATATATGTACCTTCTGCTATGCATGCATTGATTTCAATGGTAATGAGTTTGCATTCATTAGGGTTTTATTTTCACCAGGTAATTAATACCACTCTTATTTTTTTTTCATGATAGAAGAAATAAACGAGTGTTTGCTTATTTGCTTTCACATGGTGATGATTCAGTGGTCTTTTGTGTCCTGCTAAATGCAGAGTAAAATGTAGAACCAATAAATGGGAGCTTCAAACCACATGCTGCTAATCTATAGTGAAAGCTCAGGAGTCCTATGAGGACCTTGTAGAATGTCCCAGATTCTATCCACAATGGCCATAACTAAGGTAATGGAAGTGACCTGAAAATGATCAGATTTCCAAGTAGTTGTCTTGAAGTTAGTCAGTCTGTGTGTGTGTGTGTTGTTTATTGTGCGTATTTTTGTTTGTTTGTTTTACTGGCCAGCATTTTTTTTAAGTTTTTTTTTCTTTTTTATTCGATAATATTTTATTTTTTCCAATTGCATGGAAAAGGCAATTTTCAATATTCATTTTTTGAAAGTTTAGGGGTTTCCATTTTTTTCCTTTCTTTGTGTTCTCTCCCTCCACCCCAAGAGGGCAAGCAATCTGATATAGGTTATACATGGGGAAATATGTTTTACTTGATTGCATGTATTGATTCTCTGGATGTGGATAGCATTGTCCATTATGAATCTTTTGGAATTCTCTTGGATTACTAGCATTTTTCTTGAACAAAAACAACTTTCATCAGCAGAATCCTCTTACCTAGACCACCACATTTTCACCAAATATCTAGTTATCATGTTTGCTCTTGTGTATTGTTCCTAAAGGTATTTACATTCCTACTCTAATTCTTTTTTTTTGGGGGGGGGGCGGCAGGGCAATAGAGGTTAAGTGATTTGCCCAGGGTCACACAGCTAGTAAGTGTTAAGTGTCTGAGACCAAATTTGAACTCAGGTCCTCCTGAATCCAGGGCTGGTGCTTTATCCACTGCACCACCTAGCTGCCCCTCTTCTCTAATTCTGAAAAGAAAATCAAACCCTTGGCATTCCATGTACTCCTGTGGACTGTTTTCTTTCTTAGGCAGCAAATCACTATCGCAAAAGAGATTTCTGGGTGTTTTGTTTTTCTAGACTAGACAAAACATCAAATTTGTGGAGAAGTATTTGTTTGCCATGGAGTAGAGAAGAGAAAAGTGAAAGCCAGTATGATCACCTCATCCGTGGGGCTGTTTCCTGAGAGACAACCGCAATGAAATAGTATCGGTGGAGATAGGACTCCTGATTGGTTGAGATACCTCTGAGCCTAGAATACTATATACTTATCATGTAAGTAGAGAACGCACTTTTTTGAATTTGGAAATGTTGTTGGGAGAGTCATAGAAAGTGTCCTAGAGAGAAGGGTAAAAGTGCACATTTTTGAAGTGTGGATGGGACCTTTCCCTATAGCAGTAGACAATAGAAACCAGTATCCAACTCCCCTTTGAATTTTGGTTCCTGCAGCAACCACAGAGACTGCTAAGAGCAGACTCTCCCTGGTGAGTTCACCCTCTATTTTTAATTGACTTGAGACCTTATCGTAAACCTAAAGAGTTCATTTTGTCTTATGTATTCCTTAATGTGTTCAAATCTCTTACTACTTTGATTTCTCTTTACTGTTTATTTTGATAACAAAGTATACTAACAATTCATGATTGTATTTTATGTAATCAATGTTTGATGGGGAAAAAGCTAAGTTGGTAAGATAATGTAAAGTCTTACCGTCCCCTTGAGAGTGATTGGGGAAAGTGGTATTTATTCTAAACCCTAAAACAACCATGCTTGGGTTACTCATATTTGAAGTGAAGTGAATAGTTTAAAATTTTATCCCCCGCCCCATCCTCTTGGAGATAGGGGAAATAAAAAGCCAACATTTATCTCAAGCCCACCTTCCACTCCCCACAAAGGTAGAAATTATATTCTCCCTTGAAAATTATGGGCCAGATCTCAGATCAGATATCTGTCTACTCATGCCATATGTGGGCTAATTGTTCTATGCTAGATGCATACACATCTATATTAATCTGAGTTGGGAAAATAAATCTGGCAGTCAAGACTGGTGATGTGGAAATTGATGTCTCTTTGATCAAGATTTCATTGACATAAGTCATATCACAAGTTAGCCCACCTCCCATTTGATTAAACAATCAGAGGGGATTAGGTATCCTTCAAGAAGACCCCCTCTTAGAAGGGCATATAAACTGGGACCCCAGGAAGATGTAATTAATGTCACTTAAAGCAATTCCCCCACTCAGAAATTGCTGAAAAAAGAATGTTAGAAGTTTCCAATTCAAATTAGCTTAGACATCAAATGCTGTTCTTTTAGTAAATTGACCTGAATATCTTCCTAATATTTCTCATTTCTTTCTCTCTTCCCCTACCTTACACTGATTAGTCCGCTTTTTATAGTTAAAGTACCCAGGAAGGTAGGGGAGGGAAAGGTATCTAGGAGTTGTATGGGCAAGTTAAGGAGGAAGAAATAATTATTCAAATAAATAATGGTATTTCATGATTCTATAGGACCAGTGATAAAGCTTGCTTCCTACTTGCTGATAAAGAGTTGATGAATTCTAGGGGCAGATTGAGGTGTCAGTTAATGATGGTCAATATGGGAATTTGCTTGGCTTGACCATACGTATTTGTTAAAAAGAGTGTTGTTTATCTTTATTCAGTGAAGGATAGAAAGGAAGAGGAGAAAAAAAAAGAGAATTTTGTTAAGTGAAAAAAAAGACTAAAATAAATATTGTATTTCTTTCTTTTCACAAATTAAAAAAAGGTCCATATTTTGAGACTTTCCATGTTTCTGTGCCATTGAATTCAAGTGGATCCAAACCAGTAAATTAAAAGCATTAGAGCTATTAATCTCCCTTTTCCCTCCCTGTTACTAATCATGAAACATGTGGAATGTTCTAGAAGAACTAGTACCTCTGGTGAGAAGGCTTGCTGAGCCCTTTTCATGGCTGCTCATCCACCTTTGGTGCCCATCCAGTACTCAACTTGCGGCTCCAAGAAGCTGTGACTTGTAGCAGCCACACCCTAGTAAACCATCTCAGCAGACAGGCTAAACCAGGTTGAGAGTAACCAATGGGCCTTGATCCTATCAGTGAGTTTGGGAGATGTCTACCCCAAGCACATGAAGACTTCTCCTGATGGAATGGGCAAATTAGAACAATTTGTTCCAACAGCCATGAAGGAGGCTAAAGCAAATGCTGCAGAACATTCAGAGCTTGGTCAGACATCAAAGACACCAAGGTGGGGCGGCTAGGTGGTGCAGTGGATAAAGCACCGGCCCTGGATTCAGGAGTTCCTGAGTTCAAATCCGGCCTCAGACACTTGACACTTACTGGCTGTGTGACCCTGGGCAAGTCACTTAACCCCATTTCCCCATTAAAAAAAAAAAAGAAAGACACCAAGGTCATCAAGGTCATCCACTGCATCCTGGGCCATTGCCAGTCATCTTTAGTTTTGTCCTGCCACTGGACTCTGGAAGAGAGAGTGAGGCTGACAACTTTGTGCAACTCTGCATCACTTAAATCCAATTCACGCACAATTTCAAACATCACCCCATGATGTCATTGGCCCTCTTCAAAAACAAAGGACAAACAACAACTATCCATATAACATGGCCTTCTTTGATCAGATATAAGATAGACCCAATGTTCTAAATGCAAAGATCCAAAGCTTGAGTCTTCAGATGTTCTGAGAAAAAACATTCCAAGATCAACTCCAGTTCATAATGGAAACTTTTAGCTGGAGCAACTCTCCAGATGTCCTAGAGCCATGCAAAGAACTAAGAATAAGAATCAATTTCAAGGGAGCAGCTATGTGACACAGTGAATAAAGCACTGGCCCTGGATTCAGGAGGACCTGAGTTCAAATCCGGCCTCAGGCACTTGACATCTTCTAGCTGTGTGACCCTGGGCAAGTCACTTAACCCTCATTGACCCACCAAAAAAAAAATAATCAATTTCTAAACTTTAGCTGGCAAAGTGAACTAAACCACCAACACCTAGCAAATCCACTGTGCAAACTAAAGAATTCAAATCAATTCAATTCATCCAACAACAAGTGCCTACTCTGTATCAAGATCTGGTTATAGCAAAACAATAGCTGTTGGGTAACTTGTATTTCACTGCTGTAGATAAGAGTGTTGGACCTGGAGTTAGGAAGTTGATGTTTTTCAATCATGCCCAATTCTTTATGACCCTGTGGCCCATACTATCCAAGTGGTTTTCTTGGCAAAGATACTGGAGGGGCTTGCCATTTCTTTCTCCAGTGACTTGAGGCAAACAGAGGTTACGTGGCTTGTCCAGGCTCATGTAGCTAGTAATTATCTGAGGGTGGATTTGGACTCAGATCTTCCTGACTCTAGTGGCAGCTAGTTGACTCAGTGGATAGAATGCTGGGCCTTGGTTACCTGACAGCAGAGTCTTCCTGTTTCCCATTAATGTGTCCTGACTTGATATCATACAACCTCAGAGCACTGGGTATTTGAGATAACGTCTGTAGAATCCCCCAAAATAAACTCTAACCACAAGCCTTGTCTACCAAACACAAATATTTATTTTTTTAAATAATCCTGAAACTAACAGCTGTTTCACCTTGTAAACTGCTCTTTTTTTTTCTTCATTTCATTTCTGTTCCGAGTCCTATTTTGCAATATGTGCCAAAGGCTCTTTATCAGGGTTCTCTTCTGGTAAATAATTTTGCAGCTCTTTAATTTCAGTCATTTTCTGAGTTGAGTGGTATGAGATTAAATTAGTTTTCCGAGTTGCTTTTTAAAAGGTTGTAGATGATTTCAGGCAATGATCATAACTTTAATGGAATGATTGGAATCTTTTTTTTTTAATATGGTTTTGCAGGGACATTTGGAAAACAGTTCACAGGTGCAATATATGCACTGAGCATGCCTGCAATTGCTAATGCCATTCATTCTCTCCTTAGCCTTGTATTCCATCTCCTGCCTTGATTCCTTTCATTATTGTGAGGCAAAAATACACTATAAGTATCTGCAGAGGAGCACCTAAGATTTTTTCCTTTAACAAAAATTCTAATGTAGATCCTCAAACTATCTTAGAAAGGAAAGTCCAATTTAATTCAATGTCATTCAGACCTCCATAATTTTGTGAAAATTTGACTTCTTTTTGTCCTCTAGCTTTGCTCTTGATTTAAATGTGTAGTTGCATGGCTATATTAATGAGTTCACAAGTAATCAAGATCACCCAGGGCACCCCAGATAATATCAAAAAGATAAAGTATTATATCTGTTTGCAACTTTTACACAATTTACAATTTCCTGTAATGTTTTGTCATGACTGGAATTAGACTGGAAATTGACTATGATTGCAGGGGGAGAAGTAAGGACCATGGAATTCTCAACAAGGCTAAATGAAATTGAAAAATATAAGGTGTCAGAACAACACTATGAGTGCGAACCAGGTAGGCACTCTGAAGTTCAGGTCTTCAATAGACCAGAAGTCAGGAACACAGAAAATTATCAATCAGACACCAATACCAGTAGGCAGAAAGTTCAAAGTTGAGGAGTCTGTACCTATATATACATGAACTGAAGGGGAAGAGAAAAGCAAGCAGAAGAATAGAAACAAGTAACAAAAATAAAATGTGAATATAATTTTAGGATTTAAAGCTAGAAGAAGATTAAAAATCACAGAATCCAAGAATTTCCCATTTGGAAGGGACCTCAGTGGCCATCTGACCCATTCCCACAAGGAAATCTCCACTACAACACACAAGACAAGTAGTTATCCAACCTTTGAAACCTTCAGTGAAAGAGAATCTGCTCTGGTTGCATAGTTTTACCATACATCAAGGGAAGAGTACTTACTGGCTCTGAAGTAAGAGAATCTCGGTTCAAATCCTCCCTCTGACACTTTACCTAGGAGATTCTGGACAAGTCATTTAGCCTCCAAGGGCTTCATTTCTTCATATTTAAAATGAGAGGTTGGAACCAGATGGACAGAGAGATTCTTTCCAGTTCAAGGTCTATGATCCAATCATATTGCACCCTCTCTTTCTCTATCTCTATCTGTTTTTCTGTCTCCATCTATCTCTCTGCTTCTCTCTGTCTCAGTGTCCTTGCCTATATGTGTTTCTCTCTCTGGCTCTCTGTCCCTCTGCTTCTCTCTGTCTCTGTTTCTCACCTGGGCTTTGGTTGACTCTATCTCTGTGTGGATGTGTCTGTCTCTGCCTTTGTCTGTCTCTGGCTCTGGCTGCCTCCCTCCCTCTCCTTTCCTCCTTCTCCCTCTTTCCCTTCCCCCTGCCCTATCTAAAATAGCCTCCTCTGCAACAGAACATGTCTAATCCCTCTTTCATATGGCCATCTTTCAATACTTCATGATAGCTATAACTTCCCCAACTTGGACTCCAGTAAATCCTCCCTTTTCCAGGGAAAAAAATCCCAGTTCTTTCAATTAATCCTCATATAGTATGGACACGATCTTAAGATTGTGCCATTCTCATTGCCCTCCTTGGGGAGTTCTTCAATTTATCAATAATATCTGTCCTAAAGACAGACAACTGTCCAGTGCCCCATAGTACATAGTAGTTGTTTGATAAATGCTTATTGATTATGGACTAAAGAACTGGATATGGCACTCAATAAATGACTAGGACAGAGTAAAAATGGAACTATTCCCTCCTTCTTCATGGAAGTAATGTTCTTCTCTTAATGAATCCAAAGATCATCTAGATCCTTGCTTCTTAAACTGTGAGTCATCATCCCATATGGGTCGTGTATGTGAAGGGGAGGTTCTCAAAATATCTGGCATCAGTACAAGGTTATGTATACCCATTTGATATACTTATATATCCAGTGTTGTGTAAAAATTTCTCACATGAAAATGGGTCGTGAGTAGAGAAAGTTTAAGAAGCCCTGATCTAGTTCAACTCCCTCATTTTACAGATGAGGAAACTGATGTGCAAAAGAGAAAAAAATTACTTTGGAAGGCCACATGGGTGAGGAGTAACAATTAAAATTTGAGTTCAGATCCTCAGACTCCAAATGGACTATACCAGGCTGCCGCTAGAGTGACAGAGAATTTTTCTTTATATAATTCTCTGAATATTGTCAAGTACTTTATACATATTCATTTTTATTTATTTGTTATTATGCACATATCATTTGAGGTTTATAATCACCCTATGAGGAAGGCACTATAGGCATTATTATTCCCATCTTATGGATGACAAAATCGAGAATTCGAAAAATAAGAGACTTGGCCAGGATCATACAGCTAGTCTTAGAGTGGTATTTGAACCCAGGCCTTCCTGACTCCCAGGTCAGCACTTTATCTATATATGCATGCTGTCCCTTCTTTAGTTCTGAGCCAGCTTCCTGACTCAGACTATGGCATTTTGCATGATTCATGTTGAGGCAGGAATTAATTTCAGCATACTTCTATTAAACCCTGCACGTGGGAAGCATTCATTAGATATGGTGAGGAGAACTGGGGTGTCAAGAAGCAACAATCTCTGAGAGGCAGACTTGATATGAACCATGAATTGGGCCTTTGAACTTGACAAATGAAATTTAAAATCATTAAAGAATTTTCACTTCTTGTATAATCCCAGACTTTTATAAAATATCAAGCTTTTTTTTTTTTTTAAAGTGAGGCAATTGGGGTTAACTGACTTGCCAGGGTCACACAGCTAATAAGTGCCAGATTTGAACTCAGGTACTCCTGACTCCAGGGCCGGTGCTCTATCCACTGCGCCACCTAGCTGCCCCTAAATATCAAGCTTTTTAGGGTTTGGTAACATGTGATGGGAAGTGATGGATGATATTAATGAACCCTGTGAAATGGGAAACCCCAGTTAGTTTTCAGCGGACTCTTACTTCTATTATCCTGAGTCTCTAATTCAAAACTTGGATGAACCTGCTTCACTGGACAGTCCAGAATCTCAACACCTGAGTGTCAGGGACAGGTGTTTTGTTAAAAGGGCTAATTATTGGCACAAATAGGAAACAAATCCAATTTTTTTCCTGCCAGTCTCAAGGAATCACCTGTTCTTTGTGTTGTTCCTTTTTTGGAATGGGTCAGCATTCACCACTTTTGCCCCCTAGTAAATGGTGTTATTACAATAATAATAATAATAATAATAATAATAATAATAATAATAATAATAATAATATAGCATTTATATAACACTTCTACATTTGCAAAGTGATTTAGATATATTATCTCATTTGACCTTCCCAATAATTCTGGGACGTAGATGCTATTATTATTCACAGTTTATAGATGAGGAAAATGAAGCTGACAGGGGTGAAGTGACTTGTCCAGTATCAAAGAGTCTGAGGCTGGATTGAAACTCAAGTCTTCCTGATTCCAAAATCCAGTGCTCTACTCACTCTATGTCACCTCATTGCTGCTAAAAACCAAAATTGAATTTCATGCACAATCATCTTTTTTTTAATTCTACTATGTCATAGAAATGCTTGCTTTGTTTCATAAATTAGAAATAAAACAAATCAAATTTTAAAGTATAGCATAACATCTTACAGTGTGTTAGAGAAAGGAAGGACGCTACAAACCACAATCCTCACAAGTACCCTTTCACAATGTAGCTAAAAAAAAGACAAGTTCTTTATGATCCACCTACACCTTTATCATTCATCATACACCTACCTATGTTGTAAATGTGATTTATGAATTGAGTAGAAGGAGAGGCAGCTAGGTAGCTCAAAGGAGAGAGCACTGGGCCTAGAGTCAGGAAGACCTGAGTTCAAATCCAGCCTCAGACACTCACTACCTGAGGGACACCAGGCAAGTCGCTTAACTTCTGTTTGCCTTAATCAAATCGAGAAGGAAATGGCAAGCCACTCCAGTATCTTTGCCAAGAAAACCTTATACAGGGTCAGGAAGAGTTGAACATGACTGAACAAGCACAATGGAAGTAGATTGAACAAGAGAAATTTGATATGCCTTCTAGCTCTAACCATATGATTATTTGTGTAACAGGACTCTGGAAACTGACTATGGTTCTCCACTCTGAAAGACACCCATCCCTTGCCATGAGAAAAACTTGGATGACCTACATGAACTGATGCAAAGTGAAATGTACTGTATACAAAATAACAGCAATACTGTGAGATGATCTATTATGAATTACTTCATTATTTTCAGCAATGCAGTGATCCAAGACAACTCTGAAGGTCTTATGAAAAATTCACTCCATCTACAGAGAGAGAAATGATGACACCTGAATACAGATTGAAGCATGACTTTTTTGTTACTTCCTTTATCTGAAGTTTTGTTTTTGTCTGTTTTCTTTCACAACCTGGCTAACGTGGAAAGTTTTGCATGACTGCTCATATATAACTTATATTGAAATGCTTGAGTTCTTGGGGCAGGGAGGGGGAAGGAAGAGAATTTGGGACACAGTTTTTAAAAATTGGTGTCAGGAGCAGGGGATAAAGCACCAGCCCTTGATTCAGGAGGACCTGAATTCAAATGTGACTTCAGACACTTGACACTTACTAGCTGTGTGACCCTGGGCAAGTCACTTAACCCTCATTGCCCCACCCCAAAAAAATTGATGTCAAAATTTGTATTTTACATGTAATTTGGGAAAATAAAATTCTAAATATATTTTTTTAAAAGATACACATCCTTTCCTCTATGCTCTTTAATCCTGTCAATCATTCAATCAACAAATGTCTACAAAGTACCTACTATGTCCCAGGCACTGAGGATGCAAAAATGAAAATGAAACCATGTCTGTGCTCAAGGAGCTTACATCCTATAATGTGGGAAATAGTGTGTGTATTGGAGTATGGATGGATGGATTATAAAAATACTATATTATATATAGACATACTATATAATATATAAACATAATATACACATACATAATATGTACTATAAAATGTATACATGCTATATATATTACATAGGTAAACTAAGGTTATTAGCACTGACTCTTCAAGTGAATTTTGTCATTGCCTTCTTTAAAGCCATCACATTGAGAGGCAAAACATATTGCAAAGATGCTCATATTACTAGCCCATTCTTCTGAATATCCTCAATGGTGGGACATCTTCATCAAAGGTATTTTAGGTATGGAGATCACTAAAATTTGAGGCTAGCCTCGTTTATACAAGGGGAAACTGATTGGGGATAGGGGTAAGATAGGGAGGATGTCCAAATATGATATAAACCAGAGCATTGTCATGGTGGAAAAACCAAGCAGTGGGTAATAGCTGACTTCATTTTCATACCATAGAATTTCCCCAAATACTTTAAAATTTCTCAAAAGAGTCTGACTGACTGACCTTGGAAAATGGATTCTATGTATTCTATGCTAGTGATATGAGAGAGAGAGAGAGAATCCATTTTTGTAAGATTAAGGCATCAGAGGGGGCAGCTAGGTGGCACAGTAGATAAAGCACCGGCCCTGGATTCGGAAGGACCTAAGTTCAAATCCAGCCTCAGATACTTGACACTTACTAGCTGTGTAATCCTGTGCAAGTCACTTAACCCCCCATTGCCCTGCCAAAAAACAAAAAACAACAACAACAACAAAAGATTAAGGCATCAGAGATTTTTATCTAGAAGAGAACACATTTCTTTGAGTACAACTCCCATATTTGCATAGATGAGGAAACTGAGGCCTAGAATGGGTAAGGGACTTGCCCAGGGCCACATAGCAAGTAAGTATCTGAAACATAGGCCTTAAAGAGGGAAGGAAATTAGATGTCATGGAATCACAGAATTCTAGAGTGGGAAGAGACCTCAGTGGTCATCTAATCTCACCAAGGATATACTGATCAATGTTTAACTGGCTAAGAAAAAACAAAACTACAACAACAGAATATGCAGACATACCTTTAAGTTTATTCTGCATTATGAATATTTCCTTCATCGCTTTCTTATTAAGTCTAGTCAATTAACAAAACAATGAATCAAGAACTTAGGGGTAGCATTTGCCAGTTCCTGAGGTGTAAATGCTCACACTGAATTTTAACAACTAGCTCTAGCAAGTCAATTCAAGCCAGCTCCCCTGAGTTGAACCCAGATTCCTAAGGAAATCCTTCCTACAAACTACAAAACAGTAGACATGTGGTCATCCAGCCTTTGTTTAGGAAAGACATGAATGCTGGTCTTCCTGACTCAAAGTGCAAAGCCTTATATGCTACAGAAAGCTGCTTAACTTACAGGTGTGACATGCATACTCTCCTGGATTTCAGGAATGTTGTTTTCTCCACAGTAAACTTTACATCACTGCTCTAAAGTGTACTAGAAATGCCAAGTCTCATTAATAGTTTCTATTTTGCTCAAAAACATGTCATTTTGTCCATTTTCGCTTAAAAGATAAGCACAAATGCCTCGTCTTCACTAATAGCATTCATCTTTCTGAATTCAAATATGGCCTTAGACACTTACTAGCTGTGTGACCCTGGGCAAGGCAGCTAACCATTGTGACAAATTATTATTAATAACCAATACACTAAGTATTTTGCTTTGATATCTGTTACTAGCTATATATTACTGTGTTAAGTTAAGGTCATTTAATTTCTTACAATGGTATGGGGATAATTAGGCAAATGATGCAAAAGACTTGTAGAACCAGGTTGTGATTCTATTATTTAATGAATATCATAACTGCCTCAGTTCTGTGTTAAGGAAAGGAATAACAGCACAAAATTACTGATCTTAAAAGAAGAATGGATTGTGAACTAGCTTGTAAATACCTTAAAGAGACATCCACTTTTATTTAAACATGGCTAGAAATTGAAAGTGTATTTTTTATAAAATAGCTTACTTGATCTGCACTGTTTTGAAATTGATTACTCAACATATTTATATATACAATCCCCAAATGTTTTGTTCTAATAAAAAGTGTTCTGTTATTAATTCCTTAGTGGAATCTCATCCTACTAATGGGGGAAATGAATAATGCCAAGTATAAAAATCAGGTTCTAATTTTTTGTTTGTATTTGAATTTCTTACCTCAATCTATGTATATTGTATACACATACACATATACATATACACATATTAAAATGACAATTGGCCAACATAAGAATGTAAATACCCTGGTCTAAAATGTTCCAAATTTTATTTTCCTAGTAATATAATCAGGTTTGAGCTAACTTCCATTACCTGACCTGGTTATTGGAAAATAAATTTTAAATCGTGTTAAGATCAATTTTGTAGGAAACTTTTTAGCAGAAAAGAGAATTTCTACAAGTGATCTGAGCCAGAGAAGAACTGGAGACCACACTGGAACCACAGGACTACATCAGATGTTTCCAGAGGAACAGACAGAGACATATCTATGAATTTTATTTTGCTGTTGCTTTTTTGCACCTTTTATCTGTAAAGTCTACTTATCAAAAGGGTTTGCCCTCTTTGATTTTGTCAAAATGTTATTGAAGGGGATTGTCTCCTCTGATTTTGTCAAAGCATCATCCATCTTTCCCTTTCCCCCCTCACATTGTCTCCCCTCTTAAGTCCCATAATTATAAACCCTTAAGGAAGCATTTGTAATATCAGTTAGTGATTCATTGAGGAGGCCACACCTCTCAAGAATCAAATGGGGAAGCGTGATAAATGATTATTAAAAACCAATATCTTGGAGAGATTCAGAGACTATCCCCTTCTTCTAAATTCCTCATTTTGGGGGGCAGCTAGATGGTGCAGTGGTAAAGCACCGGCCCTGGAGTCAGGAGTACCTGAGTTCAAATCCAGCCTCAGACACTTGACACTTACTAGCTGTGTGACCCTCGGCAAGTCACTTAACCCTCATTGCCCTGCAAAACAAAAAAACAAAAAAATAAATTTCTCATTTTTTAAAGCCCCCTTTTTATTGGAGGACATTACTGAATGAGATTGGATTAACTCTCCTCATCTTGGTCAAACATCAGCCACCAACACAAGAAATTTAGTCTAGGGTAGAAAAGCTCCTTGTATTATACTCAGGCTTGGGTGGAGACAAATCCTTCTATCTAGACAGCTAAAGACTTTTCTATCTAATGATCACCACACACACACACACACACACACACACACACACACACACACACACACACACACACACACTGAAGAGGGGATACATTCTTTGAGTTTATCACCCAAGTTTGGGGTTAGTTTCAGTGTAAATAATCTCTTTGCACAGGGGTCAACTCTCAGCCCTGTTGACCAAGGGTTTTCACTGTTTTAAAGGGTATATAAGCTGTGAGCTCCACCACTATGATTGCCTTTGGTCTGAGAGAGATGGCCAAATGACTATCCTTTTATTAATAATCAACTGGCCTAGATGGCACAGTGGATAGAGCACCGGCCCTGGAGTCAGGAGTACCTGAGTTCAAATCCGGCCTCAGACACTTAACACTTACTAGCTGTGTGACCCTAGGCAAGTCACTTAACCCCAATTGCCTCACTAAAAAAAAAAAAAACAAAAAAATAAAAAATAATCTACTGGCCTTATTAATAAAATTATGAGATTACACACAAAATATGTCTCTCACCTTTTTAATTGTCATACCATGTTTATCTTAGTTTCCTCATCTGTAAAAGGAACTGGAGAAGGAAATGGTAAACCACTCCAGTGGTTTGCTAAGATACTCCAGTATCTTTGCTAAGAAAACCCAAAATGGGGTCACAACAAGTATGACACAACTGAAAATGACTGAACAACAAAGAAGAAAGTAGTAAAGCCAAGTTCTCCGTGATACCTCCTCCACAAACACCTCTAAAAGGGACTCATCTAATTTCTGATTTTGAAATACAAGAAAAATCATAATGAGTCATTTATCTAGCCCAGAGCAGCATAAAGAGAAAGAAAACTCTTCACACTCTGGGGATGGGATCTAGCTAACAGGAATAACCAAGGGACTGAAAAAAGGGTCTGCCCACAGCTGTATACCAAGAGAAATAAAAATCCCAGATCCAGCACAGAAGGGCCTGGTGTTGTGCAATGGGGAAGAACAGCTGCCAAATTATAACTCTGTTGTTAACCCTTCACTGCTGGGTCACAGATCCACTGTGGATCTAAGGTACCTGTATCTAAGGGTAGCAGTATAGCACAAGGAGTGGTTGTGGGCCTTAGCCTGGGTACTGAGCAAGCAACCATTACAGAAGTTAGTGGCTCTTTGATTTTAACCATGTGAATACAGTAGGTTTTCAAATCTAGCTCCCAGTCCCGGCTAAGGCTTGTAGCAGAGTAACTAAACCAGGTGGCCAAAGAATACCCTACAGTTCCATTATTCTGAACATGCAGAGATTTCCAGCTTTCTGAGGGTTGCTGAGTTCAGTAGCAGTTTGCTAGAAGTCCAAACAGAGGCCAGCCCATAGTCATGTTCCAAAGATAAAAGCCCAGGTAATGTATTTACAAAGCTCATACCAGGAGAGCAGCACTCAGGTTTACCCTGTTGTAATAAATGGAATGACACCACCTGCTGGAGACTTACTGTAGAAAAGCTTTTCCATGAGGTGAAGGTCTCTGAGGGCAAGACCATGCATCTTTTCTTTGGCATCAGGAAGTGATGTTTGCTTGTGAGAGGAAGAAGGAGGAGCCTGGCACTCTGACTCTCTCTCTTTTGTGTGGACTCTGGCGGAGAGCAGAGCTAGGAATGTTCTCTCCCTTTAATAGATGAATCAGGCCTTTCTCTCTCTTTACCAAATTCTTATTCTCCTTAATAAATGCTTAGAAGTCTAACTCTTGCTAAAGCTTATGATTTATTGGCAACCACTCATTAGATATTTTAGACAGTATAGCTAAAATTTTAACCTTTACAGATGGTTGACCACTAAGAGGAAAGCTGAACCTCAGTCTTCTGATCTTCCAGTTGGGTAAGAAATTTCCCCTACCCTGTCCCTTTAAACTGCTAAGTACTGGCTGTTTTTTCTCTTTAAATTTTCAAATAGGTTTTTTCAAGCTCCCTAAATACCCTATTTCTGATTTTAGTCTGTTTAACCAGACAAATGGGGGATAAGATCTCTCCCTTTAATAGATAGATGAATCAGGCCTCTCTCTCTTTACCAAATTCTTATTCTCCTTAATAAAT
This sequence comes from Dromiciops gliroides, assembly GCF_019393635.1. Classification (NCBI taxonomy): domain Eukaryota; kingdom Metazoa; phylum Chordata; class Mammalia; order Microbiotheria; family Microbiotheriidae; genus Dromiciops; species Dromiciops gliroides. The sequence goes on along the minus strand of NC_057866.1, from coordinate 155,353,920 downwards.
GCTTAAAAGTCTAACCCTTGCTAAAGTTTATAATTTATTGGCGACCACTCATTAGATATTTTAGACAGTATAGCTAGAATTTTAGCCTGTACATTATCAAATCATGTGTTCTGGGCACACTGAAAGCTTGCAGGTCCTCAGATTGATCTATCCCTGAATTCCTAGAACAACACTCAAAGCCCCAGCCATGTAGCAGTTGAATACAAGAAAACACAAAACAGCACCAAGTACAGCTCAGTCCAAAGTTAGCAAGTAAAACTGGAAAAATGGATGAGTAAAAACAATTTCACTAAAAAGACAAAAATCCAAAAGAAGAAAATTATTCCAAAACATCTACAAAGCCTCAAAGAAGAGCACTGCTTGAAAACGAGTTCAACTAGGATTTCTGGAAGAAATGAAGCAAGAGATTTTGAAAGGAGGAAAAATAAATTTATAAATTAAATGAGAACTCCAGTGGAAACAATTGAAAAAGAAATGAAAATTCTAGAGGAAAAAATAGGAAAGAAATGGAAGATAATTAGCAGCTTGGTATAAGGGTACAAAATCTTGCCCATACAATAGACCCTTTGAAAATGAGAATGGAGTAAATAGAAGTTAATGACTCCATGAGATAAGAAGAAACATTAAATGAAATCAAACAAAAAAATAGAAGTATAAGGTATCCAATATCAAAAACAACTGATTTAGAATCCAGGTCTAAAAGCTGTGTGTGTGTGTGTGTGTGTGTGTGTGTGTGTGTGTGTGTGTGAGAGAGAGAGAGAGAGAGAGAGAGAGAGAGAGAGAGAGAGAGAGAGAGAGGAGAGAGGGAGAGAGAATGGGGGGAGCAGCTAGGTGGCACAGTGGATAAAGCACCAGCCCTGGATTCAGGAGGACCTGAGTTCAAATCCAGCCTCAGATACTTGACACTTACTAGCTGTGTGACCCTGGGGAAGTCATTTAACCCTCAATGCCCTGAGAGACAGACAGACAGACCCAGAGAGACAGAGAGATCCAATTTCAAGGAATCATAAAACTGCCCAGATTTCTTGGGACAAGAAGAAAAAGTGAAGATGAGGGTAGGGGGAATCTCTTGTCACCTTCTAAAAGAAACTGAAATAAAAACTCTCAGGAATGTTATAATCCAAATCTAGAGTTCCAGATGAAAGAAAAAAATACTGCAAGCAGCTAGAAAGAATTCAATTACCAAGGTGCCACAGTCAGAATCACTCAAGATTTAACAGCCACCAAAATAAAATATTGTAGAGCTAAGAATACATATTCCAGAAGGCAAAAGATAAAAAAGCTTACAACTTAAAATAACTTAACCCCCCAAAACTAAGTATAATCATAGAAAGGGATAATGGGTCTTTAATGAAGCAGAGGGCCACTGGGGTCTACTAGACAAAGATCCTGGGAATGTTTATATGTCTGCATGTGTTGTAGGGTGGGTGATATGAGATATATGTATAAACATATATTATCTTAAAAGAAGAAAAGAAAGGAAGAGGGAAATGAATACACAGAGGGGAAAGGAAGAAAGATAGGGGTGTGGAAATTTATTTTGATTTGGGGACCCTACCTTTGGGCTGAGATTGGAAAGCCTTAGGCCCTCAGGGTCTCTTCTGTGTGGGAGGGACTGGTTCCCCTCCCCCTCTGCTTCAGCTGAGCCAGAAAGCCCCGTGAGCTGTACAAGACTCCAGGTCAGATAGCTGGGGGGGAAAAAAAGCCCCCAGCTCCCTCTGACCTGAGCAGAACTATCCAAAAGATCCTGGATAGCCTGTGCTGAGGCACATGAGGCTGGAGCGCAACCCTCCCGCCCCCCAACCAGCAGCAGACCTGGCTGAAGGATTAGCTTGGTCTGTGGGGTCGCAGGAAGCCCTGAGATTTGAGTGGAGAGAAAAAAAGGTATATATAGACCTGGGGGTTAGACTCAAGGGGTCGGATAGGGACAGATGAAATGAGGCGGAGAAGAGGTCGAGTGGCAGCTGACGAGATTAGAAAGGTTGGAGTACGGCAGACTAGAGATGGGGCTACAAGGACACAGGAGAAGATGAGAAGGACTAGGAGCAGGGAAAAGAGAGGTCGAAGGGCAGACTGACGGAGCAGATAGACAGAAGGTCGGTGAGAGAGAGAAACACAGGGGTTCAGCGGTAGCAGTAAGGAGAGGAAAGTTAGAAGCAGGGGGATTTACAAAGTGAAAGGGTACCAGCAGAGTTAGTGAAAGTAGCTGAGCAAGTGAAAATATCCTGAGGCGAGAGGTGGCTAAGGCCCTTATTGTATTAAAAAAGTTCGAAGTGCAGCAGGTGGGAAAGAAATGCAGTGGAAATAGACCACAGGAAAGCAGTCAGATTGTACATTTTATTTCCCTGTATTCTTAATTTTAAATAGTATCTCATAAATAAACTCTGCTTTGATTATTTGGTTAAAAGGCTTCTTAATATTTCGCTTATCAATTTGGGAGTAGAACAGTATGATAGCAGTCAGATAGCCAAATAGTCAACAGTCCCAGAATTAGTACCCCAGTCAGATTTAGCCCCAAATTAGCCCCAGTAGTTCATCAAAAATATTCCACATTTGAATGGCAACTATGGCAGCACTTATGGCTCAATTATAATTTCTCTAAACCCATATTTTTTCATATAATCATAATTTTTCATAAGGACAGTTAATATAAATTTTCCAGATTAGATATACTTATTAATAATAATTAATTTTTTTACAGGGGAAATTATCTCACATAATTTAAGCACAGAAGACTTATCAAGAGTAATCAAACAAGGAGGATGGGAGGGGAGAGAAGGTGATATTTGAATCTCACCTTCATCTGACCTGGTCAGAGGAAGGAAGAATATGCACAAAAGGCAGGAGGCAGAAATATATCACACTCACCAGGGAAACAAGAAAGAAAGAAGGTAAAAGAACAAAGGAGAGAAAGGAGAGAGAGAGAGAGAGAGATAAGAGATTTGTCCTAAGCAAAACAAACTAGCCACTGAGAATGAATCATGAAGAATGAGCTAAAAGGAAATAAAGAATTGATAAGACTCTCTGACTGAGTTCTTCGAGAGGAAAAAAGAAAAGGAACTCTGGAGCAAAAGTAGATTGTATCAAACAGAATACTGATACTGAGCACATTCCTTTCTCACTACTTTTTTTTAATTTAATAAAAAAAAAAAGGCATGGGAAACTGATCAGTAACAATGACCAACCACAGGTTCCAGAGGACTGATGATGAAAGAGGCTACCCACTTCCAAACAGAGAGGTGATAGATTCAGGATACATGTGAGAATAGGGGAAGAATACCTAAGGAGAGTATTTGGGTTTGCTTGTTTTGTTTTGTTTTGTTTTGTTTTTTATAATGGTTATTTTTTTAGAAGAGTTTTGTTTCCATTCTTTTTAATGGATGGTGGATATGGGAGGGAGAGAAGCTAGATTCACATCAATTAAACTAATACAATTTAATTAGAAGACATGTTAGGTTTTTTAAAATAATTTTATTGATGTTTTCTGTTTCTTATACCACAATATCCCATGTATCCTTCCCTCTCACCTTCCCTAAGAGTCATTCCATATGACAAATAATATTTTAAGGTGGGGGGGGGACAGCACAACTGATTGATAAATTGAGAAAGTTAAAAAATGTGTGCAATACGTAATGCCTGTGGACTTCCCACCTCCATGAAGAGGTAGGTTGGGGATGTTTTATAATATTTCTTTATTCGAGTCCTCTTCAATCTTTATAATTTTGTTTCATTTGCCTTTGATTTTCTGGTGTTTCATTGTTCTTTACATTAACATTTTTGCAGTCATGTATATTGTTTTCTTACTTCTGCTTACTTTACTTTGTATAGTTTGTGTAGACCTTTCCATCCTTTTTTGTATTCATCCCATGTATCATTTCTTGCAATGGAATGTATCATTCCATTCCACCCAGGTATCACAATTTGTTTAGCCACTCTAAAAATTAGTATTTTAAAAGTTCATTATGATTTCAAAAATACCAAACTAAAGAAAGACATGTTGTAGAGACCCAGGGCTCCTTTTCCCAGAAGCATATTTTCAACATAGCTGACTTCTGACTTGAGCTAAGGATACAAGATACCCATCAATCAACCAGCACTTACTATGTTGCAGGCACTGTGCTAAGCATTGGACATACTAAAAAGAAGTGAAAGAGTAAAAAGAATCCCTGCCTTTAACGAAGATATATCCTTTTTTTTTTTTCTTCTTTTTTCTTTTTTTAGTGAGGCAATTGGGTTAAGTGACTTGCCCAGGGTCACATAGCTAGTAAGTGTTAAGTGTCTGAGGCCGGATTTGAAATCAGGTCCTCTTGACTCCAGGGCCAGTGCTCTAGCCATATTGCTACCTAGCTGCCCCTGAAATGAAGCTGGTTCTTGAATGACTCTTTGATAGAAATCTTGGATTCCAATTTCCCATCTTCTACCATGCAGATGTCCCTCTGAGAGATAGCGCCTCAGTCCTTTTAGATCACCTAATCCCAGAATTTTAAAGTTGGAAAGGACTTTAAGAAATGCTTAGTCTCATCCATACCCCCAAAACAATCCCTACTACATACAGCCTACCTAATAAATGATAGTCTGGCCCTTTTCCTTCTGACATCCAATAAAGGGAAACTTACTTTATCCCAAGGAAGTCCATTCTTCTTTTGCAAAGCTCCAACAAGTAAGAAGCTTCTCCCCTTAGCTGTCCTAAACTGATCTATTTACAACTCCTACCCACTATTTCTGATTGTACCTTCTGGGGCTAATCAGAACAAGTCTGATCTTTCCTCTGAAAACAGCCTTTCACAGACTTGGGTTTAGCTAGAATGACTCCTTCCACCCCTGTCTGTTTTTCAGCAGGCAGAACATGCCCAGTTCTTTCAACTGATGCTCATATGACAGTATGGCTTTAAGGCCTTTCACCATCCTGGTTGTCCTCTCTGCACCTCCTCTAGCTTATAAATATCGTTCTTAAACTCTGGTCCCCAGAACTGAGCACAACACATGCAAAAAGAGCCCAGGGATCTGGCTCTTAACAAGGCCCTGTTTGAAAGCCAAAAGACTCATCAACAGATCTATTCTGCAGGTTACCAGAGGCTCATATCCATCTCTCTAAGCCTGTGCCTCATCAGGAAACAGGTGGGGCCACCAGTGAACCCAAAGCTCAGGGGCTCAGTGTCCTGGCATAGCCAGAGGTTTACATTTCCAATGAACAGAAGGCCCATGGTTTCAGCCTTAAGTAGTTTGGAATCTGATATGGAGAGTGAAAATTTAGAGAGGTATCTTTCTGCACATGCCTCAGAGCCCAGGTCTTGAACAAGGAACAAAAACAAAGCTTTCAGCAGTCTCATTCCATCTACTACATAGCTCTTTTGTTGCCTCTAGCTATCTACATCACTCCCTGGCTGGTCAGTGGTGACTCAAACTTTTTGAGCCTTGGTATATGTGTATGTATGTGTCTGTGCATATGGTTGCACATACATTGCATATGCAGGCACATACATTTTATATGTTCTTGTATGTATTATGTAACCCAACTTCCAAAGCCCATTGGTATGAGACTATCTCCTCACTGGTGAAGATCAATACCCCAAACCTGCATGAGGGACAAAGTCGAGTTGGTGATCATTGAAAAGAGGAAAGTTCCAGTCTCTTCAATTTCTTTGGGCTCCTCTATGGCTGGGGTCTGCAGTCCCTTGGCCACCTCTGGCTTCTAGAGTTGAGAGAGAAGATGAACAATACAAATTCCACCTCAGGTTGCTGAAAGGGAAAATGAGACTCTGGGAAGAAGCCAACATGAGAGAAGCTGGCAGTCTCCATCATGTCTCTATCTCCATTTATTACACTACAGACTTTGAGGACATTCCCCATGGGTGAGATCTAAGCTGGTTGGTCTTTTGGTCCATCAGTTGGTTGGTCAGTTGGTCAGGATCTCTCTCTCTCTCCAAATTGGTTGAGTTAAATTATTTCACTTTCTTTTAAAGAGCTCCTTCACTCTGTACTGTTTCCTGTATTTTCTCCTGCTTATACTTTCACTGATTTCTGTTTTACTATTGTCTTGTATATTGGGTTCTTTGCTACCTATTATGTTTGGTGTGGAACAGGTATTAAGTGGGAAAGCCTTGTATATAAGTTTGAGGTCCTATTCCCCCAATTAATGAAAAGCAATTAGAAACTTAACTTGAACCTGAAAACTATATCCCCTAGACAAACAAAATTTAAGTGAGGTGACCAGAGTAGCCAAGCTTCTCTTCCATCCCCTCCTGTAAAGAACTAGTGTCTCCCTTGGAAAAAGGGGTTGGGATATGAAGAAGAGGCAAGATAAATCTATTCTGCTTCTATTAGAACCACACTATGACACCTTGAGTGCTTGCTACATGGGGAACAATCTTCACTATCTATCTTTGTGTGTATATATATATATATATATATATATACATATGCTATATATGTGTGTATACATATATATATACACACATACAACTATGCATGTATCTAGTGAAATCCCTTATTTCTTCCATTGTGATTGACACGTGTCCGTTATTTACACCTTTCCCACAAGGTAGCTTTGCCATAGTGGACAGCATGTTGGCCAGGAAGCCAGAAAGTATTGCCCCTGATACATCCTGGCTATGAGCTTCCATTGACTCCTTTTTTTGGGGGGGGGCAGGGCAATGAGGGTTAAGTGACTTGCCCAAAGTCACACAGCTAGTAAGTGTTAAGTGTCTGAGGCCGGATTTGAACTCAGGTCCTCCTGAATCCAGGGCCGGTGCTTTATCCACTGAATCATCTAGCTGCCCCCCATTGACTCTTTCATAGATCCAAACCTCTGTGTCACTTCTTGGACTTTTCCAGCCCATACTGCCTCAATTCCAATCATCCTCCTCAACCTCCTACTTCCAAACCACCTGAAAAGTCCCTGGGAGCTGATAGCTAAGCGTGTACCTGATCTTGCTTAGAAAATCACTTCCTGACCATTTCCAAACCTCATTTCATACCCACTATTCTTTTTGTGTTGTCTTCATCCATTTAAATGTAAACTCCTGGATAGAGGGACTTGCTTTCTTGTATGTGTATTCCTGGTGCTTAGCACAGTGCCTGGCAAGTATTTGATAAATGTTTTAACATTCATTCATTCAGAAAACACTAAGCAGTATTGATAGAGTTTCTTTATCCAAGATATCCCCATATCAGTGATATCATAGATCCAGGCCCTCTCTCTTTCTAGAATCTTCACATCCTCTGTTAATAATGTACTGAACTCTCACATTCATGTTTGTTAAATATCTACAATATTCAAGACTCTTTGCTAAACATTGTGGAGATACAAACTTACCCTGGTTATATATGTGCAATTATAGAAACCATTACCATATTAGTTATTTTGTATAAGAACACTTGAATAAAAGAAAAAATGAAAGAAAGTGAAAAATAGGATGCTATGGTTTGTGTTCAATCAATATCACTTTTTTCTTTGGAGAGGGGATAGTATGCTTCATCATTAGTCCTTTGAGATTGTCTTGCTAAGAATTGTATTGCTAAGAATAGTTAAGTTCTTCATTAAACGATATTTCTGTGACTGTGTTCTCCTGTCTGGCAACTTTTCTACAACTTCTTGTCTTAGAGAATTGCCTGAGACACACAGTTATAATATTTCAGAGGGAGGAATTTAACCCAGGTCTTCCTGACCCAAGACCAGTTTTCTACTACATCACAATGTCTCTCTTTTCACTTGATCATACAGAAAATTTTTCTTTTAGTTATAGGTAATGTCTCTTCCCCCCTCCCGTACCCCCCTCGCAAGCCATTACATCTAATCTCAACTAGACTGTAAACTCAAGGACAGGAAACCTTTTTTCCCTTTTCACCATTCTTAGCTCCACAATGCTGAATCCAGCTCTGAGCTGAACCTATAATAGTTTGTATAATAATAAATTATATTTTATTGTTAATAATTAATTATTGTCCTTTATTAAATATTTATGATTAATTTATTAATAATAGATAATACATCTTATAATCCTTGCTGGAATTTTCCTTTCCTCCACCTCCTCTTTCCAATGACTTTAGAAAATAAAAGTGAACTTTGAATACCAATGGGGGATTCCCTTTCATTCATGGAATTTTCCTCTTTTTTAGTCACCCACTTCACCCTGGGAATCTCTTTTGCAATTCCTGAGTAATTGCAAAAGAGAGCCCTGGGGTGGGGTTAATGACTAGCGCAGATTGTAGGGAGAAGTTTAAAAAGGGGGAAAACCCACAAATAAAAAGGAATCTCCCACTGGAGTATTTGGCATTTCTCCTGGGAGAGAGGCACCTCCCACCAGACAAAAGAACCCTTGAAGTATTCCCCCTGGACCTCATCTTTGGTACTTTCTTTCTGTGTGACCATAAGCAAATAAACTTCTCAATTCTCAACATCTTCATCCAGAAAATGAAGATAATAATTGTGAGAAAATGGGTAGTTGTCTCCTCTCAATGGGGATGTAACAGTCAATCATGCTCCTCCTGACCTGTTTGTAGAACAAAGGTCTCAGATCCCCTCCTCCCCTTCAGGCTAACAAAATAACATGGTTCAAGGAGCCCTGGTCTCAACAAGGTCCTCTCCTGAGTTGTGTTCATATAAGGAAGAACTGATTAGGGATGGGAATACTGCGTTCAGATTAGCTAGTTTTTGCACATAGATTGTAACCCTTGAGTAATCGGACCAATGATTAAAAAGGGGAGGGCCCATTCTCATTAGGGACTAGGGTATAAAACAGGGACTGTGAGCCCCCTTTCTTTGCACACACTAGCTGCACACTAGGGTGCCTCCTCATGAGATGGAAATAAAGAGCCTTTGTCATATTGATGTTGAGTTCCTGAGAATTATTGAGAAGAGGATTGATTTTCCCTCACAATAATATTCACTTATTTTGTCCAGGGAGGACTAGCCCCTTGGTGTGAGGGCTTGCCAAGCCCTTTTCAGGACTTCTCATTCACCTTTAGCGTCCATCTGCCACCCAGTTCTCAACTGTGGCTCCAAGAAACTGTAGCATGTATGGTGGCCACACTCCAGTAAACTGTCTTGCCAGATGGGCTAAATGAGACTGAGTTAACCAAAGAGCCTCAGACCTATCAGTGAGATAGGGGAATGTCTAACCTAAGCTTATGAAGATTTCTCCCGGCAGAATGGGTGGATGAGAACAATTTGTTCCAAGGGTCACAAAGGCAGCTGAAACAGGTGCTATGGAGTGCTTAGAGTTTGATCAGACATTGAAGAGACCAAGGTCATCCATTGCATCCCAGGTCACTGTCAGTCATCCTGACTCTGGTCTTACCACTGGACTTAGAGGACTCTGGAAGAGAGTGAGGTCAAGAACTTTGCATAACTCTACCTCACTTAAATTCAATTCAAGCATGAGTCAAGACATCACCCTGTGATGGCACTGATCCTCCTCTAAAATGAAGGATGGAGCAGCTAGGGGGTGCAGTGGATAGAGCACTGGCCCTAAATTCAAGAGGACCTGAGTCCAAATCCGGTCTCAGACACTTGACACTTACTAGCTGTGTGACCCTGGGCAAGTCACTTCACCCTCATTGCCCCACAAAAAATAAAATAAAATAAAATAAAATAAAATAAAATAAAATAAAATAAAATAAAATGAAGGGTGAACAATTTATCTCATAGAGACGAGTGCTTTCTTTTTTATTTTTTTTTTGGTGGGGCAATGGGGGTTAAGTGACTTGCCCAGGGTCACATAGCTACTAAGTGTCAAGTGTTTGAGGCCAGATTTGAACTCATGAACTCCTGAATCCAGGGCCAGTGCTTTATCCCCTTCACCACCTAGCTGCCCCCAGACGACTGTTTTCTAAGCTTAGAAATGCTTTAGAAATGTGCTTGCTGGATGCTTTCTCCTGGAAGGGCCATAAGCATATGAATCTCAACAAATCCAAAATAGAACTTAACCTTGTAAGGTCCATGAATACAGTTTTCACTTTTCCTTTGTCCCCAGTTGACCTACATAGTAGACACATAATAAATGCCTGTTTATTGATTAATTCAACTTACCTGAAAAAGAATGAGAAGAATGAATGATACAGATCTGCTTCAGTCTATGTCAATAAACATTTATTAGGTACCTACTAAGTGTCAGGCCCTGTGCTAAAAGAACTGGAATTTTTTTTCAGTAAAAGATAATCCTTTTTCTCAATGAACTCAGGCAGAAAGTTGAAGATAGCAAGACCCTTAGAGATCACCTAGTTAATTTCTTTTTCAATTAAATATGGGGAGACTCAGAGGGGTTAATCAATTGGATTGAGGTTGCATTAGGGTTTTTTCTTGTCGTTGTTTTTGTTTTTTGTTTGTTTGTTGTTATTTTTTTTTTCGGGGCAGTGAGGGTTAAGTGACTTACCCAGGGTCACACAGCTAGTAAGTGTCAAGTGCCTGAGGCCAGATTTGAACTCAGGTCCTCCTGAATCCAGGGCCAGTGCTTTATCCACTGCACCACCTAGCTGCCCCCTGCATTAGGGTTTTTGAGTCCAAATATAAAGTTCTTTGTGCTAGATGGTGCAGTGTACAGTGTGGGACTTGGAGACAAGAAGATCTGGACTCAAATCCTATTTCAGACACTTACCAGTCAGGTGCCTCTAGATACGTCACTTAATTCCTTTGATCCTCACTTTCCTAGTCTGTGAAATGGAGATGATATTATAAAGGTTGTTGGGAGGATCAAGTGAGATGATATTCACTAAATGCTTCGCAAAACTGAAAGTACTAGCAAAGGCCAGTTGTTTGTTTGTTGTTGTTGTTTGTTGTTGAGGTCATTTTTGTTGGTGGTGGTTTTGTTGGTGGTGATTGTGGTTGTGGTGGTGGTGGTGGTGGTGGTTGTGGTGGTTGTTATATCAATAATTCCAAGAAAATGTCAGGTGAAAAAAGAGGGGAAAAGCCAATTTGCAGTCTTAGAGTGACTGCCAGAGTATAGCACCACATAACTAAAACAGTGAGGTAGAATGGAAAGACCACTGGACATAGAATTAGAAATTCTGGGCTTAGCCTTAGTACTTCCATACAAGTCACTTTAACTCTGACTCCAGTTTCCCCATCTATCAAATGAGGATGTTGGACTACATGATCTCTTGAAGTCCCTTCTAGCTCTAATATGCCATGATTGTAACTTGGGGGGCAGGGGGAGATAAACCTCAGCCAAAGCCGACTCCATGTTTTGGACTAGGGGAGCCATTAACAATTTTTACCATGGGATCTTTAATACTCAACTTTATTCAAGTGTTTTCTTTTTTATTTTCTGGGGGAGGGGGGTGTCCATAAAGCTTTCTTGAGTAATATTCATAAAGCCATGCACGCAAGAGGGGCATCAGTCTCAGAAATCAGGCTGTGCTATGAAGGGGTTTATGTCATATATGACAAGCAGACAAGTATATGATTAGACAAGCAGACATTTAACAAATATTTGTTGAACTTAAATTACATAGGGTGAGCCTAGTCATCCTCACTTAGATGTCTGTATCGTTGGTCATAAATGAGCTTATCTGGGGGAACAACATTAAGAGCCCAGAACTGAATGAGAGTTCTCATGTAGGATGTTATTATATACAGAACCAAGTAGAAGCATCACTATAAAAGAATGATATTCACAAAGCAGCCAGAATGGCATTTTTTTTAAAACAGTCTATATAGGAAAGTGACTCAGATGTCTAAGTTGGAGAGAGTTTCAGGGACATATTGTACAAAAAATCCCTGCCAGTTAAATCAAGCCAAATCATTTTTCCTCTGAACTATCATCTGGATTAAACAGTGAACCAAATGGAGCTCCAGAAGGTCCTATGAAACCCAACCTGTCACTAAAGTCACCAGTTCTGTCAATGACCAACAGAAGTCAACAGGTGGGAAACGAGTTCTCTGAGGGAAGAATTCCTATCTGGAATTGGTTGTATCTAAGGACAGCTTGCAAGGTGATAGGCAGTGCATCCACTAATGGCCCTGGGAATGAGCATAATAAGTTTTATATAACAATAAAAAGGAAATTCCTGGTGAAAGATTCTTGTCCAAAAGCCCCTATGAAAGCATCTGACTATTGGCATTCAGCTCCCATGAGCTGAAGACAGTATTTCCAAGTATGGATTTCTGGTTGTTGTGCCTACAATCTGAAGAAAGCCTTTTCTTTGGAGATGAAGCATTTCTACTTTTACCACACCAGATGGGGTAATGGAGGTCCTTGCTGGTGTCTAAATCCTTCCTCTATGGACCATGGCTTCCTAAATGGGGATTCCCAAGAGAGTCTTAAAGAATTCAATAGTTGCTAATGCCATAGTAGATAAAGGGAGCTTGGTGTTTAAATCCTGCTTCTGACCCTTTCTACCTGTGTAACCCTGCATAAGTCAGGAACCCACTCTCAGTCTCCATTTCCTCATTTACAAAATGGGGATAATACCTAATACTGACAGGCAGCCTAAGGTAATAGCTAGGGAGGGACCTTAGTCAGAAAGACCCTGGGCTAAAGTCCTTCCCATCTGTGTACCTAGAAGGGTGTCCAAGGTGTGTCAGTACACTGTAGCAGATGATACATTACCATTAGCCCTCCCCTTTACCCATCCCTACCCCTTAATGGAAGTTAGCAGAACCATAGTAGTATTGGAGGATGTACCAACACACATGACATACCCTCATAATCATACTTCTCATCTTGCCTCTGACACATATATACAAGTTACAACCTCTCAGTGTTCTAGGTAATTTTCTGAGTCTATAAGTGACAAACTATTATTTAATCTGCATTAGTTGAGGGAGTTTCCACCCCCAGGATGTTGTCTCCAATAATGAAATTCCAATTCAATCAGAACAAACACACACAAAATATCTGCATCGTGGAGTGGAGTGAGGCATAACAATTGGAAGCACTTTGCAAATCTTGAAAGTGCTTTATAAATGTTGTCCATTGTTATTATTATTATTGTTATGACGGTGGCAGTGGTGATGATGATGATGGTGGAGTTGTAGATTACCAATTCACAGCTTTTCAAGTTTCAGCACCATTTCAAAAAAATGAAACAAAAAAAAGAAAAAACAGATATCTCCATGTCAGTCAATGGACCACTTCATAATATTTCATCTTTCAGAAAAAATAATGAATTTGGCTTACTTGAGAGCTATCAACCACTTAAAATGCTCTGAAAAGCATTAGTTTTAAAGAGAAATACCTCCAAGGCTTTTTCCAATGGCAAGATAATTTTACATATTTATGAATATACATTCATTTCATTTATATTAGGTCCTATATACATATATGCAAATATGTGTATACATTGAGAACTACAAATTTACTGAGAACTGACTGATCCCCACTCACTCCCCTTTCCCAGACAAATGAATTGCCTGGGGCCAATCAATCTTTGTCATTTCCACACTCTTGATGGACTTATGGATCTCCCCAACTTTCCCCCCAAGCAACTTATCCCCTTCCAATGTTTCCCCACCTTACACTTACTTATGAGTATTATGTGAAAGAGTCCATCTACATTAAGCAGTTTCTAATTAGAGTTAGTAGTGTCTAAACTTAACTTAGGAGCAGTTCTATTGTTTCTTTTGTTAAAGGTTCATTTATATTAAGTAGTTGTACATGACTCTGGAGCAATCTTTTGGTTCCCTTTTTGTTCTGTTACCCCATAAAAACCCTGTCCTCTGTTCCCATCTTTGGGTATTCACAGCTTCTGAGCTTTGCGATACCACAAGCTATAGTTCCTCTGCCCCAATTAAAGACCTTATTTCTCCTATACTGATTGTTTCCTTAATTTCCAGGTTAACTATATACATTTATAGGCTTTTGTTGTTGTTGTTGTTGTTTTGGTTTTTTGTTTTTGCAGGGCAATGAGGGTTAAGTGACTTGCCCAGGGTCACACAGCTAGTAAGTATCAAGTGCCTGAGGCCAGATTTGAACTCTGGTACTCCTGAATCCAGGGCTGGTGCCTTACCACTGCACCATCTAGTTACCCATCATTTATAGGCTTTTACAGCATATATCTACAAGATTTGTTAAACCCCGTCTCTGTCTATACATATATACTGTAAGTGGCTAAAATTAGCATCAGGCACCCTGAATGGGCCACCTCTCCCCAAGCTGTCCATGAAACCACCCCAGACAAGTAAGCTGCACAGGCACTGCTCAGCAGGGATGTGTACGGAGGGCCTTAGGCACGCACCAGCTTGCTCTGCCCAGCCCTGGCTCTAGGCCCACCCAGCACAAAGGCTTAGTGCCCTGGCAGGCCTTAGGCCTGGCCCTGGGGGCACCAACGAATTAGCTTGGCCTTCGTGCACAGCCAAGCCAGAGATTTCTGAGAGAAAGAAGGGTTATATAGCATGGGGGTGGGGGGGGGGGCGGTGAGTGAAAGGGTGGCTGACAGTGAAAGGGAGTAAAGGAGGACAGCTAGAGGACTGAGGGACTGAGAAAGAGGACTAGAGAGCAGGGCTACTGACAGTGAAAAATAGAGGTAGTGAAGAGGAGCGGTGGTCAGTAGAAGGACTGAGAAAGGAGATGCAGGGAGACACTACAGAGAAATGGGAGTGAGACCAGAGAAGGTGACACAGCTTAGGGGTGTAAGTGCAGGCAGCGGCAATAACGACAGCTACACCCACAGGCAAGAGACGAGGGAGGAGATTTCATGGCAGCAGGGAAAAAGCTAAAACACCATCAGGTCATATTTTTCTGTGTATTTACCTCTAAGTTTATTCTCACAAATAAACCCTTTTTTTGTGTTATTGAAAAGAGGCTTGTTTCTTATCAGGCTGGGAGAGGCAGTGGGGGAGGAAGAGCCTCCCAATTGGCTCTTCCCATATTAAATTAATAGCCTACAGTCAGCCAGAAGTTCACAGATTAGGAGCTAGCAGTTAATATTTCTTGTACTATATATATATATATATATATATATATATATATATATATATATATATATATATATATATATATATACACATATATGTGTATATATGTATATATATGTGTATATATGTATATGTATATATGTGTATATATGTGTATATATATATATATAGACATATATATGTGTACAATCATATATATTGTGTTTAAGTCATTACCTTCAGTGCTTTATTCATCATCTATCAACAATGTTATTTTCATGAATTTTGCTTTTTTTTTTTAATCAAATGAATTGGCAGCAGCAGGGATGGAGGCAGAATGGGAGATCCTTATCAACCAAAAGTCTCAAAAACCTCATAAAATCAGTACTGAAGAGGAGCCTCTTCTAAGCACGAGGGAGGGTGTACTTAAAGTTAACACTGATCAAATCAAATTATTCTAACTGATCCAGAGACTATTAAGCTTTTTGAGTGAATAAAATCTTGAAAAATAAAACAAAATTGAATTCCAAAAAGAGCTCATAGACTAAGGGAGGGTGATTAGATTTGCACACATGGGCCCTATGACAACATTTGATGCTAGGCCAAGTACCACTTAGACAGAGGCTCTCCTTTAACCTCTGAGGATCCATTCTCAGCTGTCGAATACCACAACTTGTTTAGGTGGAGAGCAGAAAGAGACCTTAGAAGCCATGTAGTCCATTACCCCCATTTTACAGATGGGAGACATAGAAGACATAAAGTCAGTTGCTTGTGATCAGTAAACACCAAAGGCAGTATTGGAGCCCAGGTTTTTCCAACTCAATCCAACACTAAGTGCTAGACCAGGCTTCATTTAGATAGTCTCCAAGGCTTAGTCTCCATAACCCTGCTCTCTTCTCTCTTTTCTTGGAAGTATTTTCATGGCTTCCATTTTGTCTTCTATCAGTGGTTCAGTGCTTATTAGCTGATGAAAAATGAAACCTAGATTTCAAGGAGCTGGATTAAAGTCAAACCTAGGAGAATATCTAGGAGAAAGATATTAGTTCTCACTTCCTTATGCTTTGGTTATTCTGGAAGTAGAACCATGTTTCTCTTTCATGGAACTCAGGCTGGCTTGGGCATGAGCCATCACTTCTCAGGAAGGGATCATACTGGTAAGGAACTAAATCCTACTGTCCCAAGGAATGGGGGATGGATTTAATTGATCAAATTGATCCTGAGGCATCCCAAAGAATTACAAGACTCAGTGACTCAGTTTCCAAAGCTTTAGTAAAAGACTAGTGGCCATGGGGAGAGCACCCAAAGGAGAAAAGAAAGGCGTCTCAGATAAATAGGGAGAGGGGAAATGGTTATATTTATAGTGGAAAAAGTAGGTTCTCTCCTCATTATATCTCCTCCTTAGGGAGGTTCATATCCTCATTTGGAATTCTTGGGGTCCTAAGACTTCCCCCAAGGTGGGTACCTTTTCCCCTAGGGGTGTGTTTTTGGGGTTTACATATCATAAGATGAACCTAAGGACACATTTGATCTTTCTGGGCATGTTCATAAAGACATGCTTAAATTTGTCAGACCCCAAGGGTTTCTCTGTTAATGATATCTCTTTACTTTAAGATCTAGTATCTAGGTGCAGTTTCTTTTTCCTGTCATCTAGGAATATTAATGTCTATTAAGGGTTAATGATCCCTAGTTACCTTCCCTAAGCTTCTATTGATATTTTTGTTAGTAATAACTCAAAACCTCTAGTAACCATTGATAGGAACTCAAACCTTCATTTCTCTATTAACCCTTTTAGCTACTTTTGATCAAATCTTAATTTATCTGTTAACCCTTTTAGCCTTCTCCATCAGAACCATTCCTATTCCCTCTGCTTAAGCAGTTCTACAAAGCAGCACAATATAGTACTTGCTCTGACCTGTTTCTTAACTCCCACTAGCAGGCTAAATTCCCAGAGGAATGTCCCTTTAAGAAGGAATCCTCCCTTTAAGGTTCTAGGGTCTTTTCTAGTACTGTCACTCACAAGCTCCCATTTGGTATGCTCCTCATTGACAGGCAGACTTAATTAGCTTTTAAAAAATTTTTATTTAAAGTTCTGAGTTTCAAATTCTATCCCTCCCTCCCTCTCCCCCTCCCTTCTCCCTGAGGCAGTAAACAATCAGATATAGGTTATATATGTTTAATTATGTAAAACATTTCTATATGAGTCATTTTGTAGAAGACTCAAATAAAAGGTAAAATGAAAGTGAAAAATAGCATGCTTCAGTCTTCATTCAATCAATATCAGCTCTTTCTCTGGAGGAGGATAGTATGCTTCATCATTAGTCCTTTAGGTTCTGTTCACTTCACTACACATCAGTTCATGTAAGTTTTTTCAGGTTTTTCTGAAATCATTCTGCTTGTCATTTCTTATAGCATAATAATATTCTATTACAATCATATACCATAGCTTATTTAACTATTCCCCATGTGAGAATCAGGGTACCACCCCCTACTGAGAAAGACATTGTGAGAACCAGGGTAATGCCCCCTAAGGAGAAAGCATGTGACTATCATCCGTAAGTGACATCTATTCATAGAACCACCTGTAAGTCATGTCAAGGAATGCTACCAGCTAATTAGCTTGGAGCTGTGTATGGGGACCATCCCTCTGGTGGTCCTTTAGGGAACTTCTGCTCTAGGAGAACGGGGGATCTCTTTTTCAGGTGGAGCTCTAGCTGGAGGCGGCAGGACCAGGTTAGCTAGGCTTTTTCTTTCTGAACTCCACATGTTCTTTATCTCTCTTTTGCCAATTTCTAATATACTTTAATAAATGCTTAATGCCCAAAGACTGGTGTTATAAGCTTCTAATTTAAGGCAACCACACATTAGATTTTAGTCATAACAGTTACATTTTAAACATAACATCCAATTGAGAGGCATCCCTTTGATTTCCAATAATTAGTTTTTTTAAAAAAAGGTATAAGAGGGCGGCTAGGTGGCACAGTGGATAAAGCACCGGCCCTGGATTCAGGAGTACCTGAATTCAAATCCGGCCTCAGACACTTGACACTTACTAGCTGTGTGACCCTGGGCAAGTCATTGCCCTGCAAAACAAACAAAAAAACAAAAAAAAAAGGTATATTTACAGAGATGGTCTAGTAAAAACAATTAATTCAACAACATCCCACCCACCCCCCTGGGGTCTAGAGCATACTTTCCCACAAGTACATACACAGTACAGGAGAAAGTGAGATCAAGCTTAAAGAACTCATGTAGCAAAAGGGTAACTCATAACTCCTTTCTGGATAGAAGTTCATTTCTCCATTCAGAGAGTCCTCATGAAGTCTCTTCTAAGGGGCATCTAGGAATCATTTACACCTAGTCTCTATCTTTGATTAACTAGATAATTCAAAAAGGCTTTCTCACTAGAAAGATGTATTTGGGTACAGATAATCTTGTTAATTACATTAATTTGGGCAAAAACGACATGACACCCCCTTTATGGTGGTAAGAATGAGAGTAGAGTTGGGCTATAAATCAGGAGACACTCATTTTAGTCCCATGTCCAGCATCTGTATGTGCCTAAATATTTCTCAAAAGTATTTGGAAGCTACATTTTTTATGGAAGAACAAGGCAGGATATAGGGTGAGGTCATGATCTAATGCCATATACTCCATCTTAAAAATCATAGTGGAAAAAAGAGAAAAAGATGTATTCGTACAAAAATATTTATAGCAGCTCTTTTTGTGGTGGTTAAGAATTAGAAATCAAAGGAATGGACATCAACTGTGGAATGGCTAAACAAGCTGTGGTACTTGGTGGTAGTGGAATATTATTGTGTTGTAAGAGATAACAAGCAGGATGATTTCAGAAAGGCCTAAGGGCAGCTAGGTGGCACAGTGGATAGAGTACTGGCTGTGGAGTCAGGAGGACCTGAATTCAAATCCGGCCTCAGACACTTAACACTTACTAGCTGTGTGACCTTATGCAAGTCACTTAACCCCAATTACCTCACTAAAAAATGTTTTTAACAAATAATAAAAAAAAGAAAGACAGACAGACCTAAAAAGACTTGTATGACCTGATGTATAGTGAAGTGAACAGAACCCGGGGAACATAGTACACAGTGATAGCAATACTGTTTGATGAAAAACTGTGAATGATTTAGCTATTCTCAACAATAACAAGATAATCCCAAAGGACTTATGATAAAGCATACTATCTCTCTCCAAAGAAAGAACTGATATTGATTGAACACAGATAAGCATGCTATTTTTCACTGTCTTACATTTTTTATTCAAGTTTTCTTATACAAAATGCCTAATATGGTAATGTTTTACATAGTTACACATACATAACCTAAGTCTGATTGCTGACTGCCTCAGTGAAGGAAGAGGGGAGGGAGAGAAGAAGGGATAAAATTTGGAATTCAAAACTTTAAATTAAAATGTTTGTTTGTTTTTTAAAAGGGGAAAGACAGGATGGCAGAATAGAGGCAGCAACCAAGCCAAATTCTCCCAAATTCCCCTCCAAACAACTTTAAAATAATGCCTCAAATTAAATTTTGAAGTGGCAGAGACAGAAAAAAAAATGGAGAAACATTTTTGCAGCCTAAAGCAAATTAGGAAATTTTCAGGAGAGGTCTGTGATAATAGCATTGGGACTTGCGCAGAGTACTGGCTTCAGCACCAGCAAAAGCTGTGGGTCTTGGACACAGCCATGAGAGCAACAGCAGAAGCTCAGGAGATCTCAGCTGAGACATGGTAAGGGTGTCAGACAACTGGCCAGAAAGAGATTGCAAGGGACCCTTTCCTGGTACTGGGTACAGCTGGAACTGATTGACAAGTCTACTCTCCATACACAGTTCAGGGTCACAGTTCCAGGGTGAAGAACAGTGCTTGTGATCAGTCACAAGGGGAGCCCTGGTCACAGTTCCAAGGAGCATTAGCACTTGTGGTTGCAGGAGAGAAGTGGACCTGGTCACAATTCCAGGAATAAGAGGAATGCTAGCACTTCCATCTATAAGGCGACAGGGGCACTTCAAACTAGAGTACAGACCATGAGATCAATGACCATATCTGTCATCAAATCACACCATCTTGGAAGCAACAAAAATGTGCAGACTCCCAGAACAAGCTCTGAAAACAGCAGCACAAAAAACTTTGATACTTAAGACAGTGCCTCCCTAGCCCAAGGTGAACAGTTTAGCATAAAGTGCAAAGTCAAGAAATGGGTTGGGGAAATGAGGAAACAACTAAAAAAGACTTGACCCTCAAAAGTTACTATGGTGCCAGGGAAGACCAAGACACAAACTCAGAAGAAGACAAAAATGTGAAAACTTGGGGCAGCTAGGTGGCACTGTGGATAGAGCACCGGCCCTGGATTCAGGAGTACCTGAGTTCAAATCTGGCCTCAGACACTTAACACTTACTAGCTATGTGACCCTGGGCAAGTCACTTAACCCCAATTGCCTCACTAAAAAAAAAATGTGAAAACTCCTATAACTGAAGCCTCAAAGAAAAATGCTAATTGAACCCAAGCTCCTAAAAAGTAAAAGAAAGAAAGAAGAATAGTACCATTTTGGAACGACCAAAAACTTATTTAACACACAGAACTAGCTCTGAAAATATCAGCACTGACTGAGTCCAACTTTAACATAAAATAAAATCAAGAAATAGGCTGGAAAATGAGCAGACAACAACAAAGGACCTGACCATAAAAGGCTATTATGGTAATAGGGAAAATTAAGACAAACTCAAAAGACATGGATGTTTAAAAATAGCTATAAGCAAAGCCACAAAGAAAAATGTGAATTGGAGACAAGTTCAACAAAAATTCCTAGAAATCTCAAAAAGTCTTTTAAAAATCAGAGAGGTAGAGGAAAAATTTGAAAAAGAAATGAGTGACACAAGAAAACTATGAAAAGAGAGTCAACAGGTTAGTAAAAGAAGCATACACCAAAAAAATAAAGAAAATAATACCAAAAAAAAACCAAAACAGGATTTGCCAAATGGTAAAAGAGGCACAAAAATTTACTGAAGAAAGGAAGTACTTAGAAAGGAAGTACTTAAAAAGCAAACTTAGGAAAATGGGAAAAGAGATACAAAAGCGCATTGAAAAAAAATTCCTTAAAAATTACACTTGGGCAAGTGGAAGACATAAAGAAACAATCAAAGTAAAAAAATAAATTAAATAGAAGAAAATGTGAAAAATCTTATCAGAAAAACAACTGATTTAGAAAATAGATTAAGGATCAAGGAAAATTGCCCTGATAGCTTAGATCCAGAGGGTAAAATAGAAACTGAAAGACTCAACTAATGACTTCCTAAAAGACATCCCAAAATAAAAATCCCCAGGAATATTATAGTCAATTTCCAGAGCTCCTAGGTCAAGGAGGAAATACTGAAAGCATTCAGAAAGAAACAATCCAAATATCATGGACCCACAGTCAGGATCACTCAAGATTTAACAGCTTCCACACTAAAAGAGCAAAGGGCTTGGGATATGATATTCTGTTAGGCAAAGGAGCTAGGTTTACAACCAATGCCCTACTCAGTAAAACTGAGTATAATCCTTCATGGGGGAAAATGAATATTTGATTAAATAAAAGACTTTCAAGTCTACATGATAAAAAGACCAGAGCTAAATAGAAAATTTGACATTAAAGCACAAAACTCAAGGGAAGCATAAAAAGGTAAAGATGAAAGATAAAGCATAAGATTAAACTGTTTATATTCCTATATGGGAAGGTGATACACATAATTCCCATTAATTATTTCATTATTTAGGCAGTTAAAAGAAGTCTACATAGACAGAAGGCATAAATATGAGTTAATTATGTTGGGATGATCTCAAAAAATGAAAGTGTGAAAAAGAGGGATGCACTAGGAATAGAGGGAAGGGAGGGGTAAGAGAGGGGAATTATCTCACATAAAAGAAATATGCAAGGAAGAGCTTTTACAGTAGAGTGGAAAATGGGGGGGGGGCAATGCTTGAATCTTACATAGAAATTGGTTCAAAGAGGGAAGAATACACACAAACACACACTCATGCATACACACATAGACAAACACAGAGTTGAATAAAGAATTTTATCTTACCCAGGAAGGAAATAGGAGGGGAATGGGATAAGAGAAAAGGGCGAATGATAAAAGGAAGGAAAGATTTAGGGATGAAGTGGTCAAAAGGAAAATAGACTTTTTAGGAGGGACAGGACAAAAAGAGAGAGAGAAGGATAATCAGAAAAAAATAGGATGAAGGGAATATGCACTTAGTAATGTTAACTGCAAATATAAATGGGATGTGCTCACCTATAAAATGAAAGTGGATATCAGAATAGATTAGAAACCAGAATCCAACAACATGTTTTTTACAAGAGATACTTAAAACAGAAACACACACACATGAGTTAAAATTAGGAGATGGAGCAGAATCTATCATGCTTTAGTACAAGTAAAAAAGGCAGGGATAGCAATCATGATCTCAGACAAAGCAAAAATGAACATAATTTAAAGTGATAATCAGGGAAACTACATATTGATAAAAAGGTTCCATAGACAATGAAGCAATATCAACATTTTTATATCAAATTTCTCTGATAATGGCCTCTTTTCTCAAATAAACATAGAATTGGGTCAAATTTATAAAAATAATAGTCATTCCCCAACTAATAAATTTTCAAGGAATATGATCAGGTAGTCTTCAGATGTAGAAATCAAAGCTACCTATAGTCATATCTTTAAAATGCTCTAAAACACTGTTGATTAACAAAATGACAACACTGAAATACCACCTCACACCTATCAGAAATGACAAATGCTAGAGTGGATGAGAGAAAATAGGGACACCAATAAATTGTTGGTGAGTTGTGAACTGGTCCAACCTTTGTGGAGAACAATTTGGAACTATGCCCAAAGACACATAGAATACCTTTTGACCAGAAATACCACTAAGTCTATAGCCTAAAGAGATCAAAGAAAAAGGATATATATGTACAAAAATATTTCTAGTAACTGTTTTTTGTGGCATCAAAGAATTGGAATTTAAGGGATGCCATCATGAGAAATAGCTATGGTACATTCTTATAATAGAGTATTATTGTGTTACGAGAAATCAGGAAGATGGTTTCAGAAAAACATAGGAAGACATATGAACTGATGCAAAGTGAAGTGCTAACTAGGAGATCACTTTACACAGTAACAGCGAGATTATAATGACGATCAGCTCTGAAAATCTTAACTATTCTTATCAATACAATGATACACAACAATTCCAAAGGACTAATGATGAAAAAAGCTACCTACATCCAAATAAATAATTAATGAACTCTGAGTGCAAATTGAAGTATATTTTTCTCACTTTTTTGGTTTTTGTTTTTTAGTAATATAGCTAATATGGAAATATGTTTTGCATGACTTCCCATCTATAATTTATATATTGTTTGCCTTCTTAATGGGTGGGGGAGGGGTGCGAAGGAGAATTTGGAACTCAAAAAAATTTTAGAAGAATGTTCAAAAAATATTAAATATTTTTTAAGATAGAAATCATGTAGGGCACTAAGGTCCCTGAATGCAACAAATTGTACCAACTCTTGACTTGTTTTCAAACTGTATATCCTGTGTAATAAGGTACAATGAAAGAGTCCTGGGCATGGAATTTGGAGGGACCTAGATTTGAATCCTGCAAGAGGTCATTAATAGTTGTACTACCATAAGCAAGCCCCTTCAGCTCCCTGAGCTATAATCCATGGAATGGAGATAACAATATCTGAAGTACTTCCCTCACCCTCACAAGGCTATTTTGATACTCAAGTGAGATAATGGACCCATATAGATATTATTATTATCTGGGCTTTGATGACTTTGCTTTGTCCTCCCTCAGACTTTCGAATCTGCTCAATTCCTTCAACCCTGCTCACTTCCAGATTTCTGACAGCAATGATGGTCTATAGGCATGTTTCTTGCCTCTGGTTCTTTTGTTAGAATTTGTGTTTACTCACTGGTGAGCTACTTTCGTTGCTTTAGGTAGCACAGTAGACAGAGTGCTGGACATGGGAGTTAGGAAGACCTGAGTTCATATCCTTCTGCCTTAGACATTTGCTAGCTATGTGAACCTGTGCAAGTCATTTAACCACTGTATGTCTTGGTTTTCTCATCTGTAAAGTAGGGATAGCCCCTGCTTTCCATAGTTGCTATGATGATAAAATGTGATATTTATAAAGCATGACCAAACTAGCTTCGCTGATCACCATGTGGGTATTTGTGACCAATTGCTGCCCTTTTAGTCCAACAGCCAGACTTCCATGACATAACCTGGAGCCACTAGAAGTATGTAGTGGATGACATCTGCCATGATAGCTACTATAGCCCCACTTTCAAGCAGATGGATACAAGAGAGCAAAATAATAGAAGGAACCCATATATCAGAGCAAAGGCTAGACACAAGGGATTTATCAGGGAGGACCATATTCCATATCAACTATTAGATATTATCTCAGGGGGCAACTAGGTGGCACAGTGGATATAGCACCAGCCCTGGATTCAGAAGGACCTGAGTTCAAATTCGGCCTCATACACTTGACTGTGTGACCCTGGATAAGTCACTTAACCCTCATTGCCCTGCCCCCCAAAAATTATCTCAGCCAGTAAGCAAGGAGAAGCCTGTTTTTTCCTACCACTCTTTCTCTGTTTTCCCTTATAGTTGGTGATCTAAGACTAGATTCCTAGATAGAATCCTCTTCCCCTATTCCTGTTACACAAGTCTAAAGTTAAGAGTGGCGCAGAAATTCCCCCAAGCACACCTGAAGATCTAGGGGAATGGGTAAGCAGGAGGGGCTTTGGGAAATGACTAGAGGCACATAGCATGGTATTTAATCTCTCTTCTTCCATTACTCCTCTATTCAATAAACTATGTAATCTATGTTGAGTATAGGAGTCCCATGAATTGGAGATGGAGTGTTGTGACCAAAGAGAGGGAACATGAACTTGGCATTCCACACCCAACTCCTTGCCTTTCTACAAGTTGACTCATAAATCCTGAATGTACCTCTTATTACCTCCATCTTTCCTCAAAACCTAGCTCTGGGGCCACCTGTTTCACCTCATTTTTAGGACTCTCTCCCTCCCCATGTCCTGTAGAATGTAAACTCTTTGAAGGCAGGGCCTCTTTTTTGTTCTTTACTTTTGGGTATTAGCCAAATGCCTTGCACATAGTAGGGGCTTCATAAATACTTGTTAGACTTGATTCAATAAAAGCAATCTGCAAACTGCCAAAAGTGAACCCCACCCAAATACCAGTAAAGCCTCCTAATTTGACAAGCAAAACATTCTCTCTCTACTTAGTAGAAGATGTGAGCTTCTCATCCACTTCAGTTATGGATGGATAAAAACCACAATCAAGATGTTTTTGTTCCCTTATTCATCTTTATATTGCATAGCTCTGAGTAGGACACTACATTATCGCAAAATCTATAATGATGGTCCATTGTCTAAAAGATAATTAGTATTATTACTATTATTATAGCTGATGTTTATGTAGCTCTTTAGAGTTTACAAGCATTTCATAATGCTATTCATGCAATATCAAAGGAAAGAAGAGTAAGGCCCCTAGCAGTGGACACCCTCTGTATATTGTCAAAATTTGCATAGGATGTGAGGGTGAAGATGGATGGCAATTTTCATCATTGAAGGGAATACCTATGTCAGGGTGATCACAGATACAGCAAAGTTTTGAAGTATATTAACACAGTAGAATATTACTGAAGCAAAATAAATGATAAATAGTTACAATGCAAAAAAATAAGAATCTATATGAAGTGCTACAGGACAAAGAAAGCAGACGGAAAAGAAGAAAATGGAAGAAAGTCATTAGAAGGGAAGCCAACAAAATGTTGTTATGATTTTTAATGTTTATGTAGACGTTCAATACTGTAATAAACTGTAGATAGCTTAGAGTTTTGGTTTTA
The DNA here is from genome assembly GCF_019393635.1 of Dromiciops gliroides. Lineage (NCBI taxonomy): Eukaryota > Metazoa > Chordata > Mammalia > Microbiotheria > Microbiotheriidae > Dromiciops > Dromiciops gliroides. The sequence goes on along the minus strand of NC_057866.1, from coordinate 155,328,147 downwards.
TGTTATTTTATTTTTGATAACTATTTGAATTTTGTTTATCTTGATGCTTACCGAGTTTATAATATTTTTCTAGAAATAAAATCTCCCTAATTTACTCTAGTTTTTAGGGTTTAAAAATGATTGCTTTTAACATTGTCTACGTGACCAATCATTTCCTTTTCTGATCATTCATTGTTCTCAGTAAAATGAGGTTCTATGATCTTCAAGTTCTTTCAGTTCTCTAAGATATAATTTTAATCCATTTGAATTTTTTCATTCTTTTCTTACTACTTGGGATGTTGGATTGACTGTCAGGCCTGGAATCAGAAAGACTTGAGTTGGAACGCAACCTCAGACACTTAGTATCTCTGTGACCCTGAGCAAGTGACTTAATCTGTTTGCCTTAGTTTCCTCATCCGTAAAATGAGAATAGTAATAGCACCTACCACCTAGCGTTCTGGTGAATATCAAATGAGATATAACTATAAAGCTTTTAGCACAATGCCTGGAACACAGTAAAAGCTATAGAAATGTTAGGTTTTTTAAGCTACCTCCTCTCCTATCTTGAATTTCCATTCACTTTGGATTATGTTTGTTTGGTTTTTTTACATTTCCAGCCTGAGGATCATTTTCCTTGATTGAGAAGATAGAAGCTAAATAGGACTTGACACTTTCTCTTTTAGAGATATTAATAGTACACCATCAACATCAAGCAGTGTACCTTCTTTATTCTAATTGTTTTTGTAGTTTTTGTTCTCTTGGATAACCAGCTCATTTTACTTTATTGTCACTATTTTTAGTTTGATGCTTATAATAATTATTCATCCTTGATGATATACTCCTTCTTCCATCTTTTGTCCCCATTCTTTTAAACTTTGAGCTCATCAGAGAGTTTCCCTAAGCACCTACATTGGTCTCTTTAGCTGTCTGCCTTTTTCCTTTCTCATTGGATTATTTATGATGATTTCATCAGAATTTTTTTATAGATCCCTATTCCTATTTAGTTACCTTTCTCAAACCATGGGTTCACATGATCATTATCCTGATATTCTTAAAACCTGTTTTCCTAATACATATCTGATCATATCTAACATTCTGTTCTTCTCCAATTTCAAAATCAGATTCTTTGACATCTAAAAATATCTTGTTGTTTATTCTTGTTCCGTCTTTTCCAATTCTCCATGACCCCATTTGGGGTTTTCTTTGGAGAGATACTGGAGCTGATTTGCCATTTCCTTCTCCAGCTCATTTTACAGATAAGGAAACTGAGGCAAACGGGATTAAGTGATTTGCCCAGGGTCATGCAGCTATTAAGTGGCTGAAGGTGGATTTTAACTCACATCCTTCTGACTACAGGGAAGGCATTCTATCTACTGTGTCATCTATCTGTCCCTAAACATGCAAGATTACTAAGTACAAGGAGCTTGGTGGGAAGACAAAGCTTTTCACCAAAAGAGCTCAGGCATGTTTATCCTTCATCAATTTCTCAAAGTCAGCTTACAGTTCCCTTACTACTCCGCCTGCCAAATCATCACATCAGTCATTTACCAGTTTTATTACTATGTCAGCTCTACCTACCCCTCAGGGAAGTTATGAGAATGAGCCATTTATCATAGAGATTCTTTAAAAATGGGGTGATGCAAGATCATACCATATAATATTGAAACCTTCAAAGCAGTCTTTAACATTTTTAGAAGCAGAAAAATCCTGTTGGGTCCCCATCCCTCCTCCTCCCCACAACACAAAAAGTTACTAAATTTTTATTGGCTTCTCTCACATTCACTATTCACTTCCCGCTTTTAAATACTCTCTCATCATTTTGCTCATACATACTAGAATAAAAGAAAGTTTTCCTGGAGAGAGGTAAAATACATCAAATGCTGAAACCAGAATCAACCTTCCTATGGCAAGTCTATAAATTCAAGATGGGGACTACACTTGTGATTTTATTAGAATATGGAATTACCAAGTTCCCTGCCAATGCAGGCAGTACCTTCTCTACACAGCCTTAGAATAGCTAAAGTCTTATTGTCTTAGAGTAGCTAAGTAACTTGATGGAAAGAGTGCAAGATTTAGCATCTAGAAGACCTGAGTTTGAATCCCATCTCACACACACCCCCACTAGCAGCGTAACCCTGAGCAAGTCTTTATCTTAGTTTGTTTAATCATCTGTAAAACAGGGATAATAATGGATTTTACCTCATAGGTCTGTTGTGAGGATCATATGTGATGGTAATGGTGATATATGATACAATATGATAATTATAATATAATATAAAAGTGTTATACAAATATTTAAGCACTACATAAATGGAACTGTTATTGCTATAATAGAAGTGACTATAGCACAGGTATCAAACTGGTGGCCAACAAAACTCTTGAATGGGCCAGAACCAAATTGGGAAATGCTTAACAAAATAAATAAAGATACAATACAACATAGATAATGGTAATTTGTGGTATTCAAAGTCAATCTATAGCTGATGGGGATCTATTTCTATTGGACACCATTGGCCTAGAATTATGAGAAGTTAAATTAATTACTCAGGATCATGAAAACAATGTATGGAAGGGGCAAGGCTGGGACTTCAGGTCTTCCTTATTTCAAGGCTAGCTCTCTCTATATACTTTAATACACTGCCACTCTGAGGAAACTAAATCCTGCAGGAACAGAAAAGAGAGAAAAGGTACATTCAATTTATCTTGGGCTCTAACAGCCCAATGGCTATTATTAGGTGTACAATGATTCTTTTGACTTTTCTCATAACTCCTTTTCACTGATGTTTTTGCTAAGCAACCAATAGTTATCCGTGGAGCAACTGCTGTGTTTCCCATACTGTGCTAAGTGGGAAAAAAAAAAAAGATTCTGAGTCAAGAGACATCAGCTCTAATTGTAGTTCTATAGCCTTGGGCAAATCACTTTTCAACTCCGGGTTCAGGGATGTGATAGAGATTGTTAAAGTTTCAGTCTGGGCAATTACGCATCAGAAATCTACAAATCAGTATTTGATTTCTTCTTTACTAGTGGTCTAGACTTTAAAAAGTAATAGAAAGCACCAGCCCTGGATTCAGGAGGACGTGAGTTCAAACCCGGCCTCAAGACACTTGACACTTACTAACAGTGTGACCCTGGGAAAGTCACTTAGCCCTCATTAGCCCACAAAAAAAAACAAAAAAAAAAACCCAACACCATACATACAAAAAGTAATAGAAAAATGTCAATGATGCAGATGAAATTTAAAAGTGCATCCTACATACTCCTCTACTCCTCTGCCCTCCCCAGAAAATTTGTTGTTAAACATTTACTGATGCACTCCTCCTCGGGTTTCTTTTCCATCAAGTAAGGGAGTGTGGACTTGTTAATGTCTCAGGTATTTATACCATAGATTTGTTCAGGTAATATCCCTATTCAATAAACTCCATTAGGTCCTTGGTGTCACTAGGATGAAATAAAAATCCCTCTGTTTGACATTCGACATTTTATCAGAGGTGGTATTGAAAATCAAGCGTTCCTGACTCAGTGGGAGGAATCCCCTACATCTCAATTCTTATTTATTAAATCTCAAATTCATTTAATCTTCAAAGTTTGGTTCCAGCTTCTCCTTCTAGGCTTATCTCTCATTCCTCCCCCTCATGCAGTGTGTTCCAGCTAGCATGGGCTACATAATGCCCCACCACACACAGTATTCCATTGCCTATGTCCATGCCTTTGCATATGCTCTCTTTTGTGCTTCAAGGGCTTTCCCTCCTCTCTTCTTAGAATCCATAGATCTGTTCAAGACTCAGCTCAAAGGGCACCTCCAACCAGATTCCTTTCCTGATTCCCTCAGGTTTCCCAGAAGACTTAATGGATAAAGTGCTGGGCTTGGTCTCAAGAAGATGTTGAATTTGGATCATGGTGAAACTGCTTCCCCCTAATCCCCAAATTCCTTTGCCTTTCCTTGGTATTTGCTTATTTCTGTATATGTTGGGTGCCCCAGTAGAACGGAGTTCCTTGAGGTCAGGGCCCATTTCTTTCACTTTTATCTTTTTATCCTCAAGGCACAGTGGATGGAACACAAGGCTTGGAATAAGGAAGACTCATCTTCATGAGTTCGTATTAGGTCTCAGATACTTAGTAACTGTGTGACCCTGGGCAAGTCACTTAACTCTGTTTGCTTTGGTTTCCTCATCTGTAAAATGAACTGGAGAAGGAAATGACAAACCCCTCCAGTATCTTTGCCAAGAAAGTCCAAAAGGAGTCATAAAGAGTCAGACATGGATGAACACCAACAACCTCAATACCAAGTACAGGGGCCAGTATATCTTATGCCATTGATAAATAATTGTTCAATTAATTTCAATTTTTAAAGGCATAGAAGACATGGTCAGTGCTCAGAAACCTCATGTTTTTGGTCCAGGCAAACAATTTGATAGGTACAGGGATGAAACTCCCTTTACCAACATAAATTGACAATTTTTCTATAACTTTGAATCTTAGAAAATTTCCCCTGGAAGAGCCTTTCAGAACCCATACTCGCCTCAATGCCACATTCAGACATTGGAGTAAGACTTCTCTAAGTGCAAGATGTTGGGCTGATTACACAAAGCCCCAGGACACTGCAGAACCTCCTTGTAGAAATCTGTAATCACTCAAGAGAGTCTGATTTGCCCACCACATAAGAAAAATCAAGTGGAGGAAGAATGCTGACTGCCCAGATTTCAGGTCTATTGTTCAAATGTCAATGTGCCTTTAAATGATTACTATATAGAACTTATTTGATGGCACATACATCTGTTATCTGTAGTTCAGGTAAACAATTAGGTAGACCCACAGGTCAAAAGGTAGAGAACAGAATAGATTACTTTGGGAAATGCACAACTCTTTTACTGACGCCAAGTTACTCATGAAAGCAAAGACCAGGCTTTTCAATATTAACATTTTGTTATTGTTGCAATAATAATAACAAAACATATGATACTACCACCTCCAAAAAACTGAAGTTGAGTATGATGTAAAAGGCAGTGAAGGAGTACATGGGGCATGTGAGTAGGTTGCAATATATAATCAATGAGGGACTCAAAAGAAGAAGAAGAAGAAGAAGAAAGGATTTCATATGTCATCAAGAAATTGTATGAGAGGAAGAGAAGATGACTTGGTCAGATAACAAGAGGGATGCCAAGTAAAAACTAGAGTGCTCCTCAAAGTCATGAAAATATAAGGAAGACCCATAGAAAGTTGAGCAGACCCTCTCTGGGGAACTTTTGAGGGATCCCTTGAAAGGATGAACAAACATGGATGGATTGAAGTAATAATCATCCTAGGGAACTCTCTAATCAATGAGATAATAAAGTATTGAGTACAGCCTTCTGCTTAGCCAATTTATTTTCTTTTTGCCAATTTATTTTTAAAAGCAACATATCTTGGGGCAGCTAGGTGGCGCAGTGGATAGAGCACCGGCCCTGGAGTCAGGAGTACCTGAGTTCAAATCCGGCCTCAGACACTTAACACTTACTAGCTGTGTGACCCTGGGCAAGTCACTTAACCCCAATTGCCTCACTAAAAAAAAAAAAAAAAAGAAAAGAAAAAGAAAAGCAACATATCTGGATCATCGGAGAAGGAAATGACAAACCATTCCAGTATATTTGCCAAGAAAACCTCATGGACAGTATTGTCCTCAGGAACATGAAGGATCAGACACGACTGAACACTTAAACAAGAACATCTGGATCATAGGATTTAGAATCTAAGGAAGGGAACTGTGGCTCACCTTTCCCCCCTCCCCCCCACCCCATTTTATAGATAAGAAAGCTGAGGCCATAGAAAAGAAGTGACTGACTTGGAACATTGGACAAGTTTCTTCTCCTCTTTAGACTCAACCATCTCATCTATAAAATGATGGAAGGCTTTTACCATTACTTAATATTACCTCTTTTCAGGATAGCTGACCAATGGACGAGCCATTATGTGATTAAACATCCAGCCTCAGAACGAGAAACCAATTTCTGTAATGAATATTGATGCAAATATTTTAAATAAAATACTAGCAAGGAGATTACTGCAATATATTATAAGGATGATATAATATGAGCAGGTGGGAATTATACCAGGAATGCAAGGCTGGTTCAGTATTAGGAAAACTATCAGCATAATTGACCACATCAGTAAAAAGAAAAATAGAAATCATATGATTGTTTCAACAGATGCAGAAAAAGCTTTTGACAAAAATACAGTAACCATTCCTATTAAAAAAAAAACCGCTAGAAAACATAGCAATTAATGGAGCTTTCCCTAAAATGATAAGTAGTATCTATCTAAAACCACCAGCAAGCATTATCTATAATGGGGATAAGCTAGGAGCCTTCCCGATAAGATCAGGGATGAAACCAGAGTGACCATATCACCACAATATTGTGCTATAAATGCTCCCTATAGCAATAAGAAAAGAAAAAGAAATTGAAGGAGTTAGAATAGGCAATGAAGAAACAAAATTATGACTCATTGCAGATGATATGATGCTATACTTAGAGAACCCTAAAGAATTAACTAGAAAACTAGTTGAAATAATTAACAGTTTTATCAAGGTCACAGGATATAAAATAAAATCCACATGAATCATCAGCATTTTTACATATTACCAATACAGTCTAGCAGCAAGAGATAGGAAAAATAATTCCATTTAAAGTAACTGTAGAAAATATAAAATACTTGAGAGTCTACCTGCTAAGGCAAACTCAGGAATTATAACAGAACAACTATAAAATACTTTTTACACAAATAAAGTCAGATGTAAACAACTGGAAAAATATTAATAGCCCATGGTAAACAGTCAATATAATTAAAATGACAATTCTACTTAAATCAATTTATTTATTCAGTGCCATACCAATCAAATATTTTGTAGAACTAGAAAAAATAATAACAAAATTCATATAACAAAATTCAACAAAAGGTCAAGCATATCCAGGGAATTAATGAAAAAAATATGAAGGTAGACAAGCTGCAACAGATTTCAAACTGTATTATAAAGTGAAAATGAGTGATAATCATCAAAACAATCTGGTACTGGCTAAAAAAATAGAGTGGTAGGTCAGGGAAATAGATTAGGTACACAATACGTAGTAGCAAATGGCCATAGTAAACTAGTGTTTGATAAACCCAAAGATCCAGTCTTTGGGGCAAGAATTTACTATCTGATAAAAACTGTTAGGAAAACTAGAAAACAGTTTGGCAAAAACTATGTATAGACCAATATCCCATACCATGTGCTGGTGCTGGTGCAGCTGTTTGTCCTTCATTCTTTTTTTTTTTTTTTTTTTGGGCAGGGCAATGGGGGTTAAGTGACTTGCCCAGGGTCACACAGCTAGTAAGTGTTAAGTGTCTGAGGCCGGATTTGAACTCAGATACTCCTGAATCCAGGGCCGGTGCTCTATCCACTGCGCCATCTAGCTGCCCCCTTGTCCTTCATTCTTGAAGAGGACCATGACATTGGGGTGATATCATAACTTGCACTGAATTGGATTTAGGTGAGGGAGGACTGTGCAAGGTCACCAACCTCACTCTCTCCTCCAGAGCCATCTGAGTCCCTTGTCAAGATACACAGCAGGACAACTGGAGATGGCCCAGGATGTTTAAGGCAATTGGGGTTGTGACTTGCTCAGGGTCACACAGCTAGTAAGTGTCTGAGGGTAAGAAATCAAAGCTATCTATAGTCATGTGAAAAAATGCTCACTACTGAATATAGAAATTAAAATAAAAGCAACTCTGAAGTACCACCTCACATGTATCAGATTGGCTAATTAACTGAAAAGAAAAATGACAAATGTTGGAGGGAATGTGGAAAATTGGGACACTAATGCCACTTTTGGTGCAATTGTGAAATGATCTAACCATTCTGTAAAGCAATTTGGAACCATATCCAAAGAGCAATAAAACTATGCATACCCTTTGACCCAGCAATACCACTCTGAGGTTTATAACCCAAAAAGATTTTAAAGGACAGCACTGGGGTGGAGGGGACAGGGTAGGACCTTTATGTCCAAAAACTTTTATAGCAAAGAATTGGAAGTTGAGGGACTGCCCATCAGTTGGGGAATGGCTGAACAAGTTGTAGTATATGATTGTAATGGAATATTAATGCATTATAAGAAAAAAACCCTGGAAAGACTTATATAAACTAATGCAAAGTGAAGTGAGCAGAACCAGGAGAACAATGTCCACAGTAACAGCGATATCGTAAAATGTTCAATTGTCAATGACTTAGCTATTCTCAGCAATTCAATGATCCAAGATAATTCCAAAAGACTCATGATGAAAAATCTCCAGAGAAAGAGCTAATGGAGTCTGAATGCAGATTGAAGCATACTGTTTTTCATTTTTTTTTAAAATTTGGTCTTGTGTTTTCTTTTACATATTATGACTAATATGGAAATAGGTTTTGTGTGATTGTACATGTATAACCTATATAAAATTGCTTACTATCTCAGGGAAGGGAGAGGAGAAGGAGAGAACAAGAGAATTTGGAACTGAAAATTTTTAAAAATCAGTCTTAAAATTTGTCTTTGCATGTGACTGAGAAAAGAAAGTATTATTCAAATAAAAGGGGAGGGGGCAACCAGCTCCAGCACAGGTACAGCCTCAAGGAAAATTGAAAACCCAGTGTAGTTTGCTTTTGATGTTTTTCAATTATCTCTTTAGTATCCAGACTCTTCCCTCCCCTACCATTCTATCCTGTATCCCACTGCCTAATTAGTTAATGCTAATGACATCTGATAAGGCTTAAATTATTACTTCTCTCAGTCATATTTGCATTTTAATAGGAAAGCTGGAAAATAAAAGCAACGACAAAAAATCCACAAGGAACTCCTTCAAGATTCAAGGAAATGAATATCTAATAGTGGAATTCCAGATGTCTTCATAGGTGGCAGGAAGTATTTGGGTTTTGTTTTGGGTTGGTTTATTTTTTTTTAATCCGGGGAAGGGGCCTTTTTGTTGCCCCTCAAATTTGTGTCATATAGCTTTGTGACTTAATACGGTGACCCCTGCCTGGGTTTGTAAATGAATGATTTCTTAGGCCTTTTCATGTGACTATTAGTCACTACCCCTAGTACATTTAAAGAAACTCTCATCTCATTTTTATGTTGATCCTGATATCCTACCCCAATCCTTTCCCTGGGCACAGCCAATTTCTACCAATTATGGTCATTGAAGTACACAACTTAGCTCCGTCTACCTTAAAATACAAAGGTCTCATTTGTGAGAAGAGTAAGTTCAACCATTCCAAATGGAAGCATGTGTTCAGTGCTGGGTGTGAGAAGAGCCAATCCATATCTAACAGGGCCAGATAGAGTTTAAATAGGATAACCCTGCCTTTAGGAAAATGCCATTCCAGCCCTTCATTAAGATTTCTAGGAGGGGCGGAGCCAAGATGGTGGAGAGGAAGCAGCAAGCTGCCTGAGCTCTCCTTCTGTTCCCTCAAAACAAACATTAAATCAAGCCTCTGGACGGATTCTGAAACTACAGAACCTGCAAAGAGACAGAGAGACACAGTCCTCCAACCAGAGATAATTTAGAAGACTTCAGGAAAAGGTCTGTCTGACTCTGGCAAAAGGGAGGCCCAGCACAAGGCAACAGCCCAGCGCCGAGGGGGTCAGGGCAAGTCAGCAGGAGCTGCGGGCCACAGCCAAACAACTGAGGCCCCTGGAACCTGGTTCAAAAATCTGGTGGCCAAGAAGGACAGTGGAAAAACCTACCTGCACCGGCCGAGAGGGCCACGAACGCGTCAGGCGAGATCGTGTGCCGGGATCGGGCACGCAGACAGGAAGTGCAGGGGGACGAACTGCACACCCTATAAAGGCCTCAGAGTAAAAAGCCAGCACCTATACCCCTGCACAAGAAGCCCAAAACAGGGACCCTGGTGCCCCCAGAGCAGACCTCAACTTAAAAAATAAATAAATAAGCTGCAATAATGAGTAAGAAGTGGGCAGCTAGATGGCGCAGTGGATAGAGCACAGCCCTGGAGTCAGGAGGACCTGAGTTCAAATCCGACCTCGGACACTTAACACTTACTAGCTGTGTGACCCTGGGCAAGTCACTTAACCCCAATTGCCTCACTAAAAAAACAAAAAAACAATTAAAAAAAATAATGAATAAGAAGCAAAAAAGAGCCCTCTCCATTGAGAGCTTCTGTATCAATAGGGAAGAAGCCAACACAAATTCAGATGAGCACAATAGCCTCAAATTGCCTACATCTGAAGCCTCACTAGGGAAGGTGAATTGGTCTCAAGAACAAAAAGCCTTCCTGGAAGAGCTCAAAAAGGATTTTAAAAATCAATTGAGAGAGGTAGAAGAAAAAATGGGGAGAGAAATGAAAGCAAAACAAGAAAACTATGAAAAAAGAATTAGCAGCTTGGAAAAGGAAGCACATAATTTCACTATAGAAAACAAAGCCTTAAAAAATTCATCTGGCCAAAATGGAAAAAAAAAAGTGCATAATCTCATTGAAGAAAACAATGCCTTAAAAAACAAAGTGGAACAGTTGGAAGATAAGGAATCCATGAGACACCAGGAATAAGTCAAGCAGAATAAAAAAAATGAAAAAATAGAAGAAAATGTGAAATACCTCATTGGAAAGACAACTGATCTGGAAAACAGATCGAGGAGAGACAATCTGAGAATCATTGTACTGCCTGAAAGCCATGACCAGAAAAAGAATCTAGACACCATATTCCAGGAAATTATTAAGGAGAACTGCCCTGATATCATAGAATCAGAGGATAAAATCATCATTGAAAGAATCCACCGATCACCTCCTGAAAGAGACCCCAAAAGGAAAACTCCAAGGAATATTGTAGCCAAATTCCAGAATTATCAGGTGAAGGAGAAAATACTCTAAGCAGCCAGAAAGAAGCAATTTAAATATCATGGAGCCACAGTCAGGATTGCTCAGGACCTGGCAGCTTCAACATTAAAGGACCGCAAGGCTTGGAATATGATATTCCGGAAGGCAAAGGAGCTTGGATTGCAGCCGAGAATCTATTACCCAGCAAAAATGTGCATTTTCTTTCAGGGGAAAAGATGGACATTTAATGACATTGCGGACTTTCAATCTTTCCTGGTGAAAAGACCAGAATTGAATAGAAAATCCGATCTCAACATACAAGACTCAAGAGAAGTTTAAAAAGGTAAACAGAGGGGGGAAAAAAAGGTTACCCTATTAGGTTAAACTGTTTATATCCCTACACATGAAAATAATACCCATAACTCTTAAGAACTGTAAATGTATTTGGGCTGAGAGAAGGACTTTACATAGAGGGTATAAATATAAATTGTCTTTGATGTGATGATACAAAAGAAGTAAGGGGTTTAAAAGGGAGTCTATGGGGAGGAGAGGAAAGGGGAGGTGGAATGGGATGAATTATATCATATGAAGAGGTGGAAAAAAAAACCTATTTCAATAGAGGGAAAGAAAGGAGGGGGCAACATTGTTTCAACCCTATTCTCATTAGATTTGACTCAAAGAGGGAATAACATATACATTCATTGGGATAAAGAAACTTAACTCATTCTTTAGGGAAGCAAAAGGGGAAGGGAAAGGGGGGGGACTGGTAGAAGGGAGGACAAAAGCAAGGGAGAAAAGGGTAAAGAAAAGAGAGGGGGGTGATAAAAAGGGAGGGCAGATTGGAGGAGGCAGGGGTAAGAAGTAAAACATCGGTGAGGAGGAATAGGGTGAAAGAAGGGGGGAAAAGTACAAAGGGGGTAAATAGAATGGAGGGGAATAGACAGTCAGTAATAATAACTGTGAATGTGAATGGTATGAACTCTGCTATAAAACGGAAGTGAATTGTAGAGTGGATTAAAAACCAGAATCCTACAATATGCTGTTTACAAGAAACACATTTGAAGCAGAGAGATACACACAGAGTAAAGGTAAAAGGCTGGAGCAGAATATATTATGCCTCAGCTAAAGTAAAAAAGGCAGGGGTAGCAATCCTTATCTCAGACAAAGTGCAGGCAAAAATAGATCTCATTAAACGAGATAAGGAAGGAAATTACATCTTACTTAAAGGTACTATAGATAATGAAGTAATATCAATATTAAATATGTATGCACCAAGTGGTATAGCATCCAAGTTCTTAGAGGAGAAGTTAAATGAGTTACAAGAGGAATTAGACAGTAATACTATACTAGGGGGGGATCTGAATCTCCCCCTCTCAGAATTAGATAAATCTAGCCAAAAAATAAATAAGAAAGAAGTGAAAGAGGTGAATAGATTACTAGAAAAGTTAGACATGATAGATGTCTGGAGAAAATTGAATGAGGATAGAAAGGAATATACCTTTTTCTCAGTAGTACATGGCACATTTTCAAAAATTGACCATGTATTAGGGCACAAAAACATCATAGTCAAATGTAGAAAGGCAGAAATAGTAAATGCATCCTTCTCAGATCATGATGCAATAAAAATTACATGTAAGAAAGAGCCAGGGAAAAGCAGAACGAAAATCAATTGGAAACTAAATAATTTCATTCTAAAGAATGAATGGGCCAAACAAGAAATCATAGAAACAATCAATAACTTTATCCAAGAGAATGACAATGAGACAACATACCAAAATCTATGGGATGCAGCCAAAGCAGTGCTTAGGGGAAAATGTATAGCTCTAAATGCTTACATGAATAAAAAAGAGAAAGAGGAGATTAATGAATTGGGCATGCAACTTAAAAAGCTAGAAAAAGAACAAATTAGAAATCCCCAATTAGACACTAAATTAGAGATCCTGAAAATTAAAGGAGAAATTAATAAGATTGAAAGCAAAAAAACTATAGAATTAATCAATAAAACTAAGAGCTGGTTTTTTGAAAAAAAAAAACAATAAAATAGATAAAATATTGGTTAATTTGATTTTAAAAAAGAAAGAAGAAAACCAAATTACCAGTATCAAAAATGAAAAGGGTGATGTTACCACCAATGAAGTGGAAATTAAGTCAATAATTAGGAATTATTTTGCCCAACTGTATGCCAATTAATTTGACAATCTAAATGAAATGGATGAATATTTACAAAAATACAAACTGGCCAGGTTAACGGAAGAAGAAATAAAATCCTTAAATAAACCCATATTAGAAAAAGAAATTGAACAAGCCAGTAATGAACTCCCTAAGAAAAAATCCCCAGGGCCAGATGGGTTTACGGGTGAATTTTACCAAACATTTAAAGAACAATTAATTCCAATATTATACAAATTATTTGGAAAAATAGGTGAAGAAGGAGTTCTACCAAATTCGTTTTATGACACAAATATGGTGGTGATACCAAAACCAGGCAAAGCAAAAACAGAGAAAGAAAATTATAGACCAATTTCCCTGATGAATATTGATGCTAAAATCTTAAATAAGATATTAGCAAGGAGGTTACAGCAAGTGATCACCAGGATAATACACTATGACCAGGTGGGATTTATACCAGGAATGCAGGGCTGGTTGAACATTAGGAAAACTATTAACATAATCAACCACATCAATAAGAAAACCAACCAAAATCATGTGATTATCTCAATAGATGCAGAGAAAGCTTTTGACAAAGTACAACACCCATTCCTAATAAAAACACTAGAGAGTTTAGGAATAGGTGGAGCTTTCCTTAGAATAATAAACAGTATCTACCTAAAGCCATCAGCAAGCATTATATGCAATGGAGATAAATTAGAGGCCTTCCCAATAAGATCAGGGGTGAAACAGGGATGTCCATTATCACCCCTATTATTTAATATTGTCCTAGAAATGTTAGCTTTAGCAATCAGAGAAGAGAAAGGAATTAAAGGAATTAGAATAGGCAAGAAGGAAACAAAACTATCACTCTTTGCAGATGATATGATGGTATACTTAAAGAATCCTAGAGAATCAACTCAAAAATTACTTGAAACAATTAACAACTGTAGCAAAGTACCAGGATATAAAATAAATCCACATAAATCATCAGCATTTCTATACATGACCAACAAAGTCCAGCAGCAAGTGATAGAAAGAGAAATTCCATTTAAAGTAACGGTAGATAATATAAAATACTTGGGGGTCTGCTTGCCAAGACAAACCCAGGAATTCTGTGAACACAACTACCAAACACTCTTCACACAAATCAAATCAGATCTAAATAATTGGAAAGATATCAATTGCTCATGTATAGGCAGAGCTAATATAGTAAAAATGACAATACTGCCTAAATGAATTTACTTATTCAGTGCCATACCAATCAGACTACCTAAAAATTATTTTATACAGCTAGAAAAAATAATAACAAAATTCATCTGGAAAAACAAAAAATCAAGAATATCCCGGGAAATAATGAAAAAAAATTCACAGGAAGGTGGGTTAGCGGTATCAAACCTGGAGCTTTACTATAAAGCGGCAGTCATCAAAACTATCTGGTACTGGCTAAAAAATAGAGTGGTAGATCAATGGAATAGGCTAGGCTCAGGAAATGCAGTTGTAAATGACACTAGTAATGTAGTGTTTGATAAACCCAAAGACTCCAGCTTCTGGGATAGGAACTCAGTATTTGACAGAAACTGCTGGGAAAACTGGAAGATAGTATGGCAGAAATTAGGCATAGACCAACATCTTACACCTTATACTAAAATAAGGTCAAAATGGATACAGGATTTAGACATAAGAGGTGATACCATAGATAAATTAGGAGAGAAAGGAATAGTCTACCTATCAGATCTTTGGAAAGGAAAAGTTTTTGACCAAACAAGAGATAGAGTATATTATAAAATGCAAAATGGATGATTTTGATTATATTAAATTAAAAAAATTTTGTACAAACAGAAGCAATGCATCCAAAATTGGAAGGGAGGCAGAAAGCTGGGAAACAATTTTTGAGGCCAGTGCTTCTGCTAAAGGTCTCATCTCAAATATATAGGGAATTAAATCAAATTTATAAGAATCCAAGTCATTCCCCAATTGAGAAATGGTCAAAGGATATGAACAGGCAGTTTTCTGATGAAGAAACCAAAGCTATCTATTCCCATATGAAAAAATGCTCTAAATCTCTAATGATTAGAGAGATGCAAATTAAAACAACTCTGAGGTACCACCTGACACCTATCAGATTGGCTAAAATGACAAAAAAGGAAGATAATAAATGTTGGAGAAGCTGTGGGAAAATTGGAACACTAATGCATTGTTGGTGGAGCTGTGAACTGATCCAACCATTCTGGAGAGCAATTTGGAATTATGCCCAAAGGGCGATAAAGCTGTGCATACCCTTTGACCCAGCAATTCCACTTTTATGTCTTTTTCCCAAAGAGATCATGGAAGGGGGAAAGGGACCCACATGTACAAAAATATTTCTAGCTGCTCTTTATGTGGTAGCAAGGAACTGGAAGTTGAGGGGGTGCCCATCAATTGGGGAATGGCTGGACAAGTTGTGGTATATGAATACAATAGAATACTATTGTGCTGTAAGAAATGATGAGCAGGAGGAGTTCAGAGAAACCTGGAGGGTCTTACGTGAGCTGATGATGAGTGAGATGAGCAGAACCAGAAGAACATTGTACACAGTATCATCAACATTGAGTGTTGACCTACTGTGATGGACTATATTCTTCTCACCAATGCAATGGTACAGAAGAGTTCCAGGGAACTCATGATAGAAGAGGATCTCCAAATCCAAGGAAAAAAAAAAAGAACTGTGGAGTATAGATGCTGATTGAACCATACTATTTCTTTTGTTTTGGGTGCTGTTGTTTTTTTTTCTTTCTATTTTGAGGTTTTGCATCACTGCTCTGATTTTTTCTCTTGTAACAGGATTAATGCAGAAATAGGATTAAGGTTATTATGTGTATATATATATATGTGTGTGTGTATATATATATGTATATGTATATAGATATATAGATATAACCTATATCAGATTACCTGCTGTCTAGGGGAGGGGGGGAGGGAGGGGAGGGAGGGAGAAATATCTGAAATTGTAAAGCTTGTATAAACAAAAGTTGAGAACTATCTTTACATGTAACGGAAAAAATAAAATACCTTATATGTAAAAAAAAAAAAGATTTCTAGGAGTCTCAATGCTATGGAAGCTTCTGAGTAATATCACTGACCCTTAGATCCTGAAAGGTCTTCTTTTTGTAAGGTAATGGTCTTTCAAGGCACTACTCTTTCAAAAGAAAAGGCACTAGTGTTTGGTTAAGTTTACTCAAAGTTCTAAGGGGTTGTAATGGGGATAGGCTAGCAAATGTTTAACAACAGGCTCTCTGGAAAACACTCAACATGCTTATGTTTAATCTACATTATCATTTTCTCCAGCACTTTCTTAAAGCCAAACAATCAACAAACAATAAATATCAAGCTCTGGTTTGTACTGTTTGATAGTTATAACTTCCTAGGCGACAAAATGTTGACACTAAAAATATAACAGTTGGCCTCCAAGAGCCTGTAAGAGCTGGATCCACCACACCTCTGATTACAATTTGTTTATTTGGTTTATGTATAGTTGTTCATTTTGAATGAGACTAGCTGTAGTGGACTGGAGAAATATGAAGTGTTTTCTGTTTAGAAGACAAATAAAGTTTATCTGATTATAAATATAAGGTAAGAATTTGGTTACTAATCATAAGCAAAAGTGGGATCATGTACAGAGAAAACCCAGAGTCTTAACTCAGAAAAATAAGAGGAAAGAGAAGCATAAGGACAGATTTTAGAACAGCATCAGCTAAGCTCAAAGCTGGAGGTGATGGATACTACCACTGAAAAGTAAGTTCACTTGGGCACAGGAGTAGCTCAGAAGCAGAGAATCCACCCAGTGGATTGATTAAATTGGCCAGAAAAATATTACTAGTCAGGTACAGCATGAATCAACTTAACTTAGCATTAGAATGAAGTATCTCTTCACTACAGATGCTGCATTGATCAAGGAATATACAGAAAGAAAACAAGTTGTGAATTGCCCCGAGCCCATGGGTTTTCTTCACTCATGTCTCCTTGGCAGGTTTTGTAAGCGTGTCTCCACTTTTCCACAGCTGCTTAGTGCACTGATGAGGGAATGTACCCAAGTTCTGTGAGTGGACTTTGATATATTTTACTAATTTTATATTTAATATAAGAACACCTGTGACATTATTATTTCTTTTCCCCTATTGCTAAGACAAATGGTTATATTTAAGCTCTAAAAATGTCACGTCGTGAGTGATTGGTTTATGTTCCCTTCTCAACAGGGTTACCCCAAAGACTTTGAGAGAGTCTTCATGGTAGTGTTCCTTCTCTGGGAGCCTAGACTGCCAGCATGAGAGCAGGTTGGAGTGAAGTGATAGCCCAGAGAATGAATAAGTTTATCTATGTCTTGTGTAAAAAAGTGTGGGTGGCCATTCCACACACCTGTTACACTTTCCTAGCACATCAGAGTCTCTGCTTATATTTAAATTGATATGTTACTGATTTGGGTGGGATTAGAATAGAACTACAGATTTCAAGGAAGTTTTTCAAACTGAGTCAGCTTCTCCAACCTCCTAAGTCCTCCCCTTTTCCAACCTCAAAAATCTGTGGGGATTTAAAGAGATGAGAGCTGTGACATGCTAATATACCTGTTGCTCAGTTGTGTCAGACTCTTCATGACCCTATATTGGGTTTTCTTGGCAAAGACACTGGAGAGGTTTGCCATTTCTTTCTCCAGTGGATTAGGCAAACAAAGGTTAAATGACTTGACTAGGGTCATATAGCTAGTAAACCTATGTGACCATATTTGAACTCAGGTCTTACTGACTCCAAGCCCAGCACTCTATCCACTGAGCCACCTAACTGCCTCCAGTCCCTCATCCCAAATCTCTCTCTGTCTGGTGTTCTTTTCACCTAGAGATCTTTGTCTTCAGTAGTCAGTGGAGAGCCTGGTGGTCGGAATCCCACTAACTGCTCTATTCACATGCAATAGATGTTGCCATGGAGCTGGGGGGCGTGGGGGTGGGACACTATGTTCTGCTTGCTTGCCTTTCCTCAGCAGGATGCTGACAGGTAAAATGATCTCACAGACCATTGTTTCAGGGACCAGATTGGAGACAAGATTTTCTCCTCTGGTCCTGCCTTTTCCTCCTTTTCTTTCCCCTGTCTCTTCTCCAGCAAATGGGGGGTAGGGAGAATTCCAACCCTAGGGTCCCACTACTCTTACTGAGGCAGACATCTGAGTTACACCACAAAACAAAGGTTAGACTTCTAGTTTGAGGGACCAATAGAAAGAAAACCTCAGGTCCATTTTAATTCTTCCTTTGGGCATTTAATTATGAAACCTATGAGTGGTTTGATATTATGCCCTCAGTTTATACACACACACACACACACACACACACATTCTCTAATAAAGGGCTGGGGGTTAGAATCCTAGCCCTACAAGGAAGTATATATGTTTGGGTTGACAAAACTAATTCTGGAAAATAACCAATTTACAGTAGAATTAATAAATACAATTTAATTAGAAAAGGTCTCCAGTCACAAACATAATACCTCCATTGTGATTAGCCATTTAATACTACTGCTTCTCACAAGAAAAATGACAGATAATTGGGGAGAAAATAAGAGCTTCAATCTGTATGGTACTTTGAAATTTGCAAAGCATTTTATATGCATTATCTCATTTGATCAATGCTATTATTATTCCCATTTTACAGATTAGGAAACTGGCTCAGGGAGGTTTAATGTTTTGCTCCCAATTACTCATGCAGCATGTGAGTCAGAATTTGAACCCAAACCGTTCTGCCTCCTCTTGGTGTTAGGCTAAGGTAGAAAACAAAAACTTTGTAGTTGCTGACTTAAACTCTTATATATATATATATATATATATATATATATATATATATATATATATACATATATATATATATATATGGATGTGTGTGTGTGTTAACATTCTCTGAGTCAATGTTAAACTACACCAAAAATTCTAGTGCTAATAACAAGAGCAGTAAGATTAATAATAATGGCTCACATTTATATAGTGCTTTAAGGTTGGCAAAGTAGAAAACCATCTATGTCCAGGGAGTTTATTGCAGTCTAAATCAGACAGACAAGAAAGCTATAAGGAGTCCAGGGGGAGGCTGGTGAAGATAAATGGCAAATAAGACTGAAGAATGAAATGGACCATTAAATCCATCACTGCCTTACCTTCAGCAAACAAAGGAAAGGAAAGATGGCCCCAGAAGAACACTGACTGAGAGCAGGGAAGGACAATAGACATCATTTAGACCAACTCCCTCATTTGAGAGATAGACAAACTAAGGCTCAGGAGGAGAAGTAAACTCCTCCTAGGTCACAGAAACAGGAAATGAAAGAACTAGGATTAGAACTCAGGTCCTTTAATTTTAAGTCCACTGGTTTTTTTACTCAACACTTCAGTTCATAACTAAGGAGAGATGTTGGATACTGAAGAAGAACCCAGGCCCAGCAATGATTTCTCCCACAGAGAAATATCCCAGAAGTTCATAAAAGCTACTTGGAAGGATACAGAGGGATGAGGGAAGAACATGTTCTGGCTGAATTTTTTTTAATTATAAAAGTATTTTATTATTTTCCAGTTACATATAGAGATAGTTTTCAACATTTGTTTTTATAAGATTTCTAATTTCAAATTTTTCTCCCTTCCTCCCCTTCCTTCCCCCCTCCCCAAGACAGCAAGTAATCTGATATAGGTTATATATGTACAATCACTTTAAACATATTTCTGCATTAGTTATGTTATAAGAGAAGAATCAGAGCAAAAAGGAAAAACCTCAAAAAGAAAAAACAACAGCACCAAAAACAAAAGAAATGGTATGGTTCAATCTGCATCCATGTTCCACAGTTCTTTTTTTTTCTGGATTTGAAGAGCCTTTTCCATCATGAGTCCTTTGGAAATATCTTGTACCCTTGTATTGCTGAGAAGAATCAAGTCTATCACAGTTGATCAACACATAATGTGGATGATACTGTGTACAATGTTCTCCTGGTTCTGCTCATTTCACTCATCATCAGTTCATGCAAGTTCTGGCTGAATTATTTAAAGTAGGCCCTGTCTGACCCAACAATAAAGGAAGGCATGGGATCGTCCCATCCCAGAATGCCCTTCACTATAACTCACCTCACCTTCATCCAACACTTTATGAGCCAAGTACAAAGTAACCACAATTGGGATAGCCCTGCACACCAGCCTGGGAATCACAGAATCATGGAAAGGAAAGACTTCATACATCATCCAGGTCAACCAACTCGTTTTCAAGGCAAGGAAACCAAGGATGAGATTACATCATTTGATCCATGTGATACAAGTAATAAGGGTCATGTTTGTTGCTGTTAGGTCATATCTTGTTTCTTACCCAGACCTCTTTCCCCTGGGCCCAGAGGGCAGAGCTGGAAGAATTAGGAAACATTGAGAAGAGCTAAATTCAGGCCACATGGAAAGAAAACTTCCCAATAAGTAGAGAAATGAAAAAAATGGAATGAGCTACTTCAGCAGGAAGAGGATTTCCTACTCCCTGGAGGTTTTCAGAGGCAGGTAAAAATTTGGGGGTAGACTATGGAAGGGACTACACATTCAGGGGTTTGACTAGGTATAGCCCCTGAGGCCCCTTCCAACCATAAGATTCTGTCTGCTGACTTGCTGGTTACTACTCTTCCCATTTATGCCATCTTTAGTTCCCCACTCTTCACAGCTTTATGTAGAAAGTCTCCTGTTAATCACCGAATCTTAGAGCCAGATGGGACCTTGTAATCCATCTAGGCCAACCTCTATCTGAGAGTCCCCACCCTAGAGGTGTCTCCAACAACTGATCTCCCGGACCCTGCTTGAAGATCTCCCGGAAGGAGACAATCCCTGAAGCAACCCATTCCATTTGGGGGGGGGGGAGGGCTTTATCTGTTTCAGAAATTTTTCTTTATATCAAAATTTATTCTTCAGCTCTCATATATATACTTTTCTTTCCTCACACTCCTTTATTACACAATAAACAGCACTACAATCTATAATGGGGCAGCTAGGTGGCACAGTGGATAAAGCACCAGCCCTGGATTCAGGAGGACCTGAGTTGAAATCGGACCTCAGACACTTGACACTTACTCGCTGTGTGACCCTGGGCAAGTCACTTAACCCTCATTGCCCCGCAAAACACACACACACACACACACACACACACACAATGTATAAATACTAGAGCTAGAAGAGTTCCCAGCTTCCTGCTAGGCTCATGTTGGCCTCCCTTGTTCCCCTGCTAATTCAGCCTCTGTCTTCTTGCCTTCTCACCCTAACCAAAGCATTCCCTATCTCCCTCTCACCCTTCTGTGTCTAGGAGAAGTGGGATGGGGGTTCTATGAGTGTGGGAGAGAAACAAGATCTAAGGCCTTCAGAAACACAATCTTCAAATAATTTCTCATTCAAGTACACAAGAACTGGAAGCCCCCTTTCTCTCCTTTAGTCACCTCTTACAGAGTTAACACATAATGTTGTGCTTTCTAGTTACTGAGTATCTTTTATTATTCTCATGATTAAAGCACATGAGGACAATGACTATATTTTATCTAAACCTGGACCCATCCCTAGCGTAGGGACAGTCTGGTATGATAGAAAACACACTGCATTTGGAATTAAAAGGACCTGGGTTCAAACCCTGACTTTGAGACTTATCTACCTACTTTGCCTTTCTAATCCTCAGTTTCCTCATATGTAGAAATGGACTACCTGATCTCTGAGATCCCTTTTGGTACCAAGCCTCTACACAGAGCATCCTGCACAAAGTAGGCACTTTCATGAATGTTTATTGAATAACTGTTAACAAACAGTTAAGAGCTCTACAGGTTCTCCTAATAGTGCTGTTGAAAGACTTTTAAATAAGACAGAAACATTAAGTTACAGACAGGGGAAGTGATAGTTCTAGGACTGTCAGTGACTAATGAAATCTTTTATTCATACCTGAGTCTCCATAGCACTGTGCAGCCACAGCACAGGATCCCAAGAAGTGTCATTAGGCCTTATTATCCTTGGGTAGAGACTGTGCCACTCCTTTCTCACAGAGAGAGATTTACATCCATTCCCAAAGGCTCATGGCTTCCTGGGGATGTCAGGTTTTGGTTTTGTTTTTTCTTTTCCCAGAATCATGTTATGGTTCAGAAAATGAGTTGGAAGCTTGTTCAAAAGGTTCCAAAGTCACTTCCTGACAGTACCAATGCATGGAGCCTATGCCAGGTCCAAGAGTCAAAATGTCTGGAGGAAACAAAAGCTGGGGTTATTCTCAGCCAAGAATCCTCCATTCATGGGAATTCATCAAACATAGGATACAATAGGTGTACAATACACAAGGATGGCTGGCTGACACTCTCTCTCTGTCTCTCTCTGTCTCTCTCTCACACACACACACACACACACACACACACACACACACTTAAGGTCTTAGGCCCCTTTATATAGGTCTTTTAAGTGTGCAGAAGACCCCCTCAAGTCAGTCCTGGAGTGCTCTCACATTGCACACTCTATAGCCTTTTGTACTAGAGAAATTTTTTTTTTTTAATTCTTTACTTCTTTACACTCCTTTCTTGCAGAATAGTCTGTATGTACTAGAGCTAAAGAGTTGACAGCTTCCTGGCAGGCTCATGTTGGCCTTCCTGATTTAGTCTCCATATCCTCCTGCTTTCTCCCCCTAACCAAAGCTTTCACAGTTAATCAGCGTTTTCTCTCTGCCTCTCATTCTCCTGTTTTTTAAGGAAAGTGGGAGAGGGATTCTGTGAATGTGGGAGAGAAGCAAGAGCTACAGCCTTCACAAGCAAATTCTTCCAATTGCTCCTCAAACAAGGACACGGGGATTGGATGCCTCCTGTCTCCCTCCCTTCCCCCTCTTCCCCCTCCTTCGAACAAGGTGGTTAAATGGTGCTGTTGTTTTAGGGCCAGAGCATCCATCCCCATTCACAGAACTTACTTTAATGCAGATCCCTTTATGACCCTCAGTAACGGCTTCTTCATCAGATTTAAGGTATAGTATGTCACTCAGCAAGCCAAACAAAAGCAGAATACAACTCACTCTGACGTTTATAGGATTCTGTACTTAATGACTCTTAGACTGAACTTCCTAAATTACTCTCATAAAAAAAAAAAAAAGGGTGGGGGTGAGGTTGAGAAGCCATTTCTCTCCAGTTGCACTGAGCTACTCTTCCTCATTTGACTGGGTTTCGTGGTGGAACAAGGCTGGCAGACCCTGTTTCAACAAGTTAAATAAAAAATAAAAATCAAGAGGAGGAAAAAAACCCACAACAACTCTCAATTCCCTGGGGCACTTCATTTGTCCATAGCTGAGAGTGAGCAAAAATGCATAGCAACCTATAGCCACTGGGCTATTTTGTGAAGTCACCTTCCTGGTGGAGGTAGGCATAAGTATAAAATGCAGGCTATGAGAATGAAAAATCTCCTTGTTGGATGAGAGTATCCTATTGTGGGCAAAGGAGGCTGGTTTTATTCTTATTACTTCCCAAATGGGAGTAGACCTTTCTTCTTTTTCCTGTCTGGTTATGTGTAGGGAAAGAGGGAGGCACATCCTTGGCAGAAGGCAGATGCACTTTAATTAGAGCTATTTGGACTTAGACTCTATCTTCCTCCCTTGCCACATGGGATTCCATGCAAGGAATGTTATTGAGGATGGCTGTCCTGGTAATACTAATAGCACATGAGTCATTTTTATCTGGAAGCAAATTTCAAAAGCAAAAAGCTATAACAACAACCTAAAGGTTGTTGTATATACACACACACACACACACACACACACACACACACACACACACACACACACACACACACACATATATATTTGGTCCTTACGTAGCCAAAGAATCAAGAAACTAAAAAACAAAACAAACAAAAAACCATCCTCTTCTCAATAATTCTCAGGAACTCAACAGGGATGTGGCAAAGGCTCTTTATTTCCATCTCATGAGAAGGAGGCACCCTAGTGCGCGCCCAGAAAAGGGGCTCACAGGCCCTGTTTTATACCCTAGTCCCTAAGGGGAATGGACCCTCCCCTTTTTCCATCACTGGTCCGATTACTCAAGGGTTACAATCTACATGCAAAAACTAGCTAATCAGAAAGCAGTATTCCCACCCCTCTTCCTTGTATGGGCATAATTCAGGGGTGGACCTTATACTTCCTTATATGGACACACCTCTGGAGCAGACCTTATTGAGACCAGGGCTCCTTGAACCATGTGATTTTGTTAGCCTGAGGGGGAGGAGGGGATCTGAGACCTTTGTCCTACAAACAGGTCAGGAGGAGTATGACTGTTATATCCACATTGAGAGGAGACAACTATCCATTTTCTCACACATATACACATACATTTAAAGCTAAAGGAGACCAGTCCAGTGGTGTCAAACTCAAATAGAAACTCCCTGGGCAGAATACCACAAATTAACATTAACTATGTTGTACTGTGCTTTTATTTATTTTGCTATTTCCTAACCACATTTTAATCTGGTTCAGGGCACTTAAGCAGCCACAGTTTGGTACTTCTGAATTCTACTCCAATTATGCATTTTACAAATGATGAAATTTAGCCACTGGAAGTCCTTGAGTAATTCAGGCTCTACCTCAAGCAAAGTAAAGTCTCGTACTTATAGACTAAATCAGGGTAGTCCAGGTTCACACCCAAGCTAAGTAAGATGTTGTTGGTCACTTGAGTTATTTGGTTTTTAGCCACACTTGCCTTATCTAAAAGGAAAAAAGTGTTTTGCTTTTGCTGATGTGGTGGATACATAGTCTTTTATGACTTCTTTTAAGTTCTTCTCATTTTTGTTTTCATCTGGTTAGCAATTCTCAGCTTCAGTAACTCTGTGGGTATAGCTTGAGTTAGTGACGCAGTCTGTCAATTCCCTCAGCAGGCAAAATGAGTCCTCCTTGGATGGAAGGGGCCTCAGGACAGTTTGCCCTTTTGGTCACAAATTAAGTAACAATTTTACCAGGGAAATTCCATTTCCTATTCCTAATGCCAGCACAACTTCATTCTAGGAAACATCAAGGGCAGAACAAGACAGACAAAGACTGACAGATACAGACAAAGCATTTATTAAGGATTTACTCTGTGGCAGGCCTGTGTGAAGTGCTGGAGATACAAATACACACAACCAAGACAATTCTTTCTCTCAAGAAGCATTGTTGTTATTGGGGCTCAGTCATGTCTGACTCTCCATGATCCCATTTGGGATTTTCTTTGCCTGACACTCTACTCACCATACCACCTGCCTGTCCCCCTCCCCCACTCCAACCTGGACTTTAATTAAGATCCCCTCTACAGCTAATTCAACAACTCTTATCTAGATTGTGCTCTAAGGACTGAAAAGAGGAGGGACCCAATATCTGCTAAAGTAGTAGTTTGCCATTTCCTTCTTCAGCTCATTTTACATATGAGGAAACTGAGGCAAGCAGTGTTAAGTGACTTGCCCATGGTCACACAGCTAGTAAGTAACTGAGACCAGGTTTTTACTCATCAAGATAAGTGTTCCTGACTACAGGCCCAGCACCCTATACACTGTTCTACCTAGCCGTACCTCAAGGGCTTACTACATCCAAATAGAGGAAGACATAAGATAAAGGAGATCCCAAGTGCTAGGAGGAGGAAGAACAAGTCCACAAGACTAAAGGCAAAGAATTAGGAGAAAGAAGGCCTCAGGGCAGATCTCTCCCTGGTTCCCCAATGCACAAAATGAAATCACATTGTTTGCCCTGTGGATTAACATATCTTAGATCTTGTTTTCTTTTCTACTAGATGGCATCATTTGCCAAGCATGTCATTAGTTTTGATAGTTTGTCAACAATTAGGGCATAAAATCAAAACATCTTTCAACTCCTTGTGATCCAACTTTCCTTCACAGAATCTCTGAGTTGGAAGGATCTTCAACAATAGCTTGGACTAGCTGGGCTCTGTTCAGTGGTTTTTCAGTCGTGTCCAACAATTTATGACCCCATTTGGGCTTTTCTTGGCAAAAATACTGGCATGGTTTGCCATTTTGTTCTCCAGCTCATATACAAACAAGGAAACTGAGGCAAACAGGGTGATGTGATTTGCCCAGGGTTACACACCTAATAAATGCTGGATGTCGGATTTGAAAACAGGTCTTCCTGACTCCAAGCCTGGCATGCTATCCACTGCACTACCCAGCTACCCCCCAGTCCAACCTGTACTTGAATTAAAATCCCCTTTCAATAACTCATAATCCAGACTGTGTTCTAAGAACTCAAAATAGGAGGAACCCACTATCTGCTAAGGTAATATATTCTACTTTTGGACAGCTCTGTTAGGAAGTATTTCCAGACATTAAGCCTAAATCTCTTTCTACAACTTCTATACATTGTTTTTAGTTCCACTCTGTGGGGACAAACAGAAAGCACTTTCATAGTGTGGAAATTCAGATTCAAATAACATTCCAGATTACTAGCTATGTGACCCTGGCCAAGTTACTTAACCCTCGTTGTCCTACCCACCCCACCCCCCCAAAAAAAATGTCCAAATAACATTCCAGATCAAGAAGGGACCAGGGCCTTGAATCCTTTGGTGACCTTTCATCTTATCACAGCTTAGCCTGAGAATAAACTTCTGTCATCCTCTTATGTCATTTACTTTTCTCCTGTTTGCCTATGCCCAATCCTACATTGGCTGGTAGGAAATAGAATGATGCTCTTCTAAATATCATCACCATAATTATCCTGTCATTCATATCACACTTGATGGTTTGCAACATAGTTGATGGAATCTGGAATCTCATTTGATCCTCACCACTGCATATGTGGCATATATATATATATATATATATATATATATATATATATAAAACAGAAGAGATTAAGTATCTGTTTGCAGATACAGGATCTTATGAGCCAACAATTTGTCCAATGTCAAATATCTAGTAAGTGACAGGGCTAGAACTTGAATCCAATTCTTATGCCTCTATATCCAGGGCTGTCTCCTATATCACAGCAGCTTTGATTGAGTTTGTCAACAGAGAGATAAATGCTTGGCAAAGGTGTGTTTACCACTGTCACTGAAGATTTCCTAGCATGTCAAAATGGAAGAAGAATAGCCTGTTGATAGTGCTTCCTCATTGCATCAAGACTAAAATGAGTCTCTTCATAACATGGGATGAGCTTATTCCCATGGCTATGGTGGGAAGGAAAGACACTAGACAATACAAATTCTCTTCAGAGGAATCTATATTTACATGAAAGTTTGGTATAATAATCCATACTAAAAAATAAAAGTAGATTTTGGGGGAAAAAACATTGCCCAGTTTGTGATATGCAGCTAGACAGGAAGACAATGAATTAGTCTATTAACATGTGTATTTTGGGGAGAAAAAATTTTTTACCAGTAGATAAGGAGCCAGCCTAGAACCGAGTAGGAAGGATAGATCAGGCTAGACCAAAACTGAGAAATTATCCAGGGCTTTTAATGACCCTAAACTATTTCCCCACTACAAAAGGTTTTATTAATATTATTATAAATTTAATAACCATAAACAATATATAGAAAGAGACAAGAGTTTTATATTGCATATTAAACTTTAAATTCTTCACATTTATAGTTTTAAGGGGACATATTAACTTAGACAAAATCATAAGAAAATTATCATTTTTGTTCCTGTGGCCACTTTGGAACTCTTTTCCCTTCTTTTTTTTGGAAGGCTGTTTTTATTTTAATTATTACTTACATAGTTTCCATCATACATGTGCATACACACATATATTATATAGATATTATAGATAGATAGATTTAGAACTGGAAGGTGCTTCAGAGGTAATATGTAGTTCCAAGAACCTCATCTTACAGATGAGGACCCTAAAGTCCATAGGGTTAAGTGGTATCATGGAACCAGAATGAGAAATTATAGATAGAGAGCCTTGTGGTGTGTGTGGTACTAGCTGGGAAGAAAACCAAAAAACACCAAAGGGAAGAAAGAAAAGCACCAATAAGTAAGAGGAAAACTCTAAAAGCAAAACTATTTTGATGCATGAAGTAGCAGGACCAAAAAAAAAAAAAAAAAGTATGTACTCTGTGGCTCATGAGAGTATCGATGCCCAGAATAGTGATCTTAGATCACCAAGAAAAAGCCAAATCATGTTCAATGTGTTCTTTAAAGAAAGTAAGGAGTAAGCCATGAACTTTAAAAACAAAATCTTTCTATCAAAATGGTTAATTTTAGAAAATGTTTTGATGCTTGGAAGACACCACTCCAGGAAATGGCTGATTGGTGAAGAAAAAAATCTTTCCATCAAATATCTTTAAAGGGTCTGCCATCTGTGATATGTAGGGAATTAACACTATTATATGAGACTAAGAGCCATTCCCCAAAGTAGTCTCTGAACTCCTTTGACTGCTAACTCTAATAGTAAAAAAAAAAAAAAATTTAACACATGCCACCAACATATGCATATTTACTTATTTATAAGTTATGTACATATACTAATGTTAATGATGAATAAATCTACTCAAAAGTATGAATTAAAATAGGATGAGATAAAGATGAAATATTTGATGTCAGAGTCGGTAGTTACTACAATTCATTGAGTTGTGGGGGTGGGGGAAAGAACAGGTAACATGGTAAGACTTGTAACATAGTAATATAACATTGGCAGTTATGTGGAGGATGGATTGGAATGTGGAGAGACTTGAGTCAGGGAGAACGAACAGAAGTCTATTTCAATAATCTATATGAAAAGTGATGAGACCCTGCACCAAGAAGTGCTCTGTGAGTGGAGAAATGGAGTTGTCAACCAATCAGATATGTGGTGAGGTAGAATGAGGAATCTGAGATAACATTGAGATTGTAAACCTGAGTGACTAGAAAGATAAGGTAATAGGGAAGTTTGGAAAAGTGATGTGTGGGGGATGGGGGTGGAGATGAGAATGTACTAGATCTTTAATGTAATGCACAACCCATTCAACCTTTTCACTTTGCCCCACCCAAATGAAAAGTGTGGAGGTGGTACTATTACTTACCAGCCATTTCCCTGGAGCATGGAGCTTATAATTTGAAAGCTCTCTGTGTAATTGTGAAATTGAAGGGGTGGAAGAGTGAGTTCTGGAGGGAGGGAAGGAAAGATTTGCCCATTGGCACCTGCACTGTTGCTTGTACATCCCATGCCCATTCAGTGGGTTAGGTTTGGAACTTAAACAGCTGAGGAGTGGAGATGAGAAGGTCTGGGGAATAAGGGTAAGAGTGTTCATATTGGAGACAAAACCTACGACTCACTATTTTGGGAAGAGCTGGATGTATTTCATCTTCCTACTTTCTGGTTGGCTAATCACATCTTCTTGGGATCAGACCACACACTCCAAGAAATGGTGTTCTCCACTCTGGAGACCATAGCTTTTGGCAATTTTCAATGACTTTAAGTTTTAGATGAATTACTAATATGCATCAGGAGAAGCATATCGATAAAATTACAGGTCTAAATTCTAGTATCCTATACATAGATGTTTGAATGCTGTCTCCCCCATTGGACTGATTTCTTGAGAGCAGGGGGTATCTTTTGCCTTCTCTGTATCCTCAGCACTTAGCATGGTGCCTGACACATAGTAGCTGCTTAATAAATGCGTATTAAATGAATTAAATTAAATTAAATTAAATTAAATGATTGAAAACAAAGGAAAGCTTTCTACTACAAAAATCTTTTGTATTGAAATCTCCTCTAAAGGAATATATCCTTACAGTTACATTATACAACATGATCAAAACCCACAGCTTATTTAAGTCATTTATTTGGAATAGAATTTTATTCCCAACATAAGTAATAAGGGCACCTCTTCTTTGGCTGAGGGGAAAAAAAGGGAGAAGATGAGAATGCTAAGAAGTTATGAGTAATAGAGGAAAATAAAGGTATTGAATAGCCTCAATCTTAGTGGATTAAAAAACTCTCTCTTAAGTACAGGGGAAGGGATATGGTAACAAGTGATGAGAGAGGAAGTCTAAAATCTAGAGGATTCATTATGATCAACAGAACAGAAATCTAAGGAAATTAGAAGAATTGTTAAGCATTGATGAAGGCATCATTGAAGTTGCCTGAGAGTAACTTTTTTTTTCTGCTGTTTATTTTTTCTCCTGCACATATTCTGGTTGGTTCAATTTTCAATTCACTGGCGTAAATCTATATAAGCAGGCAAAATGTCTCTAGTGCAAAAATACTCAAATACAAATTTAAAAGACATCGAACTGAGGAATCAGTGGCTCCTAAGCATTTCCTCTTCAGCTCAAGTAGAAATCATTCCACTGAGGCCCAGGTTGCACTTCAGAGCTAGTCAGTGCAGAAATTCCAATCAGTTAGATACTTGCTTGACAGCTGAGGGAAGAAATAATCTCACCCTGATAGCAGATGATTTTATTTGCTCAGAAACATTCAGAAGCAGTAATAATGTAACTACAAACAATGATCCACTATTTTTCATTAACTTTGTTAAATCTGGTTCTAAATGAGCCTCATTTGTCCTCCAAGAAAAACTTCAACTTATCATACACTAGCTTCAAAGTAAATCTTGCCAATGTCTCCCAACTACCTAAATGTTCATCTTGAATGGTATGAAACAGAGACATCTAAAGGACACTTGATGTACTGAAACTGACGTGTCGGCTAGTAGACCAGTTTGACACCTGGGATTGCTTTTCATGTAGTTAGGGGATGTCACATTGAAAAATAAATCTGCAGGCAATGACCAAGCATCATTTCTCATAGATCAAGAAACTGCAAAAGGGATGCAGGAATCACTTAAAACT
The DNA here is from genome assembly GCF_019393635.1 of Dromiciops gliroides. NCBI lineage: Eukaryota > Metazoa > Chordata > Mammalia > Microbiotheria > Microbiotheriidae > Dromiciops > Dromiciops gliroides. The sequence continues at coordinate 155,297,424 of NC_057866.1, read as the reverse complement.
GTAAAATAGAGATAAAATCCAATTTCTTGTTATAAAACCTCTGGAGAGAAAAAATGTCTCAACCAGGTTTTTGTAAATTATTGCCTAGTGTATTTTTCAATGGCTTGGCATGATCCACAGTATCATCTGTATAAAATAAAAAGTATTCAATATATATTTGCTGAATGAATGACCTGTATTCTTTTCAGTAAGAGATATTTCTGATTATTATCTTTTTCAGTCAGCATAATGTGGTGAGAAGAAATCTGGATTAAGAGCTAGAAGACTAGGGTTCTAAGCCCAGCTATGTCACTAACAAACCATGACACATCATTTCACCTCTATCTATGGACCTCAGTTTCCTCATCTATAAATTGAAGGGCTTTGAATAAAAGATTGCTTAAGATCCCTTTCAGTTCTAAAATTCTAAGTTACAAATACTTTGGTTGAGTGGGTTTGGTGGAGGTGGGGGAATCAAGAGGAGAAAAAAGAGATGAAGGGAAGGAAGGAAAATTTGTATAATTAAAGGTTTAGAAAGCATTTTACATATGTTAACTCATTACCTGTCAGGTAGGTATTATTATTATTGTCCCCATTTTACAGATAAGGAAACTAAGTCAGAGAAGTTAAGTGACTGGCCCAAATACACAGTTTTTAAGTATCTCAAGTCAAATTTGACCTCAAGTTTTCTTGCCTCCAAGTCCAGAATTCTTACCTCTGTGCTATCACACCACTCAAATTTTTAAAAAAAGAAAACAAAGTACAAGTAACAACAGTAACAACCGAATGGCAGACTCTTAGAAAACACATGCACCCATGTGAAAGGTACTTCTTCTTATGAGGAAATGAAAGGCTAGAGCATTGTCTGTTTCACCCTGCATGTGACATCTCAACCAGTGCTATCCCACAGCAATAGTTGATACCCATTTGGATTGTGATGTTGAAAATAATTACTACAGAAACAAGTTTTGGATAAGCTTATATTAATTTATCAATATTATACCAGTAAGGGATGTCTCCCTGTCTTCTCACGGTCGCAGGCCAGATGGTAGAAGAAGCCGAGAGAGAGAGAGAGAGAGAGAGAGAGAGAGAGAGAGAGAGAGAGAGAGAGGGGGGGGGGGGGGGACTTCAGCATGCCAGTTAGTGTGAGTAGGAAAAAATCCCCACAAAAGCACATGTAGTCCTCCAGAGAAACAGCATGTGGTCCCAAGGAGACTCAAGAAAGAGGGTGCCAGAACCAGGAGACCATTGTACACAGTAACAGCAACATTGTGTGATGATAAACTGTGATAGACTTGACTCTTCTCAGCAGTGCAGTGATCCAAGACAGTTCCAAAGAACTCATGATGTAAAATGTTCTCCACATCCAGAAAAAAGAACTGTGGATTCTGAATGCAGATTGAACCATACTGTTCTATTTTTGGTTTTGTTTTGGGGAGGGGGGGGTTGAGGTTTTTTTCCCTTTTGTTCTGATTCTTCTTTCACAGCATGACTAATGTAGAAATATGTTTAATGTGATTGTACATATATAACCTATATCAGATTGTTTTCTGTCTTGGGGAGGGGGAAGGGAAGGAAGGGAGGGAAAAAAATTGGAACTAAAAATCTTATGAAAACAAATGTTAAAAACTATCTTTACATGTAACTAGAAAATAATAAAATACTTTTATGATTTAAACAAAAGAAAAGAAAAGAGTGTGTGAGAGAGCCAATATGGCTACCTGTTCAGGTTTTCTATCCCTTTTGACATGAGGCAGGTCATTATGCATGAATCAAATCTAATTGGGTCATTATATACCAAACAAATCTAATTGGTTAGCATGATTCAAATTCAATTGGTTGATATGACCTGAAGGTGGGATATATTATAATGAAGTCTAAGGGTGACATCAGAGAAAGGAATGCAACACCCCTCACTCAAACTAGTCTGGACAAAATCCCTTCACCTAGGTGTGGTTTAATCTCATCAGTAAGTCTTGGGATATCTAGACAAAAGAATTTATCTCCATGCAAATGTCCTTCTGTGAGTTTAGGGTCAGGCGGGTTTGACCTAGGTGAGATTTGATAGAATCTCTCAAGGAGAACTGGTCTTTTGAATGGAGGGGAAGGGAGAACTAAGAAAGTGATCTCTGGGTGCCCCGATATATCAATTATTAATAATTATTTTCTCACAGAATGATGTAAAAATGTCTTAAAGTTCTCTAAACCCAGACTTTTACTTTCCCTTTAAATAAAGTTATGTTCAACATTCTCATTTAAAAAAAAAAAAAAACAATTACATCAATTCAGCTCACCAGGATTCCAAGTGACAATAGTATTTTTAAAGCATGCATAAATCTCCATCATAATTTGATAAATTAAATCTTTGTCGACACAACCTTACATCCTTCAGAATAGGGTAGAAGAAGCCGAGTGCCTTCCATAGTTTCCCATGCCTTATTACCCAAAAAACGTTAAGCAGAGTTCCCTGACCTGAAGGAGTCAACATAACAGCACCCATCTCTGTCTCCAGAGTTAATTCCCTTTTCCAGGATTTTCTTTTTCTTCCAATCATATCCTCTTAATTTTCAAAATTATGAATTTATACCATAAAGCAAAGAGGCTTTAACACTCTAGTGCAATTTTAAAGACTTGACATAAATCTGAGACAGCAGGCGCCTCTATCTACTTTTTACCTCTTCAGCTTGAGTAGAAATCAGAAAACTGAAAATATAGGTTGCATTTCAAAGCCAAGGAATGAGGAAATTAAAATAATTGCTTACAAGCTAACACTTTTTTCTTTCTTTTTCAAAATTATGAATTAAGCAGTCATCATCAAATACCAATGTTGCACCCAATAAAGGGGGAGCATGTTGTGGTATGATGGGTAGACAGCCAGCCTCAAAACCAGTAAGAATGGGTTCAACTCCCCCCCACACACACACACACACACATACACACACACCCCGGCTGTATGACCCTGGCCATGTCACTTTACTTCCCAGCGTTCTAGGCAACTCTCAGCCAAGAAGCTGCTGACTCACATTGGTACAGAGAATTTTCTCTTCAAAGCACTGCCTGTACCAATAAGATTGCAAATCTAGTCTCTCTGCCTACATAAATGTTTTAAAGGATTTTATATGAAATCATGTAGTTTGCTTATATTTCATTTTAAAGCATTATTAAATTTAGCTAAGTAGCAAAGAAAATTGGCTTATCTGTGTCCACTTCTGGACTTCCTTTTGTTTTCTTCATTTCCTATTTTTTATCCGTGATTTTTTTTTTTGTACAGTAGTGCCAACAGCTTGCATTCATATAGATTTTTTTAAATAATAAACAATTTTATTTATAGTGTTGGGTTCCGTTTTTTATTCCTCCTTCCCTCTCTCCCTTCTCCCCTCCCTGAGGCAGTAAGCAATCTCTCTCTCCCCTGGCCCCCCCCCCACCCCCGCCGCCGCCACCCCAACCTAGGTCATCCTGACTCCAAGTCTAGCTATATCTGTCCTTTACATCATTTTCCCTCCAAAACCAAGTCCTGTCAGTCCTGCCTGGTCAAGTCCCTAAAATCAGTCTCTTCTTTTCTGTTCTCAGTGCTATTGTCACAGTTCGAGTTTCCATCACTTTTATCTTAGATTATTGCCATAACCTTCTAACTGATCTCCATGCTGACAATGGAAATCTGCAGACAGCTAGGTGGCACAGTGGATAAAGCTCTGGCCCTGGAATCAAGAGGAACGGAATTCAAATTTCATTTCAGACACTAGCTGTGTGACTCTGGGCAAGTCACTTTACCCCAGTTGCCTTAAACATCCTGGGCCATCTCCAGTTGTCCTTTTGTATATTTTACCAATGGACCCAGATGGCTCTGGAAGAGAAGGTGAGGTTGGTGACCTTGCACAGCCCTCCCTCACTTAAATCCAATTCAGTACAAGTCATGACATCTGTCATGGTCCTCTTCGAGAAGGAAGAACAAACAGCAACCTCAATCCACCCTGAATATTTCAGCCAGAATCATCTTCCAAACCTAACATTTTCTTGTAATTCTTCTCAAAAGCTTCCAATAATTTCCTATTGCTTAGCTAGATGATAAAGTTCTTGGTTTGGCATTCAACAATCTGGCTTTCACTGAAATCAGATTAATTTACTCACTGTCTCCTGAGTGCACTATGCATATTCCTGGCTCAGGCTCTCTGCTCACACTATTGCCTTCAAGAAAAATACTGCTGCCTAAGTGGTGCAAGAGGATAGAACCCTGCACCTGGACTCAGGAAGACCTGAGTTCAAATCCAGCCTCAGACTCTTCCTAGCTGTGTGACCCTGGGCAAGTCACTTTCACCCTGTTTGCCTCAGTTTCCTCATCCAAAAAAATGAACCAGATAAGGAAATGCCAAACCACTTCAGTATCTTTGCCAAGAAAACCCCAAGTGGGGTCATGAAGTGTTGTACACTACTGAACAACAACAGCAACAAAATACTTTCCCCCCTATTTTCTAGGGTCAATCGGACCATCACCAGCCTCTAATTTGAGGATGGTCAGTGCCAAATAGAGCAGGCCAGAGACAGGTGAGTCAGGAATTAACCAGGTTTAATTTCAAAGTTGTGAGTGAGATTTTCCCCTTAGATACAAGTTATATAAGGATAGTATTAACCAGTTTATAGACTACAAACTGTGATTTTAAAATATTTAGATGTTCTTCAGTAGTTTAAGCAAATGATAATGAAGTAAGATTATTGGTCGGAACAAATGCAAATGCTTTATTGTCAGCTTGTCTATAATACCATTTACCTAGAATCCATTCATCTGACTTCCAATTATAGTTAGGTAAAGCTACCCATCAGCTTAAGGGTCAAATACCTAAAATAGTAACTTCTGAGCTGAAAGGGACCAATCAGAGCTAGGGAGAAGTTGGAAAATCATTCTTAAAGTTATATGGTGGAAAGCCTTGACAACAGAAAACAGCTAAGAGGAACTAGGCGAGAAAGGCTTCAGCCAAGACGGCAAAGATGAATGAATTGCAACAGATGCCTAGGTTATGAGTCTGTTACTTAGTAAGAGGACTATTTTAAGGAAAGTATGACTATGCTGATATATGACTGGTGATTTCTTTCTCTCTATTCCATACTTATCGTATGCGTACCACTTAAATTGTGTTAAATTGTGGGAGGAGTCATGGTGTATAAATATCCATGAATCCTGAGGCTGGGTTGGGGAGGGGGGGGTGGTTGGTGATGGGTCCTAGACCCGAGACCAGCTTTATTGGGAGACAGGATCCCAATCTCAATAAACCTATTTTCTTTGGCTTGGAGACTTTGATTTTTCTTCATCTAATACTGTGACTTAGAAATTTTCACAACAAAAGGAGAAAAAAGGCTTGTAAGCAAGAAGGGGCTATAGACACATATGTTAGGGCCCTGTGCCTAGTCAGGGACCCGAGGCAGTGTGGGGAGATCTCAACAATTATACCAATGGTTACCCAATTATCCATGGCCTTGACAATGAGGGGTAACAGCAAGTTTGCCAAGTTTGATTCATTGCAGGACTTCATGACTGGAACGTGGGTACTTGCCCAAGCTTGTCCAGTGCTGGTCCAAGCTCAAAGAACTTGGTCAAAGCAATACAATAATTATGTGATTTTTGTCAGAGTGTGAGATCATCCAAAGGGTGAACACAAAGGACCATTGTTTTGCAAAGCTCAGGGCACAGCTTGATTGCTGGGCCTTAGCTCTGGAAAACAAGGGGTTTCCTAGTATCTTGTCACTCCTTATTCAAATTCTAACCTTCTTCCATGATCTAACTGGAGTCTCAATTCCTTTGCTGTTCACTTTCGGCCATAGTGACTCCTCTCACTGCTTAATTCTTACTGCCCTTAGAACAACACAGTATAGTAGAAAGAATACTATACTTAGAATCAGTCCTTTATTGCCTGTGTCTCTGAGGTTTCCTATAGATCTAGAGCCATATTTCTTAACCTTTTGTTTTATATTATGGACCTCCTAGACAAGGGTGAAGACTATGGACCCCTTCTCAGAATAATGTTTAAATAATGGAAAAAACACTAAATTTCAGTTAGAGATTAGTAAAAATAAAGATATAATGTTTTTTTCCATCCAAGGAAATGGACAAGGATCTCACAGGAGGGGCAGACTAGGTGGAAATCTGAATCTCTGGAAGAGATACTCAAATAACTGAAATCACAAATGCATTGGACTGCTTTGAAAGGGTGGGGGGGAGCATTATGCACATTTAAAAGGATGATTTTTGAGGACTGTGTGACAAACTGGAGCACAGAGAGAGGAGCTGGTAGCAATGGGGACAAGTTAGAAGGTCATGATTAAAGTACAGGAGAGCAGCAGTGAGGGTCTAGTCAATTTCTTTAAATCTCTGCATCTTTTTTTTTTAAAGCATGAAAAACCGTGCCGGCAAAATCAGGATTCTATATTAACAGACCTGAGTTCAAACTCAGTAATAAATATGGTCTTGCCTATCTGAAAGAGCAGACAGTTCAACTCCTCCCCTGAGCCAATTGCCAAGGTACTATGGTAAGTAATTGTTCCAAGGACAAGTTACATGGGATTCCTAGTGTTCACTTTAATTGGATATGTCATTAATTTTTGTCCACTAATATGACCTGAAGTCAGAAATGGGTAAACCTTCTCTTCCCAGAGGGCATAAGGGGTTTTTAATCTGTTTTCTCTGCAGTAGACAGGATTCTAGAAAGACCATTTTGGAATTGAATTTCTCTTAGAAGAAAAACAAGAGTAAATTGGAACTCAGATGTGTTTTTTCTTCTCAAGTCCTCCCCTTCCCCACCTCTGTGGGTCTAATAGTGAGAAGGAAAGAAAAACAATGACAAAGCCTGAGGAAACAGTAAGGAGGGTGTGCTGAATGAGGATAGAATACATAAATCCACAATGTGAATGCACTTTATATCTACATTTTAGAATCCGCACACTACCTCTTTGCCACCTATGGATGTCATTGGGCTCAGTGGGGTATAGAAGCAGCATATGTTACAGCTGAAAGAGATCTAAAATTGAGGTCGTATTGTCCAGCCCCTTCGTTATGTCAGTTTGGGTATGGGTGCCACATTTGCCAATGAAGCCTCAATTGGGTTGGAGCTACCTAGGGATATTAAACCACAAATGATATAAACAGAACATAGGTCCAGCATGAGGGGGTCAAGGGTAAGCCCAGAACCTAAACCAGTTGGGCTAAACTATACCCCTCATTCAAAAAAGCACAAGGAAGCCAATTGTCAGACATTCAGCTTGGATTCATAATGGAAGAAGAAACAATTAGATGGGGATAATTAAGATCAGACATCAACTCCCTGCCTAGCCCTGAAATTACAACCTATAAGAGGCAGTTAACTACAACTGAGGCTCATAGTTGGTTATCTACTTGACCTAGCCCTACTGACCATTCTATCTGGGTGATTTATCGTATGACTGTGTGAGCCAGGTCCCTTCATAAGGCATTGTTGGGATGCCTCCCCTGTTTATGTGAGTCACTTATTATTTCTGTATTTGCCCTTTGGGTCATAAGTGCTGAAAGCAAGGTCTTATTTCTGTGTTTTCTGGAACAGCAGGGATCTTGCATCAAGACTGCCTGTGTGTCCTTGTGGGCAGATAGAAAAAACTGGGGAACAGGCCATCCATGATCCAATTGAGACAGAGAGATTCTGCCAAAGAGAAATGCTGATGAGTCCTAACATAGATCTAGGTCTTCTTCTAGTGCAGCACTCTTTCATTCAATTGATCAGTCAGTCAGGAAGCATTTAGTAAGCCTCTGCTCTAGGGCTGGGAAAAGTGCTAGCACTATAAAGACAAAAGGTGGACAACCCTTGCTCTCTGGTACCTCTTTCTACTACACCGGGGAGATTTCCACCTACAGGTAGCTAAATGGTACAGGAGAAACTTGGAATCAGAAATGCATCCTCCCTCTGTCACTTTCTTGCTGTGCAACCCTGGGCAAGTTATTTATGCTGTCTCAGATTGTTTCCTCAGCATAATACCAGCACCGAATTGTTGTGAGGATTAAATGAGTTGGCATATGTAAAGCATTTCGCAAACCTTAAACCTATATCAATGATATCAACATCAATCAACCTATTACTGTGCTGCCTCCTTTGTACTTGTTCCCTTTTGGTGAGGAGTGGGGCTGGGCAATATCTTTCTTCTGCCCTATTCCTGAATCCTCCCTGATGGCCAGGTATAAGTTTGAAGAATGCATTCTGAGTACACAACCCGAGGTTTCTGACTTATTATAGGGAGTCTATACCTAACCAGCTTTTCCCTTTCTATTCCAACATATCTGGCTTTATTTTTCATCCCAACTCCACACCCTACTAATGTGAGAAGACAGCCTAAAAAGCATGGCTCTGACTACTGTAACTAGAGATTCCAAAAAACACTTTGTCCCTAAGCTTCCAACAGATGAAGAAAAGTCACCTGTGTGCCATTATTCAATGGACCATTCTCCAAAGTGTGTGGTCTACTCCTTTCTCAGTGACTTTCAGCTTCTTTAAATGCAAAGGCCCATGGAAACAACTTGTTTATTGTTTTGTCCAAGATAGAAAGATGCAGCATCTTTCTACTCAAAACATCCAAATGAAAAGTAACATATCCCATCAGTAATTGACTCTAAGTCCCTTGAGATCAGGGATAGACAATTTTCTACTTGCATCCTCAACACTTAGCATAGAACTTAGCTCATAGTAAGCATTTAATAATAAATCCATCATTTGGAAGTTTTGTTAATCCAAACCTTTTCAAATAATTAAATATTTGTCACCACAATGTATATAAAACATCTGAATAAGAGACTAGATTCTTAATATCCTTTATAAATTCTTTTATATGCTAATTCTTTGGTGCTATGTAGATACTTCCAAAGGCTTCAAATGCTAGAATTCCTTATCCATTCTCTTACACAAGCATGGAAATTAAATAGCTTTACTAAGCTCTCTGCAGAGGCATTTATACCCTTTCTTCAGTCCCATTCCTTGCTGTCTATTTTATTCTCTTCTCTTCTTATAGGTCTGCTCTTTTTGGTTGCCCAGATAAACACTCTAGCAGAAAGAGAAATGGTTGTACCAGACACAACAGGCTCTCACAGCACACATTGAAGTTCTCTCTATATTAGGATATTCTTAAGGAGGTGGAAGGTGGCATGAGAGTTGGTTACTGGAAGGCCAGCCTGCCTGTCACTTCTGACTTCCTACTCTCACACCATTCTAATGCCAGTGCTCTTAACCATTACATATTCTCACCTCTGGCTCTCTGTTCCCATGCTGTGCCATGGTGCCGAGAGCTTTCAGCCACTGCAATTTTCATACAGCTATAGTCTCCCCCCGTGCCTGCCACAAACACTAACTTTCTTTTATATGTGTATGTATATACATATATATGTGTGTGCGCATATGTATGTACACATATATACATAGATTCCCCCAATTATATGTCAAAACAATTTTTTTTTAGTTCTAAATTCTATCCTTCCCCTCCTCTCTCCCCCCTTCCTGAAATGATATCCAACTCCCTTCATATACTGCCATACTCATAGTACCCAGGCCAGCTTCCAGCCATCCACAAGCCTGCTTCTGTTTCCCCAAATCCTGTGCAATGGCAATAAACTGCACCCCCTTCACGATGGCTCTCACAACTGGAAGAAGCAGGAATTTGGCCTGGACAGAGCAATCTATCCTGACACCATCTCAGCTGGTGAAGGGCCAGCAGCGAGAGCGAGTGGGTCATTCAGATCAAACGGTCCACTTATCAGGGCAGCTCCCCAAAGGAGCCTAATCCAAACAAAGGCAGAAGGCATGGCCAGAAGAACAAGTTGGCACAGTAGCTGTGACAGATCTGTGAGGAAACTAGAGAAAACGTGATCCAAGGTTAGGCAAGAGATGAGGAAATCAAGTGTCCAAACTGGCTTGAGCTTTTACTGAGAATCTGTAAGCAATTTGTCTTGCTCAATACAGGGCTATAGAAGCCTTTTGGTGTATAGTGGTAACCCCCATCTTCCTCTGTGATGAACTACAGCTCTGGAGAATGCCTGGCCAGGCTAACATTGTCAGCAACAGAAACAGTTGTGTCTGTCCAGTAGCAGATAGTGATGGGCTGGAAAAACCCTAGCTCACCTTTCTACTCATAGAAGGTGAATTCCTTGAGGGAAGGGACCATGGTTTTTGCCTTGCTTTTTATTCCTAACACTTAGCACAGTGCCTGGAAAATAGTACATAAACATTTAATCAATGCCTACTGAGTGGCTAACTATGGCTTGGCAAAAGTTGGCTCTCATGCCTGGAATGTTCTCTCTTGTTTCCTTCTTTTCTTGGAATGTCTACCTCCATTTAAAGCCTGACTCAAGTGTCATTGTCTACAACAGAGCCTTTGAGGATATCCCCAGTTATAAATGCTCTGCCCTACCCCATATTTACATTGACTTTGTCTACATGCTATCTTCCCCTAGTATAATGTAAGCCTCTCCAGGGCAAGGATTATTTTCAACTTTGTCTTCATATATCCAGGACCTAAAATACTTCCTGGAATCTAGAATAATTTAATGAGTGCTTGTTGAAATGAATTGAAATTAACCTGATGCTGGCACTATGGACAAGTGGATACAAGCCCCACGTGTCCACTAGCACTGGGCTTCCAGTGTATTTGTGTTGTGAAAGAACGAGCCACAGAGAGATCAATTATCTGTCTCCTCCCTGCACCATGCCTCTAAAACAGCTCAAAGACACACATGCACCTGCAAATGAAGAAAAACAAAAGAAATTCTAATTAAAATTAATTTCATCGAATATTTCTTGAGATAGTTGTTAAAACTAAAATCCAAATACCTTCACAGAATAGTATCAAGGCTTAAATTCAAATGTAACACAATGATTTTATGATCTGTTGGATTTTTTTAATGACCGCAAGAGAAACGGAACTGAGAAAGCTGTCAAGAAACATTCATTGATGACTTCCACAAAGAAGAATGAAGAAATTCCTATGATAGAGCTCAAAACATCAGCCTGCTTTGGCACCCGACCACAAAAGGGTCATCTTAGCCCTATGTACCATTAGACCAAGGATTCTGAATTTTTTTGCGTGTGTCTTTCATGGAGCTCTTTTAAATGCATAAAATAAAACACAGAGAATTGCAAAGCTAATCAATTATATTGAAGACAATTATCAAAAAATAAGTAAACCTAATTCATGGACCCCAGATTAAGAACCACTGTATTCATCTTTTTTTTTTCCTTCAGAGGCAGAGAAAGGAGAGAAAAACTGTTACTTTTCCTTTTAACACTAAATTTCTCATTATAGAAACTTCCACAGCATGCACCTAGAACACAACCCTGCTCCTAGAATTTAGAGATGAAAAGGACCCTTGCTTTCATTTTATAGACAAGGAAACCAAATCCTAAACAAATGATGTACAAAGAGATAGAGATAAGTAGCACTGCTGAGAATGTATTCAGGTCCTCTCATGCCAGCTATCATACCCTTTCCACTCTGCCCTATTGTCGTTCCGGTCCTGAGTCTCATCTCCATCTGACCCATGACACTTGGTCCCAGGGACCATTCTACAATCACCAAATGGCTGCAAGAAAATGAATATTCCTGGTGACACATTCCTGCGTGGCAATTCTTGTCACATTGTAATCCCACAATATAAATTCAACCAATCTCCCTAAACTCCAGCACGTACCTCCAAGTAACACCATAGCCTAATTGAAGAAATACTTAAGGGGACATTTTCATTAAATTCTGAGATTGCAATCCCACTACCTTGACTGGAGGAAAATATTAGTAACTTTGGCCTACTCAGTCACAGAGCCTCTGAGCTCATTAGATAGGAAGATATTTGACTTGGAGATTCCTTCAAATAGCCTCTTTTTTTTATTTATTCTGAGGCTCTGCCCTTACTCAGATGCAGATTTGTAAGGCAGATTTGACAGAGTGCCCGGCCAGGCTAACATTGTCAGCAATAGAAACACTTGTGTCTGTCCAGTAGCAGACACTGATGGGCTGGGAAACCCTAGCCTTGTTGGACACTTATGATGTGTGTGTGTGTGTGTGTGTGTGTGTGTGTGTGTGTGTGTGTGAGAGAGAGAGAGAGAGAGAGAGAGAGAGAGAGCGAGCTTTTTTCCTATCAATCAAGAAAAAAATAACCATTTTCTTTACATATATGATATCCTAATTACTTGTAAACACCCTTTTCAAATAAGAATCAACTTCAGAAACTTATAGAAGGCAATAAACATATTCTAACATTCATCATCATGGTAGAGGGGAAAGAGAGCCTTTCATTTATTGTCAAAAGACCTTGGTTCAAATCCTCACCCTCCCCGACACTTTGTACATGGGAATGAACCTGGGCAAGTCACCCTCTTTGGGTCATGTTTCCTCATCTGTAATGTGATAGGATAAAACCAGATGCCCTCTGTGATGTCTTCCATTTTTAAATCTATAATCCTACAATCCTCTAGTACTCCTACATAAAATGTTGACACCAGTAAACATAAACAACAACAAAAAAATTTCCTTCAAGGTATACCAGAAATGAAACTTGTTAATATTATTTGGCATTCCAACAAGAGCAATCTCTCTTTGATCCAACGCACACTTTGACTAAGTAGTCATTCAGTCAATGGGTTAATAATATTCATTAATAAATAGGCCAGGGGCATCTAGGTGACACAGTGGTTAAAGCACTGGCCCTGGATTCAGGAATACCTGAGTTCAAATCTGGCCTCAGACACTTGACACTTACTAGCTGTGTGAACCTGGGCAAGTCACTTAACCCCAATTGCCTCACTAAAAAAATTAAATAAATAAATAAATAAATAGGCCAAAGGGTGCAGTGGATAGAGCACCGACCCTGGATTCAGGAGGACCTGGGTTCAAATCTGGCCTCAGACCCTTGACACTTACTAGCTTTGTGATCCTGGGCAAGTCACTTAACCCCAATAGCCTCATCAATCAATCAATAAACAAACAAACAAACAAACGAATGAATAAATGAATGAGCCAAACAAGCAAGTAATTTTTGGAAAATAATTCTGAGGTATTCTATGTTACTGATATCTTTACTTCTTAAAATGTATTTTCCTTCCAAGAGAATCATCTCTAATAACAAAGAATTCAACAGAGGAAGGAAAAGAAGTTTGAAAAAAATGTTGCTGATGCTTTTGTTTTGTTTTTACATTGTAACTTCCCAGTGGCAGCCCTGGTAAAAAACCTTTCCTTGTTAATAAAGAAATCCAGGGTATCCCAATAGTCTTACTGCAAGTTTAAACTCTGAATGCTTAAAATTTTCATTTAGAAAAACAAATCAGCATTTTGACCATGACTAACAATGTATGCCTCATTCTACACCTGTAGACCATCACCTCTTTGACAAGAGGAGGGAAATATTTTTCAGCAGCAGCCTTCTAGAGTCAGTATTAGTTGTGGCATCATTTGAATTCTGTATTCTGTCCATTTAAACTGAAAAAAGTGTTGGATTTGGTGTCAGATGACTTAGGTCCAAAGTCCCAACTCTATCATCTATTAGCTTGCAATTATAAATAAGTCACTTGGCCCCTCAAAGTTTTTTGGTACTCTGTAAAATGGGAAAAAAATAGTTTTACCACCCGCTCATAAGGTTACTGTGAAGATGGTGCTTTGTCAAGTCTAAAGCTCTAAACAAAAACGAATTATCTTAGTTGTTATTATTTAACTGGGCTTTTTTTAATGCCCTTAAGCATATGGCTTTTAAAGGGGCTATAGAAGACTAGGACTTTGCTAATTTTAGGGGGAAAAAAACGGTAAGTAGTGTGAGTTTAAGTCCATTGGTCTGCACATCAACAGTTTTGGTAAGTCCAGACATTTTTAAGGTACTGAGAGAAATGATCATTACATAATCAATTATTGGGAAGATCCAGGGTTTTTTCCCTTCCTATTTCCTTATTTTCTACTAGGTTAACTCAGCATCTGAAGGATTTTGCTGATAATGAGGTTGCATTAACTTTCTCTTCAACCTTGTTCACCCAAGTAGGAAAGCCCATTGGGTTCTACTCAGGCTTGGAAGGGAGTAATCCTTTGTCTAGATTGCCCAAGGCTGAGAATAGTCTGGGAACAAGAGTGATCAGAGTCAGTCTCGATATTAGAATAGATTCACCTCTTATCTTAATATTCATCATTCTCATCAATTGTTAATCAGAGTTGATTGTCACTCTCAAGAATACCCATTCTTCTAAGGTCATGTATATATATATATATATATATATATATATATATATATATATATATATATAGAGAGAGAGAGAGAGAGAGAGAGAGAGAGAGAGAGAGAGAGAGAGAGAGAGAGAGAGAGAGAGAGAGATGAATGGGTTCCATGAGGGGTCTATTGCATTCAAGAGTGCTAATAACCCCCTTTATTAATTATCTACTGGCATAATTAATAAAATTATTCATTACCCAGAAGCTATATCTCTCAAACTCTTATATGTCACAATTCTTTGTTAAAATTAGATATTTTCTTATTTAAGTCTCAAAACAATCTTATGAAGTAAGAAGGGAAAGTATTGTTATCTCTTTTTAAGGAGGTAAAAAAAAAAATCCAAAACACAGAGAGGTTAAGTTATTTGCCCAAGATCACACAGCAAGTTAGTAACAAAGTGAGTGAGAAGTTGAAGATAACGCCAACATTACAAATTGGGAAAACTGAAAAAAGAATGGTGGTGCCTTTGACAGAAACAATGATGTCTGGAAGAGGGATAGGTTTATAAGGAAAGATAAGGAGTTCTGTTTTGTACGTACTGATGTTGATATGTTTCTAATTTGAAATGTTCATTAAGTAACTGGGGTTGATGTAGGAATAGATTTAATTGATCAAATTGATCATGAGGCATCCCTAAGAATTTTATTAAAATAATGTGAGGTCACAGAGAGAATCACCCAAAGGAGATAGGTGTCTCAAATGGGGAGAGGAAAAACGCCTGTATTTCTAGTGAGAAAAGTAGGTTCTCTCCTCATTCTCTTAATCTCCTCCTCAGTGAGGTTCATATCCTATTTTGGACTTCCTGGGGTCCTAAGGCTTCCTCCCAGGTGGGTACCTTTTTCCCTAGGGGGGTGTTTTGGGGGTTTAAACATCACAAACTAAACCTAAGGACACATTTGGTTTTTCTGCACATGTTTATAAAGACATCCTTGGACTTGTCAGACCCCAAGGGTCTCTCTGTTTAGGATATCTCTTTACTTTAAGCTCTGGTTTCTAGGTGCAGTTTCTGTTTCCCATCATCCTGGATTATTAATGGCTATTAATGGTTAATGGTCCCTAGTTACCTTTCCTAAGCTTCTATTGATATTGTTGGTTGATAGGTACTGGAACCCTATAGGTTACTGTTAATTAAAAAAAAAAAACTTAGATCTTGGTTTCACTGTTAACCTAAGACTTGATGAATAGTAGCTAAAAGGGTTATCTGTTAACACCTTTTAGCTTCCTCCATCAGGGTGATAAGCTCAAGATAGAGACTGGAGTCAGAGGCATAGAGCTGGAAGTCTTTGCCATAGAGAAAATTCAGCCCCTAAGGACTGATGAGTTCATTAATTGAGAGGGAGAGAGAGTAGAGAAATAAGAGTAGGAGGTTCAAGGTAGAACCTGTAAGAACATCTAGCAAAGGAGTCTGAGAAGAACCCATTAGACAGGTAAGATGAGCACCAAGAGAGAATAGTGAGGATGAAATCCCAGAAAGGATAGAGCATCCTAGAGGAGAGGGTAATCAGCAGTGTCAGATGCAACAAATAGGTTGAGAAGGCCAAGATCTGGCAGGGGAGAAGGGGGGAGCAGAATATCATCAGATTTAGCAATTAAAAGATCAACAGTAACTTTGGAGACAGCAGTTTCAATTGAGTGATGAGGGCACTGCTAAGGGTTAATAATGAATGACAGGGGGGCAGCTAGGTGGTACACTGGATAGAGCACCTGCCCTGGATTCAGGAGGACATGAGTTCAAATCCAGTCTCAGACACTTAACACTTACTAGCTGTGTGACCCTGGGCAAGTCACTTAACCCTCATTGCCCTACAAAAATAAAAAAAATAAAAAAGATAAAATAATGAATGACAGGAGGAGAATTGAAGACAGCAAGTATAGACCTGAAGGAAGACAGCCAGCACTTTGAGTAGACAGACCAGACACCCCCATCACAGGATTTCTGGGAGGTCTACATCACAGTTGCACAAGATAGCTCAATCTATACAGCTGGAAAGGCAGAGTACAGCTAGGAAGGAGGTCTCAAATTCATTGGAATATTGAATTATGAAATGCAACCAATCATCACGCTATTATTATTTGTACTTTAAGGAAGAGAAAAACCAAAGGGAAAGGAACTTAAGTGGTTTGCCCAACATTACACAGCAATATAAGCAGGATCAGAGCACTGCATGTGAAGTAAATTTGAAAGTTGAAATGGCACATTAAGTCCTCATTCACACACTCTACTATTTGGGGTACCAATAATCATTGTTCTTTCTTTTCCATTCTCCCCAATTATTGTGGACTAGAAATGTCAGGGTCCAGTTGGGGCCTGAAGGACCAAAATGTGGCCGGTGACTTATAGTATATCTAGGAAGGACAATATGCATTGCAAAATACAGAGAGGATCCCTGGGCTACCTGGACTCGGTTGGTGATGGTGCTGAAGAAGGAATGGACCACTATAAAAATGTGAACATTTTAGGAGGCAGCTAGGTGGTGCAGTGGACAAAGCACTGACCCAAGTTCAAATCCGACCTCAGTCACTTGACATATTACTACTTGTGTGACCTTGGACAAGTCACTTAACCCTCATTGCCTTGCCAAAAAAAGAAAAAGTGAACATTTTTAAGATCTCCTGTGATCAGAAATTGATGGGGGAAAGAATGAAAAATGTGTGAAAAGTATGAACAAAGTTTGGGAGAACTGTCCCCCAAAGGGATAAAAATTTCTCTCCTTTTCCCTCTCACTATCCCCCCTGCTTCCCTCCTCCCATCCCCCCATAATATGACCTTCTGCCCCAGGTCTAAAATTCAGGTTGTTATTCTTATGTTTCTTGGTACCAGCTGTTCAAATGCATTCAGCAGCCCTACCCAGCAGACCCAGTGACTAGTACAGCAATGTGACCATCAGACCTTCCTGCATTCTACCTAAGGTCTAGAGGTTGGCCATTCCTGCTGTCTAGCCTCAGCAAGGAAGACAGAACTAACCTATCACAGCTTTCTGTCCAAAGAAAGGGAGCAGTCATTCTATTTATCCAATTGTTGCTTTTTCCTCTCCAAAACTATTTGGCAAATATGAACCCATGAATTGGTTCTTAAAAAAAAAAACACCTCAGGAAAATGAAAGAATGAAAGAAGACATTTTTATTTGTGCACATAAGGACATGTGGCCTCATTGTGGGATATAGATTCTTTTCCCAATGTTTATAGCAGGAGGTAGCTTTAAGGCAGGAGTGAAAATTAAAATGGCAGTCCCAGTGATACAAGCTGCTTAGATTGGACCGCTTTTTCTAGGGGAAGGAAGGAGAGGAGAGAAAGGGGAAGAAAAGGGGGAGGAAGGAGAGGTGAGAAGTAAGAGGAGTTAGAAACATCAAGAATGAATGATGAGGGGCAGCTAGGTAGGATAGTGGATAGAGCACTGGCCCTGGATTCAGGAGGATCTGAGTTCAAATCTGACCTCAGACACTTGATACTTACTAGCTGTGTGACCCTGGGCAAGTCACTTAACCCCCATTGCCTCACCAAAAAAACAAAAACAAAAACAAACCAAAAAAAAAAAACCAAACTGGTTTATTTAAGGGAAATGGGAGTCTGCTTACCCTAGACTGGTGCATTTGTAAAAGGCTCCAATGCTCTTTATCTTCCTGAGTATAAAGCAATGTCAGCCTTCATCTCCTCTGGCTGCTCTGAATCAGTCTACTATCCTGGACAGAACTAATCTCTCAGATTAGATTTACATGTTCTCACTACCAGAATAAGTTTGAGACCAAAGGATGGCAATATAGAGAGGTCTTTTTGTATGCCTTGCTTTGGTTTAATACAGTTTTGAACTGGAAGGGACCTTGAAGTCGAGTTCACTCAGATTATAGATAAGGCAATTGAGGAACGTGGAAAGGAAGTTACTTATTCAGTGTTACCGGAGCAGTAGGTGGGCAAACTAGGTGACACAGTGGATAGAGCACTGGTTGGGAGGATTTCAGTTCAAATCTCTCTTCAGACACTTACTAGCTGTGTGACCCTGAGCAAATCACTTAACCCCAATGGCCTGAAACATCCAGAGCCATCTGCAGTCATCCTGATCTATATTTTGCTGCTGGATCCAGATAGCTCTGAAGAAGAGAGAGGTTGGTGACCTTTCACAGCCCTCCTTCACTTAAATCTAATTCAGTACAAATCATAACATCAGGGTGCTGACATCACCCTGACATCATGATCCCTTTAGAGAACAAAGGACAAACAACAACACTGCAGTAACTAGAGGAGATGGATTTGGATCACAGACTGACTCCAAATGCAGAGCACTTTCTGCTGCATTGCTCTGGTGCTGATTGATAGCTAATTTCAGGAATATGCACACCCTTCCTGACTCTCTCGTGGGTACATGAGAGTATGTATCTGAATTCAGCCCTCAAAGTGAGTTAGTCTAGTAAATAGAAAGAGAACCAGACTGGGAATCAGGATACTTGGGTTCCAATCATGCCTGTGTAGCCTTGGGAAAATTGTTTGATCTCTCTGTCCCTCAGTTTCTTTGCCTATAAAATTAGTGGGTTGGATTAGATGTTTTCTACACTCCTTCCCAGCTCAGAATCCTGGGGTCCTGTCCCCTTCCCTCTTTGTGCATCTATAAAATGGAGATAATAATGCTTGCATTGACTACCTTACAGGGCCATTGGGAGAGAAGGCCTCAGAAACCTTAAAGCTCTAGAGAGATGTGAAAGGATGTGTTATTATTGCTACTGGTAATCAAGCTCTTTGGAATAATCATTTCCTAATGATATGCTATGGTGCAATAGTCTCTGTGTCAATCACTCTAGTGTTTATTGAACGCTTCCTGTGAACTCGGCACCGTGTTAAAAAGAAGTTGGATCTACATCAAAGAAAGACTTGCTAATGTTTCCAGTGCCCTCTCATCATCATTTTAATTAGCATCCCAGTCTCTTACAAGCTTTTTAATGTCCTCAAACAATGGCTGCCTAGCCAGCTGTCAGTACACTTAAGGATGATAGCAGAAGTAGATGAAGAAGGCAAGGGTAGCTTCACTTGGCTGCCCCTGATGCACAGACCAACCTTTGTAATGAATATGGGGAATGAAAAGAGCTAGAGATTTAAGTAAGTCATGTCTCCTCTCTGAGACTCAGTTTCCCCATTTGTAAAATGAGGGGGTTGAGCTAGCTGATCTCTCAAGCTTCCTGCCAGCTCACAATCCTATTATTTATTTCTTGGTGTTAAAGGATCTCTCTTAATCTTTTAAATACAAATACTCCTATAAAGACTAATGTATCAAATCATTAATTCCTCAGTACAAATGAGTTTATCAGGAATCCCTTGGGTCCTTACTGAAGCCAAATGAGCCAACCTACCTCTGCTTATAGATTCAAGCTCACCCACATTCTGAGACCAATCCTAACATTGGGCAAGACACCTTCAAAGCCTTCCAATCCCACAAGTTGTTTGATTCAGAAAGAAAAAGGGGGGAAAAAAGCTTCATTCTTGAAGCTATTCCTCAGGTCCTCATAAGCAATCTCATGGACTAGCTTCAGAACCCCACTCACCCAATTTCTTGCCAGGATCACTGACCTCTAGCTACCTATTGAAATAACTGACATTTCTATAGTGCTACAATGCAATAGGTTTGCAAAACACTTTCCCTCTGTATTATTTGATTTGATCCTTACACTGACCTTACAAAGCAGGTAGTTTCGAGGCATATAATCTCCATTTTCTAAATGAGTAAACTGAGTCTGAGAGGGGCTAACTAAATTGCCCAAGGTCACACAGTAAGTATCAGAGCTGGGATTTAAATCCAGCTCCTCTAATTATAAGTCCAGTGCCTTTCTTTGTTGTTATTGTTCTAGCAGCATGTAAATAAGCAGTCCCATCCTCCTCCTCTTCTGACTTGAGAGGCGGTTAGATGGCACAGCTGGGAGAGTGTATGATCCACACTCAAGAAAGCCTAAGATTGAATTTTGCCTCAATGCTTATCAGCTGTCTAGAAGGCAAGTACCCCAGTATCTCTCAGGCTCACTTCATCAATAAGATGAGAATAATTGCCAGGGTTGTAAGGATTTGATGTGTGTGTGTGTATATATATGCATACACATATATACACATATACATACATATACATGCAAAAATTATATTATATATTTACTAAATTACATAATTTATAGCCTATGTTATGTATATTGTACATATGTATATATGCATTGCATGTGTGTTTGTGTATATATACATATATACATACATGTGCATACACTGCATGTAAATATGAGGCAGCTAGGTAGCACAGTAGATAGAGTGCTGGGCCTGAGACTCTTCTTCCTGAGTTCAAATCCAGCTTCAGACACTTATTTCGTGTCCCTGGACAAGTCACCTCACCTGTTTGCCTCAGTTTCTTCATCTGTAAAATGAGCTGGAGAAGGAAATAATGGCAAATCACTCCAGTATCTTTGCCAAGAAAACCCCAAATGGGATCACAAAGAGTCAGACATGACTGAAATGACTGAATATTATGTGTATGTATGTATATTATAAAAATATATGTAATATATGTATTATTATTTTTACACTGCTGATCACCCATTATATGTGCTGGGTTTTCCCTAATCCTGGCTCATTGCCCTGCACCCATATTTTGATTGTGTAATGATTGGAATGATGCCCCCTGCTGGAGACTTACTGTAGGAAAGCTCCAACATGAGGAGAGGGCCTCTGAGGGCAGGACCATGTGTCTTTTCTTTGGCGTCAGGAAGTGACGTTTGCTTGTGGGAAGAAGAAGGGGAAGGCTGGCTCGCTGGCTCACTCTCTTTCCTGAGAACTCTGGTGGAGAAGGGAGCTATAAATGAACTCTCTCCCTTTAATAGATAGAGGAATCTAGGCCTTTCTCTCTCTCTTTATAAAATTCTTATTCTCCTTAATAAATGCTTAAAAGTCTAATTCTTGCTAAAGCTTATAATTTATTGATGACCACTCATTAGATATTTTAGACAGTATAGCTAGAATTTTAGCCTTACAATTGCTGTCAATGGGCTAGGAATGATATAGGAGAAATTTACAGCACTAGCCTAGGGAGAGATGGGTAAGAAAAATGAAGCAAGTGAAAAAGGAGAGAAGGGAAAAAGAGAGGGCCAAAGAAGTGGATGAAGGAAGGTTCTGAAAGGAGAATCGATCTGCTTCAGAACTGTGCCTTTAGCTGCCACTGACGACTTCTCACCTAGGTCTCAGTAAAAAGCAGACTGCGGCTGTAACTGGAACAGAACCATAATCAGTATGCAGTGGCTGGAGCTTTATCATAGGGTGCTCAAAGAGGAAGAAGGCAGGGTACGTTTCCTCCCCGGAGCCAGCCTGCTAGGTGTTTCCCAGCTGGTGGAGGCACAAATACAGAGAGGATTCATGTCCTTCCCCTCTCCCCCAGGCTCAGCTCCCCAGCATGCCTCCACTCTCTGATCCCCTAAGGTTACAGGCATAATCCCTTGACCAAAGTGTATTGTCTAGCCGAATTATGATGGATGCATAGAATCAGCAGGCTCAATAGCAGTGGTGTTATGTGCCACTTTCAGACTTTCCAGGGGTCTTTATCTCACCCCATTCCCAAAATGAACCTGCCCCAGGCACCAAAATCTCCAGTGTAGGCTCTGAATGCTGTCCCTTTGCATGGCTTGGAGTTGCCTCCAAACCTTAGTCAATTTAGCCCTGAGCCTTTTTCTGTCTTCCTGAGCAAGGCACAGGAAGACAGGAAGGGCAGGTGTCCACAGTCCCCTTAGCTCCACCATCTCCCCCCTTTCCCTACCCCTTCAATTCCTCCATCCTGGCTATCCAAAAGTCGTGTGTCAGATAGAGGTAGGGATTTAAGAAGGGTTAAGGCTGGATTTTGAGGGCCCAACTAAGCTAGAGGTCAGATTGCAACCAGCTGGATGCAAAGAAGTCAGAGCTGCAGTATCGGTGGTGACAGGGATGCCAGCTTGGCTACTGAGCAGCTGTATGATTTAATGCACAACTCTTGGCCTCTCTGAGCTTCAATTTCCTCTTCTGTAAATATAATACACTTTGACTAGATGAGTGGTCCCTGACAGTTCTTAAACCTGGCATTTATGAGCCTATGACTTTTCAGGTAATTGTTTGCATTTCTGTTGGACTTTATGGGTAAAAAGCACTCTCATACATCCTCTCTTAAAGCTGTACTTCATGAAAGTCTCCTAGGAAGCACAAATAGCATTACTCCCATTTTATGGATGACAAAACTGAGGTTTAAAGACATTAAACAACTTGCCTAAAATCAAACAAATTAATAAGTAGAGCCAGAAATTTGAAACCAAATCCTCCCACTAGTTCCAGACTTCTCACACAAGTATCACACACCCTAAAGTTGCAAGGCCTCCTCCAGGGATTTAAAGAAGACTGGATCATGGACCCAATTAGCCCATCTATTGTCATGATCATGATGGAAAGCCTGCATTATATCACAGAAGTTCCCCTCTCTGCCTCCTAAAGAAAAGAGTCTTTGGTTAGGTAAACTACCCTTTGGAATCTATATTGACTTGTAACAAAACAACAAAGGTGATAAATCGGCAGATTTTCCACTAATCCCTACCCTGATAGCACATGACCATGTTGACTTCCAAGCAAATCAGTTGTTTGACTTTTCTTACCACCTGCTAAACTCAGAAAAAGACATCCTCCCCAACACACTCCAGTACACACACACACAAACACACACACACACACACACACACACACACACACACACACACACACACACACACTGGACTCAAGATCAGAAACAGCTTCACCAACTGGAAACAACAGCTGAAAAAGTTATCTGGGGCTTCTCTTTCCTTACTTTACACTTTATTGGTCTTAGGTTATACTTTTATCACTGTATCTCCAGCAAATAATAAAAAGTAATCGAAACCTGAATGAATGGTTTTAATACCAGAATTATCATTTTTCCCATCAGGCTGCTACTGAAGCCCAAATGAATAAGATGTTCTTACTTTCAGGGGCCAATGATATAGTTTGTTTCCCAAGTAATTGACTTTTTCATGTAAATGAGACACCTAACTAAGAAATGAAATACTTTTTCCTATTAAACAGTATTCATCCCAGAGCCTTGGGGCTTTAAAGACATAACTCTCACCCCAGAGCATTCCAGCTCAGGAAAGGAATACCTCAGAGTAGGAGGTTAGAAAAATGTCATTCCAAGCAATACCAAGACTACTCAATGTCAGTTTGAGATAGAATTCAAACCAACAGACATTTACTAAGCACCTACTACTGTTGTTAGTCTTTCCATTTTAGAATGACATCATGGGGTGATGTCTTGATTTGCTCATGAATTGGATTTAAGTAAGACAGAGTTGCACAAAGTCATCAGCCTCACTCACTCTTCCAGTCATAGAAGTCCAATGGCAGGACAAACATCAAGACAACTGGCAATGGCCCATGATATGGTGCATGACCTTGGCTTCTTCCACGTCTGACCAAGGTCTCAGTGCCCCACAGCATCCCTTCAGCCACCTTTTTGGCTGTTGGACCAAAATTGTTCTAATCTGCCCATTTCACTGGTGGAAGCCTTCATATGCTTGGAGTAGACATCCCCCTTAACTCATGGACAGGTTTGAAGCCCATCAATTACCTTCAAAATGGCTTAGCTAATCTGTCCAGATGGTTTTACCAGGTTGTGGACACTGCACATGTTAGAGCTTCTTGGAGCCACAGATGAGTTGGGTGAAGGTGGACACCAGAGGTAGATGAACAGCCCTGAAAAAGCCTCAGCCACCCCCCACACCAGAGGTGCTAGTCCTCTCTGAACACCCCATATACTCCACCTGCTATATGCTAAGTAACCAGCAGAATGGTATAGTGCATTGGGAGGACATGGACTCAGAAAGACCTGGGTTCAAGACTAGCCTCCAACACTTGTTACTTACTCTCACAGTGCCCCAGGCAGCTCTCAAACAACTCTCCCTACTAGAAGCCATATAGCTGAAACATCTTCACAACCTCCTATTTTATTCGTAGTAGGCTGCATTTTTATTTTCCCATCTCTAGCAAATAATAAAAGGTAATTGATTCCTAAAAGCCTTAAAGACTAGAAGTTGTGGTAAAGGTATTGATTTGCTTTGGTAGAGGAAGAGTCTCACTGGAAGTGAGGCTAGTCAAGGAAAAAGGACAGATCACAGAAGAATGAAACTGACCCTCCCCTCAAGGAGCTTATAGTCAGCTAGTATAGCTATGGTGGCACAGAGATAAAGCAAAGAAGAAATAGAACACATGGAAAGAAAATGCTGTGCTGACTGTTATAGGGACTCAAAAGGACTGGAGTAAAAAATCCAAGGACCCTCTCTGCCCTGGAAAGCCCCTCCTAAGCAGCTGTCTCTCTATTCTCTAGTCTACTTTGTGTCTTTCCTATATTAGATCCATCTTGTTTGGTGAAACAAAAATCAGGAAATCTGAAATCATGAAACTGAAACCTGAAATCTCCCGATTCCTGCCCTGGATTATATCTACCTGAACCCAGAGAGACTGGGGAAGAAGGGTTCAGCAGAGTCTTTAAAGGAGTCAGATCTTACAGCTCCGGAACATTAAATGGTTGAATGGCTGCAACAACTTCTTCAATTGCTGACCAAAGCCAAAAGAAGGGCAAAGGCAATTAGGCTTTTGCTTCAGGATGCCAACAGCAGTCAATAACTGGGGGATAGAAATATATTTCCTACCTGCAGCAAGACTCTTTTCCACTGTACCTGTTTTTACAGTCCTCCATAATAGTGATGTTAAATTCAAATAGAAATGAGGGTCATTTATCCATATGTACAGCTACATATAAACTTAGTTTTAAAATATAATATTATCGGAGGCAGCTAGGTGGCGCAGTGGATAGAGCACCGGCTCTGGAATCAGGAGTACCTGAGTTCAAATCCGGCCTCAGACACTTGACACTTACTAGCTGTGTGACCCTGGGCAAGTCACTTAACCCCAATTGCCTCACTTTAAAAAAAAAGAAAGAAAGAAAAAGAAAATATAATATTATCTATGTTTCACTGTATTTTCATTTATTTTGTTCAATATTTCCCAAATACATTTTGTTTGCAGGGCAATGAGGGTTAAGTGACTTGCCCAGGGTCACACAGATAGTAAGTATCAATTGTTCGAGGCTGGATTTGAACTCAAGTCCTCCTGAATCCATGGTCAGTGTTTTATTCACTATGCCACCTAGCTACCCCATCCCAAATACATTTTTATCTGGTTTTTGCCCCACTTGAGTGTATTATGGGCCAGATGATATCCATGGGCCATGTATTTGACACTGATCTTCGGGCACAACTGCCCCCCCACGCCTTTACCAACAGTCCAATTGTCATGGTACTCTTCTCTTAAAGCCCACATTCTCCCACCTTTATATCCATCCATATTGTCCCACAGATTTTCCTGCGTCCTCTTCCTGGAGCTTGAAATGCCATTGACCACAGTGCCGGAGCTCTCTTCAAATGAATTTGTCACAAGCACCTAAATTCCCATTACATACTGTTGGAGATGGAAAAAAAAAAAGATATCTATGACATTACCCAAACTTTGAGGATGCAGCCAAAACAGTACTTAGGGCAAAATTTATATCTTTAAACACTTTCATCAATAAAAGAGAGAAAGAACAGATCAATGGATTGGACACGCAACTGAAAAACTCAGAAAAGCGGCAAATCAAAAAACCTCAGCTAAACACAAAAATAGAAATTCTGAAAACCAGAGATCAACAAAATTGAAACCAAACCCTCTGATCCTTCTGGAGGTCCAAGGAACAAAGACGTTGAAAACAAGTGCATTGCTTTATCAAGCTCTAGTACCCTGGGGAATAACAAGACCCCGAGGAAATCCCTTCTGGACAATGCAAGGACCAGGTATAAGGATATGGATTATAAGGGGATTTGAGTCATGCTAGAGAGGGATTGGTTGAAGGAACGAGGAAACATGATGACTCTTATCAAGTTTTTAAAGAGCTATCACTTGGAAAAGACAACTGATTGATTGCTTATTCCTGCAGAAGGCGAAACAAGGAAGAGGCAGGTATCCAGGGAAGCACGCTGCATCTCAGCATAAGAACTTCCTATGAATTAAAGCTGTCTGAAAATGGGAATGGAGTGCTTCTTAAGCCGTAACACAGAAAGGGCTTAAGCAAAGGCTGGATGTCAGCCTGTCAGAGATATTATGGAGGGGATTCCTGCAAGGGTCAGGAAGTTGGACTGAATGAACCTCAAGCTTCTAAGTTTTGAGATTCTAGAATTCCTCGATTCTGGGCCCAGCATTTCCTTAAGCTAACTAGTCCCCTAAACAGTTTCCAGCTTAGATTCATACCCTCTCAGTATTCTTCCTCTCAATCCTTTGGACAATTCTGGACACATTTACTTCCCCCCACCCCCACCCTTAAAAAATAACATCTCTGTTGATCTTCAGGAATCATATGGTAAATAGAGGCCCCATGGAACCCCTATTACTGGTGTGAGAGGTCCCGTCTCCAGTAATGCTGACATGCTCAGGCTAAGAGGAAATAGGTCACTTCTTGGCTTTCTACAAAAGTTCTCCTTCCAGGTCAGGAATTTAATTTTTTGACAGTTAAGTGGTGCAGTAGATATAGTGCTGGGCCTGGAGTCAGGAAGTCTCCTGTTCATGAGTTCAAATCCAGGCTTAGACACTTACTAGCTGTAAGAACCTGGGCAAGCAACTTAACCCCATTTACCTCAGTTTCCTCATCTACAAAATGGATGGAGAAGGAAATGGCAAACTACTCCACTATCTTTGACAAGAGAACCCCAAGTGTGGTCACAAAGAGTCAAACCCAAATGAACAATAACCCTTTCACTTTATGCCTCTGGGCGTCAGGTAGAACCATGGGAAATATTAAAGCTTTTAATTCCTATAGTTAGAACATTCATAACTAAAATAAATCTATTCTTCTCAGGCATTTACATTTAGGGGGGAAGGGGCACAACACAGTACAAGGAAACAAAAGCTAAACTTGGGAGTGCTGAGCTGGTACTCACAGAACCTTGATTCAAATGCTGGCTCTGCCACAGATTGCCCATGGATGACAGGGAATATTTATTGTTGCAAAGTCTTTTACAAATGCTATGGGTTTGGGTTTTTTTCATAAAAACCCTGAAAGGTAGGAGCTATTATTATCCCCATATTACAGACAAAGTGACTTGCCTAGGGGGAGTCACATTGCTGAGTCTGGATTTGAACTCATGAGTATGAATGTTAGTCTTCTTATTCTAAACCCAATGCTCTATACACCGAGTCACCTAGCTGCCCTTGTATTTTCTAGGTGGGCATTTAACACATTGACTATCATATTGTAAAGATTTTAAATAACTATTTGAGAAATTTTAAGTGACTTTCTTAGGGTCACATAGCTATGAGTCTAAGTTCGGACTCTATAAGTGAAGAGCAAAACTAGGAGGAAATAGACTACAGCAGATGAGTGGTTTGGGAAGAAACCAGAGAAGGCTTAGAGTACAAAATATTGCCCCAAATTGGCTACCTTGGGTATAGTTCTGGGGAAGCCATAGTAATATTCCATACGCTGTGACCCAAAAAGAAGTAGGAGTCAATGGGAGGGAAGTTACACTAAAGATAAAATTAGCCTGCTTTATAATTCAGTCCTAGTATCACCCTACCATCTCCATTAGGAACTCATAAAACCAAATGTCAACAAGTTGGAGACCTACAGACATTTGAAACTTACAATAAATCATTGCCAAAGTCCTCATACATCAAAGATTCAGAAGCTGGGGGATCTGTGAACTTAGAAAGAGATGATATGAATAGTTATGTACATGGATAGAGATATATATGCAGATTGGATATATAGATATAGATAGCATAGATATAGAGAAATGGAGATAGATATAGTTATTAATTAGATGTAGATATTGATTAGATATAGATAGATTTGATATATATGTATGCACATAAATTGTTAGTACAAATGTATGGACCACCTGGATTTGATGGAGCCACCTTATTAGCCAAAAGTATTTTATGAAACCCTGGATTAATAGGAGCAAAATGCCCTTTGACTGAACTCCAAACTTGACCCAGATAGCTAGCAGATAAGTCCCTACCTGGTGACTTCTTTTCCCAGGATAGTAAGTCCCCATCTTGTGGGGACATCTGGGCGTCCTTATCCTTGCCAAACCCTTTTTTGGAATAATGTAATCTTATTATAGTGTTTCTGTATTTCCTATACTTTAAACTGCTATGCATTACATCCACTCTTGTTACACTATTTTCTTTGGGCTTGATTTGTATCATGCTAATAAAACTGATAATACCCTGTAAACGGTGAGCAAAGAAACCTTATATACCCTTAAAAAGAGGGAGTCTTTGAGCTCCTTCTTAGGAAGGGGTCTCCACATGAGCCACGCTTGCTTGTTCTTGAGACAAATAAACTGGTACTATGGTTTTCCTGTCTGTCTCTGATCTGTTTTTTCTTGTAGGAGACATGATGAAAATGATTTCTCTGATTTGTTTATTTTTCTTGTTGGAGATAGACAATAAAAAAAATTGACAACATACATACACACATGTTTATGTGTGTATAGATATATATAGAGAGATGTAGAAATAGCTATATAAATATACATATCAGACCGAGATGATATAGATCAGGGTTTCTTAAATTTTTTCCACTAACAACCCCTTTTCATTGTAGAAATTTTTATGTAACCTCAGGTATATAGGTATATAAAATAGGTATACATAACCTTTTACTGTTGCCACATTGTTTGTGACCCCCACATTCTGTTACACAGCCCCATATGGGGTCACAACCCACAGTTTAAGAAGCTTTGATATAGTTATAGATAACTATTTAAATATAACTTATTTCCTTTTTAGTGAATTTAAAAACATCATTCTGAAAAGGGGGTCCATAGACTTCAGGAAACTGCCAAAGGGACCCATGATATGAAAAAACGTCAAACCCCAACATAAACATTTCCATTTTTGGCTTCATATGGCCCTTCAAAAAAGCTTCCAATTTTAAGGGATCTTGCAGAGGAGGAGCCTTGCTGTTGCTATAGCACCATGACCATCGCCTCACAATTCTGTAGCACATTGAGGGTGTCAAAGTGCTTTTTCCACAAGGACCCTGAGCAAGAGGTACTATAGGTACTTCTATTTTAAGGAAACTGAAGCTCAGAGAGATTTACTACCCTGCCCATGGTCACATAGCCAGGAAATTCTCCAATCAATGAACCATATTTAATCAATTCATTAAACATTTGTGTTACAGGCACAAGGCAGTATAGCACAGTGAGTATAGAACTTCCCTAAGTCAGAAATACCCACATTTAAGTCTTGCTTCTGACACAAAGAAAAGATGTGTCACCCTATAAAAAATCATTTCCCTTCTTGGTGCCCCAGGCAACTCTCTACATTGAAGAGCAGGTGATGATCTCCATGGGAAGAAGGTTCTCCATCAGGTGTTCCCTATATGATACAGTGGTTCTCACACTTTTTGGTCTCAGGACCTCTTCACACTCTAAAAAATTATCACGGACTTCAAAGAGCTTTGGCTTATGTGGGTTACAGCTATGTGTTTTTATCACATCAGAAATTAAAATGTCTTAGTATTATTAGGAATATAATTTTGACCCCGAGGATCCCCAGAAAGCATCTTGGAGAAACCAACAAGGGTCCCCAAACCATACTTTGAGAATTGCTATCCTATACCAACCATAAAAATAATTAAATAAAGTCCAGGACCAACCAACTTTTAAAAATGCTTCAGGAACCACTGGTAGTGCTGAAAGAGGTACAAAGATGACTAAGGCACAGCTCTGAAAGATATTTAGTAACTACACTACATATTAAAAGGTAGTAGCGGGGCAGCTAGGTGGCACAGTGGATAAAGCATTGGCCCTGGATTCAGGAGGACCTGAGTTCAAATCTGGCCTCAGACACTTGACACTTACTAGCTGTGTGACCCTGGGCAAGTCACTTAACCCCCATTGCCTCACCAAAAAAAAAAAAAAAAAAGGTAGTAGCCTGAGAAAACAGGAGAATCCATGTAGGTCTAGATGCCAACTCAACTTTTTATGTCTGCAAGGTTGTGGCAAGGCTTATGAATTAATGCCAGCATCTCTAAAACCATAAGCATCATCACCACCATCAAATTGTATTTATTAAATGCCTACATGTAATTTACAAGCCATGAAAAAATCATTAATTTCCCCATCCACCCTATGAGCTGTTTTGAGGATTGATTAGTAAATGCTTATGAAGCAGTTTAGAAATGAGATGAAGATACAAATAAATCATCCCTGGCTACACTAGCCTTATAGTTGGGAGTTAAAGATGAGATAGATGATGGAAATTAATTGTACTTATTATAACTTGGTATGCCTAAAACAAGCCAAATAGTCTAGTGGATTAAAGTCTAGCCTTGAAGATCGGAAGGACTGAGTCCAACTTTCACCCTATTGGGGGTTTTCTTGGCAAAGATACTAAAGTGGTTTGCCATTTCCTTCTCCACTTCATTTTACAGATAAGGAAACTGAGGCCAAAAGGGTTAAGTGACTTGCCTATGGTCACACAGCTAGTGTCTTTAATCAGATTTGAACTCAGGAAGATGACTCTTCCTGACTCCAGGTTTGGCACTTCGTCTGGTACCACCTAGTGCTCCCTGTCCTGGCACTTAGTAAACATTTATTAAATGCCTTATATATTTGTCTCTTCCATAAATCTAACACAACTTCAGTTCATTGTACCCATCTCCCCTGCAACCCACTCACCCACCCCCTTCTCCCTTGCACACCCTTGGCATTTTATTACAGGAAAATCTCCAAATATAGCTTAGAGAGCTCAGGCCTAATTTCCAATTAAGTTTCCTATCTCCTTCTCCATTGCAAATGGCCCTCAAGGATAATGCAATCATATTATAGTTTAGGTGCATTTACTGCAAGAAATAGAAAGTTAATTGAACACAGTATTGAGACTCCCCCAAGCTGTTCCTTATTGCTCCAGTAAAGGCTAGCAGCAGCTGCTTCTTCAATGGAAGTGAGCCAACACTGACTCTTCCCAAGGGATCCAATAGGAAAATGTCGCCTAGCTTGATAGCATCGGAGATTTAGAACTGCAGAGCCCAACTTCCTACATTTGACAAAATGAGAAGACCAATGTCCAAGGTCACATAGTATGGGGCAGGCAGGATTCACACTCACCCTCTAATTTTACCATTCTTTTCGTTGCATCAGGACAACAAAGCC
Organism: Dromiciops gliroides; assembly: GCF_019393635.1. NCBI lineage: Eukaryota > Metazoa > Chordata > Mammalia > Microbiotheria > Microbiotheriidae > Dromiciops > Dromiciops gliroides. Next base: position 155,265,962 of record NC_057866.1, on the reverse strand, counting down.
CGAAAGGAATCAACATTGCTGTAAGTCGACAAAGGAGAAATATCATTCATTCCCCCTTTGTCCCTTAATATCATATTCATGGGTGTATGAATGAATAAAGCATTAAGCATTTACTATGTGGGAAGCACTGTGCTAAGCTCTGGGAATACAAATAGAACAAGTGGCACAGTCTTTCCTATTAAAGAAAAAACCTAGCAGGATCATTGACAGCATCCCAACCCTTTTGGAGCTGTAAGAACTTCCCTGCAGAAGTAGTTCGCAGAGTCACAGGACCATGGCCGTGACTGAAGGTTCAAAGAAATGTATTTTTGTCACAAAACCTTGTCATCTATGTTTGCTCCACCACTGACTACCTGACCCTGGACAAATCACTTCCCTTTTCTGGGACTCAAGTTTCCTCATCTGTAAAATGAAAGTTCTTTTCTGGTGTGCACAGTTCTAAGTAGAAACCAGAGAAACACAATAAAAAGCACTGCCTGTGTAGGCAGGTACTACATAAAGAAGGCACAAGTTGTGCTAAGCCCTGTGGTCTCTGCTTTGAGAAGGACTTTGAGAAGGAATAAGGAGGGTCTCTGCCCTCCAGGGATAGCAAGAATGAGGCAGTTTCACTGCTTCAATATTGCTGTACAGGGAACAGGGAGGTGGGGTTCTGGAGGGAGACAGTTACCTCAGGATTCTGAGGTGGCTGCCAGCAAGTGAAAATTCCCCCTTCTCCCTAATCTTGCATACACTCTTCAGGAAGGTATAACCTATGCTTACGCAAACATGGAAGATGAAGAGACCATATGCAGTACCCTGGTTTTGACTTTACCCTTCAAGTTTCAGAAAGTACCATCTATGAACACAGAAGTATGCATATTTTCCTTCTCTCTCCAACTCTCAAATATACATCATCTAATTTCATTGCATTTATAAATGTGGGGCAAATCCCATATGACTCTGGGACTCTGCATTCTCTGGTCCAGTAAGGGCTATTTTGTATATTGGGCAAATACCCAAAAGAATCCAGAGAATTTGCTATGAACAGATGGGACAACAACTGTGACATATAGCAAAGCTGTTAATTAGGCCAGGATAGTAAGGAAAGGAAAAAAGAAAAGAAATCAAAAAGAATGATTCACTTCTCCTCAGCTTTATAGATTCCCATGCTAGTGGGAGAGGAAGCATTCCTTGTTCAAGAGAGGCAGTCAGAGCACCTCTTTTGATCATCTCCACTACCAAACTGCCTGGGCCTCACTACTGCTCCCCTCTATATCTATCACTCTTCTCTTGTCTGGTATGAAAGCTGATGTCCATTTGCTGCTACTCTGTTGAACTGTTGTCGAGCTATTATTGACCAGAACTGTCTTCTGCTGTCCTGGCTTCTCTGAAGCAGCTGCTTCCTTTTGTTGGAAACAGCATCTGCTACTGGGCCTTCTTTTAAATAAAGTCCTGGACTTGGAGTCAGGAAGTTGTTGTTTTGTTCAGTTGTGTCCAACTCTTTGTGACCCCATTTGGGGTTTTCTTGGCAAAGATACTGAAGTCATTTGCCTTTGCCTTCTCCAGCTAATTGTACAGAGGAGGAGGCACAGTGGCCACAGTGCTGGGACTGAAGTCAGGAAGGTTCATCTTTCTGAGTTCAAATCCAGCCTCAGACACTTGCTAGCTGTGTGACCCTGGGTAAATCATTTAACCCTGTTTACCTCAGTTTCCTCAATTGTAAAATGAGCTGGAGAAATGAATGGCAAAACACTGCAGTCTCTCTGCCCTGAAAAACCTATTGGGGTCACCAAGAGTTGGACATGACTGAAAAACAACCGAACACACACACACACACACACACACACACACACACACACAGAGGCTTCTTCAAAGGGAGTATTATTGCTCCAGTGAAATGCTACCCTACCAGCATACCTTGACACTAATCAGCAGATTTCCAGGGTTGTTTTTTTTATCCATTCAAAGCCATAGCCAAAGTCAGATAATACACAGCCAGTGGCTCTCTGTGCCATTGTCAAGAGCTCTTAGGGCCTCACTCACCACCTCTCCTCAGTGAGAAAGCCCCCAGTACTTCCTGATTGTTGGTCTAGGGCAAATGAATTCTTGGAACTCTAGCCTGTCTCTAGCTGCTAATTGTAGTCATGCATGATCTTGAATCTTTGATAAAACTTGAGAAGGCACTTAGCGATAATTGAAAGAGAAGAGAGGACCACAACAGGAAACACGCATCCCCCATATGTTCTTTCCCAGGTAAAAAAAAAAAATCAGTCCCTGCAAATGCCAGTGTACAAGTAGTTTATAGGTACATATCAGACACTCATTATTAATTCATATATCAAAGATACGTGTCCCTGTCTCAGATATGGAACATTTACATCAGTAAATGTAACAAGCATTATATTGCAAAGTTGCATGTAATAAACAAAGTACAGCACTTATCTGTTATATATGACATCATAAATTGAGCTTACATACAAAAAACATTTTCTATACTCTATTAATGGGCACCATCTGGTGGCATGTTAATATCTTAACCTCACTACCCATTCAAAATCATATGGCATCTTGGTCAGTGGCAAGGTAGTCACCCCTAAGGTGACCCTCTATTAGCTATGCACCCTAGAACTTATGGACCTAACATGTAGAACCACTTTTGAGCCCAAGGATGGCCCAGAAAGAATGCCACTGTCTTTAGCCCCTTGTGACTTAGGTTCTGTGGTTGCTCTTAATTCCTTGACTCTTCCACAACTGGACTATCACACAGGACCCACTCAAACTGCTGGATTCAAGCTTTCTTCCCCCATCTTGAGAGATTTTTCCTCACCTCTCAAGAGGATACCATCATGAAATTTCCTATCCATCCAGATCTTGAACTGGGCTTTGCCTATGATCTATTGCCAACTGTCTGGCTACAATTGGATGTGCCTTTTTTGTAGCTTGCTTGCGTGTTTCTCTATCATTGCAGATTTCCAAAGTGTTACAGGACCTCCCCTTTGGGGAGCAGTTGATTGTAATGTATTATGTTGGAGTAATCCTGACAATTCTCAAGGGCTATTTTATAGACTGGCAGGTTACCCAATCTTTCAAATAGATTGGTGTTCTTTACCTTTCTTGTGTCATAGATCCTTTAAAAAAATCTAGTAAAGCCTATGGACTCCTCAGAATATTTTAAATGCGTACAATAAAATACATAGGATTATAAGGAAAACATATTGAAATTCAGTTTTCAAAATATTTTAAAATAAAAACAAGTTCATGGATCCTTGGTTAAGAAACCTGAAATGAGGGGGTAGTCTGCTTTCTTACTTTTTCCTTGGATAATAAAGTCTAATAAAGTTCTCTGGTTAGCTTTTAAAATCCGACACAAACTGGTCCCACCCTACTTTCTAGCCTCACTAGACATTGCTCCACCTCTTGTATTTAGTGATTCAGCTAAAGAAATCTCTCCTCCATTCTCACGACATACACGTGGCATTCCATCTTCCATTTGCATTGGCCACCACAATGCCAGGAATGAATTCTTTCCTTACCTCCATCCCATCAAGTCCTATTCTTTCTTTAAGCTGCAGCTCAAGTGCCTTCTTCAGCATTAAATCTTTCCTGACCCCAGTAACCCCAGTCACTAGTGTTCTTCCCAAACTACCTTGTATTCAAGTACTTTGCATATATTTATATTTATTCAACACACACACACACACACACACATACACACACACACATACATACATACAAGGTGTCCTAAAAGTCTTAGTGCAGATTTTGTTGTAAAGTTGTTTCAATCACATCTGTCTTTTCATGGAACTATTTGGGGTTTTGTTGGCAAAGATACTATGATGCTTTGCCATTTCCCTCTCCAAGTACAAATTAAAGCTATCAATACTGCTCTAAACTTTTTTTTTTTTTTTTAGTGAGGCAATTGGGGTTAAGTGACTTGCCCAGGGTCACACAGCTAGTAAGTGTTAAGTGTCTGAGGCCGGATTTGAACTCAGGTACTCCTGACTCCAGGGCCAGTGCTCTATCCACTGCGCCACCTAGCCGCCCCTCTAAACTTTTGTTAAACGGCCATATTATTAAATTGCCCTAAAACTTTTGGAAACCCTGTTCATCGTATGTTTATGTGTTTATGTACTAGTTGTCTCCTAAATTGAATTGTAAACCCCTTTTGAATAAGAATTATTTCATTCTTTGTACTTATAACCTCAGTACCTAACAGTGTCTAGCTCATAATAGCCATTTAATAGATGCTTGTTAATTGATTGATTCCTTGGACATCAAAATTTCACAGAAGGATCCTATTCTTAAGCCAACATTCCTGACAGCAAACTCAAGTATTATATTATTAATTCTTTGTGTTTTTCTTAGCTGAGGCCATAGTTAGGTAACAGGACTCACTTGAATGATGTACCAGGTTGTATGTTTTCACATCTACTCCAAGGTACTTGAATACATTTAATTATCTATATTTTGTCTCCCTAATAGAATGCATGATCCTTGAAGGCAGGGTCTGTTCTGACACCAGAATCCAACACATTATTGGTCACATAGTAGGAGCTTTATAAAGGCTCATCTATGAAGTATCTTATCTGGTTTTATGTATGTACTGTATAGCTGGGCCTACTTAGAAAATGACCCTGGGGAAAGGATAAGGGAGGAGACCTATGATTTCCCTGGTAGAGGGAACTTTCAGGAGAGAAAACACATTCTACCAGTGAATATTGGCACCTTCCCTACATCTTACAGTCTTCAAGATTTGTCTAGATCACTGAGAGGTTAAGTAACTTGCCCAGGGTCACAGAGCTGGTATGTGTCAAAGACAAGACTTGAATGGAGGTCTTCCTGGCTCCAAAGCCAGCTCTTTATCAACTATCCCATAGTGTTCCTTACTCATATGCATTACATTACCGCCAGCAAATATTTCATTTCTGAATGATTATGCACATGGTGTTTATCCTTGATGTCTGGCCTGATTAGCATAAAGTTAAGCCAACCATTTGGTTTTTTTTACCCCTACCTAGACATATATTTCAAAACAAATGGGGGGGCAGCTAGGTGGTACAGTGGATAAAGCACCGGCCCTGGAGTCAGGAGTTCAAATCCGGTCTCAGACACTTTACACTTACTAGCTGTGTGACCCTGGGCAAGTCACTTAACCCCAATTGCCTCACTAAAAAAAAAAAAAAAAAAACTAAAAAAAAAAAAAAAACCAAATGGTAATTTATCCTGCTCCTCACACTTCTGGAAGACTCTTTTGTTGCTGGCATCTAAATCACCTGTAGAAATATTTCTCATTGTCATCCCAAGTGAATTATCACTTTATTATTGCAGTGTGAGTACAGGCTCTCTTTTCCCTCTGAGTTTATCCTAGACGTATGCTTATTATTCCCAGAATGTCCCTGGCTGGTCTATCCTCTTTTCTCCTAGAGAGGCTGGAGGTACACATGCTATCATGGATTTTTAAAAAATCCTTACATGGTGTTAAGGGCTAAAATTCTAGCTAATCTGTCTAAAATATCTAATGAGTGGTCGCCAATCAATTATAAGCTTTAGCAAGAGTTAGACTTTTAAGCATTTATTAAGGAGAATAAGAATTTGGTAAAGAGAGAGAGAAAGGCCTAGATTCCTATCTATTAAAGGGAGAGCACATTTCTAGCTCCCTTCTCCGCCAGAGTCCAGAGGAAAGAGAGCGAGAGCGAGCACCAGTCCCTTCCTTCCTCCTCCCACTAGCCCGCGTCACTTCCTGACGCCAAAGAAAAGACTCCTGGTCTTGCCCTCAAAGACCTTCGCTTCATGGGCAGAACTCTTCTACAGTAAGTCTCCAGCAGGTGGCGTCATTCCAATCGTTACAATGGTCTTCAGGAGAGCTAATTATACCACTAAATCACTAACTAGAACTTCCTCCTTCTTTCAGCCCCTCCCTCTTTTCCAGGTCATTCTACTTTTCCTAAAAATAAATTCTTCTAGTCCAGAAGGAGCCCCTCCTGTGACTGAATGCCAGACTGATGAACAAACATGTAAGAAGGAGCCACAAACTCTAGAGTAATCCAGGTATGGCTCCTACACACCATGGAACCAGGCAAGAACAATGGCCCCAGCAAGGGGCTCTGGACACAAATAGGTCAGCAAAAGAGCACAAGGCTCCGTTTATATTTTATCCTTTAGTTAGCTTTGTTACCATTCACATTTACCATTTCAGTATATAGGGAACTTCCAGGGGAGCAAACTTCTACCAAATGCAAGTAGATACCTTCTCTGCAACTTATAATCTTAAAACAGGAATTCTTCACTTTTCTGTGTGTTATGGACCAGGGATGTGCTGGAGCCAGCTCAGACCCGGGTTTGATTTTTTTTTTCCAGGGCAATGGGAGTTAAGTGACTTGCCCAGGGTCACACAGCTAGTAAGTGTCAAGTGTCTGAGACCGGATTTGAACTCAGGTCTTCCTGAATCCAAGGCCGGTACTTTATCCACTGTGCCACCTAGCTGTCCCTGGGGTTTGATTTTTAAATTTTTAGTGTGAGCATTTATACAATCGGAAATCAGCAAATGCTACAAAATGAGACTTGATTTGTTTTATTCAGTGTCTCAACTTAAGAAAGTAATGGAAGGGGCAGCTAGGTGGCACAGTGGATAGAGCACCCGCCTCGGATTCAGGAGGACCCGAGTTCAAATTTGGCCTCAGACACTTGACACTAGCTGTGTGACCCTGAGCAAGTCACTTAACCCCAATTGCCTAAACAACACAAAAAAAGTAATGGAGAAAATGGTAATAATACAGATTAAACCTTAAAAGAAAATGTCTTCCATACATTTTTTTTTTTCAGAGAGCCAGTTGTTAAGTATTTACGAGCACACCCCTGCATGGACACTTTTGGCAGTTTGTTGAAGCCTAGGAATTCCTTCTTAGAACAATGTTTAGAAATGTGTCAAATAAAACACCTATGCAAATTACCATTTGTTTTGAAAATTACCTCTAGAGAAAAGTAAAAACAAACAAACAAAAAAGGCATTGACTTAACTTTATGCTAATCAGGCCAGGCATCAGGAATAATTAAAAAGGGAGCCAATTATTTTGAAAGACAGTTGTCATTTTGTTATGGGGAAATGGTGGTCAGGTGGTCCTTAGGAATTCCTCTTTAAAGAATTACACCCTTTTGTAACCATATCCAATTAGAATAAAATAATATTCTATTTAGGTGCTAGATAAAGGAAACCAACAGAGAAATCATGTTTCTCTCATGGGGAGATAGTTTGAGAGACCTAGTTCTCTGAGATATCAATCCCCTTGAGCAGGAGAAAGGCAAATACTTTTTTTTTTTTTTTTGGTGATTCAATTGGAGTTAAGTGACTTGCCCAGGGTCACACAGCTAGTAAGTGTCAAGGGTCTGAGGCTGGATTTGAACTCAGGTCCTCCTGAATCCAGGGCCAGTTCTCTATCCACTGTGCCACCTAGCTGCCCCTACTTTTTTTTTTAATAAAAGTATTTTATTATTTTCCAGTTACATGTAGAGAGTTTTCAACATTTGTTTATATAAGATTTCCAATTTCAAATTTTTCTCCCTCCCCCCCTCCCCTAGAAAGCAGGTAATCTGATATAGGTTATATGTATACATATATATATATATATATAAAACACATTAAACATATTTCTGTATTAGTCATGTTATAAGAGAAGAACCAGAGCAATAGGGAAAAACCTCAAAATAGAAAAACAACAGCACCAAAAACAAAAGAAATAGTATGGTTTAATCAGTATCCATATTCCACAGTTTTGGGTTTTTTTTTTCTGGATTTGGAGAGCCTTTTCCATCATGAGTCCTTTGGAACTCTCTTGTACCATTGTATTGGTGAGAAGAATCTAGTCTATCATAGTTGATCAACACATAATGTTGATGATACTGTGTATAATGTTCTTCTGGTTCTGCTCATCTCACTCATCATCAGTAAATACAAGTCCTTCCAGGTTTCTCTGAACTCCTGTTGCTCATTGTTTCTTACAGCACAATAAAATTCCATTACGTTCATATACCACAACTTGTTCAGCCATTCCCCAATTGATGGACATCCCCTCAATTTCCAATTCCTTGCCACCACAGAAAGAGCAACTATAAATATTTTTGTACATGTGGGTCCTTTTCCCTTTTATGATCTCTTTGGGAAAAAAACCCAAAAGTATTGCTGGGTCAAAGGGTATGCACAGCTTTATACCCCTTTGGGCATGGTTCTAAATTGCTCTCCAGAATGGTTGGGTCAGTTCACAGCTCCACCAACAATGCATTAGTGTTCCAATTTTCCCACAGCTTCTCCAACATTTATTATTTTCCTTTTTTTGTCATACTAGCCAATCTGATAGGTGTCAGGTGGTACCTCAGAGTTGTTTTAATTTACATCTCTCTAATCAATAGTGATTTAGAGCATTTTTTCATATGGGAATAGATAGCTTTGATTTCTTCATCAGAAAACTGCCTGTTCATATCCTTTGACCATTTCTCAATTGGGGAATGACTTGGATTCTTATAAATTTGATTTAGTTCCCTATATATTTAGAAATGAGGCCTTTATCAGAAGTACTGGCCATAAAAATAGTTTCCCAGCTTTCTGTATCCCTTCTAATTTTGGATGCATTGCTGCTGTTTGTACAAAAACTTTTTAATTTAATGTAATTAAAATCATTCATTTTGCATTTCATAATATCCTCTATCTCTTGTTTGGTCATAAACTGTTCTCCTTTCCAAAGCTCTGAAAGGTACACCATTCCTTCCTCTCCTAATTTACCTATGGTATCACCTCTTATGTTTAAATCATGTACCCATTTTGACCTTATTTTAGTATAAGGTGCAAGATGTTGGTCTGTGCCTAATTTCTTCCATACTATCTTCCAGGAGAAAGGCAAATAATTTTATAGAGAACCGATGGTTGAGGGACTGAAGGGGTGATCATCTGACTGTGGAAAGTTCTTATTGGGGGTGGGGGAAGCTGGAATGAGGGGAGGTGGTCCTGACTTCTGGAGTGATCTGTCCCCTAGGCACCACTCATGCAGCAACCACACCTAAAGGATGGGGGAGACTGGAATGATGGGCTGTGGTCCTGGAGTTAACTCAGTCCCAAGTGAGTATTGCTCATCTCCTTTGCTTCTTTTGGGTGTATCTCTGAGTTGCCTTGGAAAATTTCTGAGGCAGCCAAGATCCATAACAGTTTTATAAAATTAAGTTCATAAATCCTAGTTTAAGAATCTCTGAAAAGATAAGTGATTTTTCCAAAGTCACATGTTTGGGATATGTCAACTATAAAACCTATACGAAGGTCTCTCTGACCTCGAGGTCCATTTTCTTTTTTTTTTACTTTTTTTTTTTTTTTTTTTTTTTTTTTACGGGGCAATGGGGTTAAGTGACTTGCCCAGGGTCACACAGCTAGTAAGTGTCAAGCGTCTGAGGCCGGATTTGAACTCAGGAACTCCTGAATCCAGGGCCGGTGCTTTATCCACTGCGCCACCTAGCCACCCCAAGGTCCATTTTCTATCTGCTACACATTGCTGCTTCTCATAGAAGCCATTTTTTTTGGAACCAAACGTTTTTTGAACTGAGCTTGAATGACAACATGCTTCAAGTCAAGAACAAATCCAGAAAAGCATAAGTTTTTGTATTTTAGCAATATCTTTTGTTTTTGTAACAGGGTCATTTATTTGCTCTTTAATTTATTTGACCCCACTACCACCAACCACTCCAATTAAACCAAGCTAAGTTGCATGGCTACCACATCTGTCAACATATGCCATGACACATTTTAAACCTATAGTCTCTCTACTGAGAAAAGGAAAGTACATTTCTTACCAGTTCTCCAGGGTTGATGTAATTCATTAAAATTTATCAGACTCCGATTAATTTTTTTTTGCTTTATCATTTACATTTTTATAGTGACATATTATTCTCCTGATTCTGTTTCCTTTGTTTTACACAAATTCATATGTCTTATGTTTCTCTAAAATCTCATTCTTTCACTTTTTACAGTGTGATAATAGCCCCTTACAATCATAGACCACCACCTTTTTCAGCCATCCTTCAAGCAAAATATGTCCATTTTGCTACCAGAGAAAGGGTTCAAGAAGCATCTTTTTGTGGCAACAACATCCTTTCCCACTCAACTGAAGGCTATTCCCCACTGAAGTTAATACTACTATGAGCCACCAGAGAAATTCCCTGCCCCCATGCCCTTCCCACTCCCCATAAACTGCCAGATTTAGGGTAGAACCAGGTCCAAGAGAATCAATTGGGTTGACAATTCCAACAAAGTTGGGAATTGCAGTGGCTAGTTTTTCAATGAATGTGTAATTCCACTAAATAATATTAGTAATAATAGCTAGCAGGAGCCAGGCACTATCCTAAGTAATTAATAATTATTGTCTCATTTGATCCCCACAACAACCCTGGGAGTTAGGTGTTACAATTATCCCTATTTTATAGTTGAATAAACTAAAGCAAACAGAGACTATGTGATTTGTCCAATATCACATAGCTAGTAAGAGACTAAATGTGAACTCAGGACTTCCTGACTCTAGGCACAGCACTCTATCTACTGTACCACTTAGCTGCCTAAATGCACTGAATAAAATCTTGGTTCTCTCATAGTCACCTCCTATAGTTGATTACCAAAGTTCTTTCAGAAGAGCCTAGAGAACTGTAAAGTTGGAAAGGACCATGGCCTTTATCTAATCTCATTTTATCCATAAAAAGACCATGGTCACCAGACATGATATAACTGAGATCTCCCAGTTGAGCTAAGAATCTGGATCTCTAAACTCACAGCTCAGAGTTCTTTCCACTCTACCATATTATGGCTCTTCCACAAAGTCACATTATCCCATTCCCCTTCAGGAGAAGATGTGCTACAATAGAAATAGATGCTACCATTTAGAGATAGAAGACCTGGATTCAAATATCATCTCTAGCACTTATGTCAATGAGATTTGAGGTTAACAATCACTTAAGTTCTTTGAGTCTCAGTTACCTTAACTCTAAAATGAAGAAGAGGGACTAATTCTTCATTTCTTTTTTTGGGTCATGAACCTCTTTGGTAGTCTGACAAAATCCATGGACTCCTTCTCTGAATAATGTTCTTGAATGCATAAAATAAAATGTATAGTTTTACAATGGAAGCCAATTATAGCGAATGCTGTAATTAATTAAAAAAAAAAAACAAGTTCACAGACCCCAGGTGAAGATCTCTGAACTATATCATCTTTAATGTTCCTTCTCACTCTAAATTTATGTTCCCATGCTCCCTTTCAGCTTTAAAATCTACAATCCTGTGATCTTATTATCTCTGCCGGCTCTAAATTTGTAATGCTGTGAACTCATGAAATTCTACAATATTTTATAATGGAAAGACTGAGACCCAAAGAGATGATGTGATATGATCAAGATCCCATTTTGGGTGACATGCAACCGAATCAAGTATCAAGCCCAATTCTCAAATTGAGAAAACTAGCCAACACACTATTCCTTGCATTAATCAACAAAGGCAACCACAATGATTATAATATTCCCATCTATACATGAAAGAACAGAATCACATACCTCTCTTTCCTTGAAAAATGTGACTTACAAAAATGCAGAATGGATGTTTTCGATTAAGTCAATGTGTCAGCTGTTCAAAGATGAGATCTGATAACCTGTCTTCTGAAATCATTAAAAATGGGGTAAAAAAAAGTACATTTGACATCTTAATAGGAAAATGACAAAATAAAATGTCAGTTTCTGCTTCCTTACCTGAGGCCCCATCAGACACATTCTAAATGATGGTGACTAACACCTGCTGTCAGGGACAGCCTTTGCATCCTTACAAAAAATAACTCTTTTAAATATTCTTACAAAAGTTGCAAAGTGTATCTCATCCATCTGCCCATTTTGATTTGTTTTTCAATTGAGTCTTGCCATTCCTTGATACAAGTTCCATCTGTGACCACTCACTCTTATTCCTCCTTTTCTTGGAACAGATGAAGGCTGATCCAGTCATGGGGTAAGCAACTACCCATGTGGAGTCTTCCTATTTGGAGAATCGGAGGATCTCTAAGTCAGAAAGAGCCCAACAGCATCCTTGACAAGTGTTCATCTAGCTTTTGCTTGATGACCTCCTTAGGGAAAACATATTACCCATTCTTACTTGGGAGAGCTCTAACCATTAGGTTCTTCCTTACATTAAATCTAAATCTGACCTCAGACACTTAGTAGTCGTGACCCTGGGCACATGACCCTTATTTGGCTCAGTTCCTCATCTGTAAAATGGGGGCATGTTTGACAAAAGTCCATGGGATCAGGTAGAGTCAGAGTTGACTCAAAGACTTAACAACAACAATAGAATTACCCAGCCTTATCTTGTGTTTTTCAAACTCACACTCTCCATTCCAGATCCAATGGAGCACTCCATACAAGATGATTACCTTTCCTCCCACATAAGTTGCTTTTCAGGTAATACATAGATTTAGGATTCCTCTGCAAAAATTCAGTTTACATGACCTACCTCTGAAAATTCAGGGAACTCTCCTGACACGAGGATTGTCCATTGCATCATCTTTGAGTGTTGGCAGACTATAGAACAAGGACAAACACACACAGCCTATATATAGCCACTTGTACCTCCTAAGAGCACCTTGCAGTTTGGAATCTTATTAACTCAATCATGAGAACTAAGCCTCCTCAATCAACTGCTGGTTGATGGATTGATTAACGTCATGTGGAGTTCCATCCCTTAACTGAGCACTCTTGTCCACCTATCACACTCTTCTCTCTCAAAGTAGGAGAAAGAAATCTGGATTCAAGCCAAAGCTCTTTTCGGTTCTGAATGAACTCACAGATTCATGGAGTTTAGAGCAAAAAGCGACCTTACAAATCAGTTCTTTCTCATGCAGGACTTTGCCTCAGCTCCTAATGCTCCTAACATTGACCATGATCCTTCAATATTAATCGCGTTATCAGTGTTCATTTTAATAATAAATTTCAGATGAAAAAGTACCATCCACCTCCAGGAAGAACTGGTGAATACTGAGTGCACATTGAAGTATAATTTTCTCACTTTCTTTTTCTTGCCTTTTTTTTCAATTTGGCTAACATGGAAATGTGTTTTGCAAGTTTTCACATGTGTAGTTGACATATTGTTTGTCTTCTCAGTGGGCAGACGAGGGGTGGGAAAGAATTTGGAATTCAAAATTTAAAAAGAAAACAATTTTTAAAAATATATATTTTTAAATTTCAATACTTCTGGATGCAAGTCACCTAGAAACCACCTGCAAATGTCATATAAAGGCAACTCAATTTTTTTTCTCTCTGCCAAAAAGGGAATTCTTTGGTTCATTCCACTCTGCACCTGCTGCACTACCTGGTTTCAACTCCAGAGAATAATATGCCCCTCCCAGGATAAGCTCCTCACCTCTAAACTCATCACCATGCTGTTAACTCAAGCTTTGACTGACACCTCTCCCCTCCAGTTGGAGGACTGGAGCATGGGGGAACCAATTTTTTTTTCCAATGCCTTCCTAAACTGGGCTTTGAGTCTCATGCCACTTTGCATCTTCTGCTCTACCTGGTTTTAACTCCACTGAAGTAGTACCCCCCCCCAGAACCTGATATTTCCCTCCCCTTTCCTGTCTCCTTCTACAGTATTTTCTCCCTCCCTCCCCCCAACCCCATCAGATTTTAAACTCCTCAAGGACAGAAACTGTCTTTTTTTTTTTTTTTTGCGGGGCAATGAGGGTTAAGTGACTTGCCCAGGGTCACACAGCTAGTAAGTGTCAAGTGTTTGAGGCTGGATTTGAACTCAAGTCCTCCTGAATCCAGGGATGATGCTTTTTCCATAGCACCACCTAGCTTCCCCCAGCTGTCTTTCTTTTTAATAATTTTATTCCCAGTGCTTAGCACTATGCCTGGCACATAGTAAGTGTTTAATAAATATTTCTTGAATTGGATTTTCATGGTTTATTTGGTCCTCAGCTCTGTTATCTACAGGATTATTTGCATGCTTTTTATGGTGTCATATAAAACAGGATCTGAAGTAAGAATTTGGAGGGGAGGAGACAATTGTTACCCACATTTGCCAAAAACAATAAATTTGCCTAATACTGGTCATATTCAGTGTTTTTGCTACCCATTAAAGTTTAAATGTAATATAGACTTTGGGAAGAATCTTCAGTGTACACATCCCAGGAATTTCCTTTTCTCTCAGGAGAGAAACCAGGCTGTGCAACTTTCCAGGTGTACTAAAAGTCCATGAATTCCCTCAAAGTTTCAGTCTGCACAATTTTCACCAGCTTTCCCACACTGACCTGTCTGATAAGAGCCTATGCCTGATATTGTAAGCATCATAGACTCTTAGAACTTTAGGTATTTCTGCATGTAATTGACATATTCCCCTAAGCAGTTTTGTTGTTTTTGTTTGTCTGTTTTGTTTTTACATTTCAATCCATTTCAACAGAACATTTGTCAAGTGCTTTCCATGAGCAAGGCATTATGTTAGGAGCTAGGGGATTTATTTTGTTAGGAGGTAGGGGCTGCTAGATGTTGCAGTGAATAGAGTGCTTGTCCCGGAGTCAGGAATATGTGAGTTCAAATCTGGCCTCTGACTCTTAGTAGCCAAGTGACCCCCGGGCAAGGCACTTAACTCTGTCTCAGTTACTTATCAATAAAAATGAGCTGGAGAAGGAAATGGCAAAGCACTCCAGTATCTTTGCCAAGAAAACCCCAAATGGGGTCTTGAAGAGTCAGACATAACTGAAATAACTGAACAACAACAGATTCAAGCAACAAAAATAGTCCCTGCCCTCAAACAGTTTCCATTCTACTAGGGAGATATACTCAAGTAAATACAAAATATATACAGAGTAACAGAGCAGTTTTGAAGGGAAGAGAATTTCCTAATGCACACTGTTGGATAAAACCCCATAGCCCTGAGAGTTTCAAAAGGAAGTTTGCAAGTTCAGAGACTGAGTGTGTGTGTGCCCATAAGGAGACAGCCAAAGAACCCCAAACTCCCAGGCCACCAAAGATAATCTAACAGGCCTCCATTAGAGCTGGATCCTTAATGCATCCCAAAAACTTTGCAAACATTAAGGTATGTTATGTGATTTCTTAAGATGATTGCTGTGATATCAGAGCAAATTAGTCTGTTGATATCCAACCAGTCCCTCTTCACTTCAGAGGGGTTCAAGGAATAATATCAACAGGAATGTTTGAAATGCCTTAGAACAGAAATGAAGTTAAGAAAGCTCCCCCATCTTCTAAAACAGCAGGACATCTTTGGACAAGTATTTCCAGCCTTCCTTTATCAGTGCTTCCTATGATACTGTCAGAACAAAACAAACAGTGCCCTCTCCTGTGTAGCATTCATATTTCACCATCAGGTCAAACCAGTTTCATAAATATCCTGCCTCAGAAATAATAACAATTTTTTAAAAATAATTTAGATCATAGCATTTCCAGCTGGTAAGAGAGATTAGAAATCATTGCCTCCAATCTTTTCATTTTACAGATGAGGAAAGTGAGGTCTAAAATACACTTATCACATTCAATTTTGGCCAAATAAGAAAAAGGGAAGGGAAAGAGGAGGGGAGGAAGGGAAGTGTCTGGAGCTGTTCTGTTGCTGGTATTAACTAGATGCCAATGTAGGTAGCTTTATCTCATGTAGGGACCCAGCCCATCTGAAAGTCAATGTTGGGAGGGGGGGAGAGGAAGGGAAAAAAAGAAGAAATTCCAAATCATTTTCTCTGAACCAATGGGAACCCATAACAGAATGAATATTACAGTGGAATGGGTCATTGACCCCCACTCACCACCTTCCAAGGTGATTCCGTCTACTCTGACTTGAAAGGCAATGCAGATCCTCATCCATTTCCTTCACCAAGTGGCAGGGTGAATTGTTCTTTTGCAAAATGAAGAGAAGTTAGAGGGGATGGGAACTCCAGTTGCTAGGAGAGAAGCTTGGGGAGTGTAACTCATTCCCATCCTGGATCTTCAAAGTCACTGGCCTACCTGCTGTGCAGTGTGCTCAGAACCTCAGTTTGCCACCTGGCTGAGGATCTGACTCTGAAACTCATAGCCATGCATCCACAAGGGGAATGCAGACAGGTTGGACACAGTCTAGTGACATCTGCCTTCATGTCACTCAATTCCTCCAGCTCTTTCAGAAAGCTGTGCAAGACAGCATTGGCTGGCTACCGTTGTCTCCTTAGAAAGGTATTTGTGGTTCTCAGGCATTTCCCCTAGAGAAAGTGCGTATTGCGTGTGATAGAAGAATAAGAGGGATCCTCTGTATGGCCACACATTTGATGAACATCCATAGTTTGTTTTTTTTCAGTAGATCATTGGTAAAACGAGAGATAAAGTAGACGCTTATGACTATTCCTTAATTGTGATCATTTTTTATCATCTTGAATGAATGAATGAGCATAATGGGCAAAAGAAAAATATGAAGAGGAGAAATTCTTCTGGGATTTTAAAGTATCGGATGAGAAAATGAAATAAGAATGCTATAAACAGGAAGAAGACAACAGCTGTTCCTAATGAGTTGGCTCTTTGACCTGGGTTTCCTAGTTCAGAGAAATGATGATATTTTATGATCCAGAATCCCTAACATGCTCAGGCTTCTTGAGAGCGTTGTTGGTATTGTGTTTTTGTTGTTGTTATTGTTTTGTTTTTATGGAAGATAAGATTTCAACCTCTAGTCTTCAAATTGCCACATGAGGCTCAGGAAAGAGGAAGTCATTATTCCTTTAGTTAGGAAGCTTAGGGCAGAACTGACGAGGCACAGAGGTCAACAGCCTCCTATTGCAATACATCAATAATTCAATCATTATCTTATGAATGTGACTACTCTCTCCAGTGGTATAGATCACCACCTATCTCTGCCTTCCCATTCTGTTCAGTCCTTATCCACATTCTTCCAAAAATCCTCCATAAAGTATCAAACCCAAACACAAAGAGGCTTCTTATAGTCTGGTTAAAATTGCATGAGTACAAGTGCAACATTTGGGCTGTCCATACGTATGTTATGAACACATCTTGGGTGGAAGTCACAGTTGGCACTGTCTGCTTATGCCCCCATATTTCTCTCCATTGTCCAAGTTTCACCATTTTGATTGCTCAGAGAATGTGGTCTAACCTGTTTTGATTTTTCATAGATTTCTTCAAGAAAATTAAGCACAATTAAATACCTCCACTGCATGTTCTCCATCCCAATAACTTAATAAAGCAACAATACACAAATATTGACATTTCTCACTGCAGGCAAGATTTGAATAAAATCATTAATGTTTATCAAGACATAAATTGGATAATTAAATTAAATTGTATAACTGATTTGTAACTAGTATAGATAAATAGTTAGGGGTTATGAGTTGTAACAGATATTTTATACTTCTCTTAATGCATAATACTTATATTAGAATTGATTGTCCTTTGCTCACTAAAGGAAAGAAGTAGAGAGCAAATGACCATAATAGTTTAAAGATTGATGATAATATAATCCAGTATGATGTTTTAAACCTCAAATCAACACATACACAATGTAGTTCATATGTTTTTTAAGAGAGAAAGCCAAATATGGTGGTTTGTACTTGACATGGTGTCTCACAGGATTCTATCCTGAGCTCTCTTCTTTTCTCCCACTATACTATTTCATTTGGTAAACTCATTAGCTCCAATGGATTTAATTATTATGTCTATGCTTATGATTCTCAGATCTACCTATCCTGCCCTAACATCTCCACTGACTTACAATCTTGCAACTCCAACTGCCTTTCAGACATCTTAATCTCAACATGTCCAAAATTGGACTCATTATTTTCACCCTAAACTCTCCTCCCTTCTAAACTTCCCTATAGCTTACAACCTAGGTACCTTGCTCAACTCCTCCCTCTCTCTCAGCCCTCCATATCCAATCCATTGCCAAGACCTGTCAATTTCTTTTTTTTTCTTTCTATTGTTTTCTTTTGGTGAGGCAATTGGGGTTAATTGACTTGCCCAGGGTCACACAGCTAGTAAGTGTTATGTGTCTGAGGCAGAATTTGAACTCAGGTCCTCCTGACTCCAGGGTTGGCTCTATCCACTGCACCACCTAGCTGCCCCTAGACTGTCAATTTCACCTTTGCAATATCTCTCCAGTCTGTCCCCTTCTCTCCTGTGATGTTGCTACCATTCTGGTGCATACCCTTATCACCCCACACTTGTATACTGCAATAGCCACCTGGTGGGTCTTTCTGCCACAAGTTTCTCCCCATTCCAATACCATCTTCCATTCAACTACCAAAGTGGTATTTTTTCTAGAAGTGTAGGTCCAATCATGATATTCCAACCTCTTCTCCCTACTTAACAAACTCCAGTGGCTCCCTGTCACCTCTTCTGTTTTGTGTTCAAGGCTCTTTGTAACCAAACTCCCTTCCCCTATCTTTTTAGTCTTCTTACACTTTATACCCCTCCACATATTCTTCAATCCAGTGACACTGACCTCCCTGCTGTTCTGCAAACAAGACACTCCATCCCTCTGGCTAAACATTTTCTTTGATGAGCCTACCATGCCTGGAATATTCTCCCTCTACGTCTCTGCCTCCAGCCTTTCCTGACTTCAAGTGCCAAATAAAATCTCACCTTCTACAGGAAGCTTTTTCCAAACTCTCTTAATTTTAGTGTCTCCCCTCTCTTAATTATTTTATATTTATCCCGTAGGTAGCTTGTCTGTATATTTCTGTTTGTTTCACATCTCCCCCATTAGATTGTAAACTCTTTTAGGATAGGGATTGGCTTTTGCCTCTCTTTGTATCCCCAGGGCATAGTGCAGTGCCTGGCACATGATACATACTTAACAAATGCTTATTGACTTACTGTTTCAATAGAACATCAAAACAGAGTCTCACTCTCATGTCTTTGAAAGAAAAATCAACATTTTTGTGGTAGCCATAAAAAGTGAAAACAAGGTGGCTGCTAAATGGAAGAAAGAGATACTCATGATAGCCTGCTGGTTTCATCTAGCCCTACAATATTACAGGGCTTCTGCAATCAGACCCATATTTTTTCCAAAGACATCAGATGAACAATCCACACATAGAACAGCAAATGGATGAAAATGTTTTTTGGCCAGGTTAAGACACAGTCAATCCTTGAATTATATATACGTGCATGTGTGTGTGTGTGTGTGTGTGCGTGCGTGTGTGTGTGTGTGTGTGTGTGTGTGTGTGTGTGTATGTGTGTGAGAAAGGAATTTCTGATGGTCACTAGGTTGGTCCCATAACTGAAGATGAGGAAGTGAGCAGGCTGGAATTCATTTGGGAAATCAGCAAGCACTTTTAATGATTCCCTAACTGCTCTCTCAAGTAAAGATCTGTCATTTTAACACAGATGTTCCCCAGCAATAGGAGCAGCTAGGGGATGCCATAGTGCATAGAGCACTGGGCCTGGAGTCAGAAAGACTCATCTTCCTCAATTCAAATCTGGCCTCAGACACTTCCTAGATGAGTGCTCCTGGGCAAGTCACTTAACCCTGTTTGGCTCAGTTTCCTCATCTGGAAAAATGAGTTGGAGAAAGAAATGGCAAACTACTCCAGTATCTTTGTCAAGAAAACTCCAAATGGGGTCTCGAAAAATCAGATGTGACTTAACAATAACAAATCTCCCAGTAATGCTGTATGGTTACAGGTCTTGGATTAACATAATCTCTTGAAAATCCAAGCTGCATGTGAATATAAAAAGTAATGAATAGACTCATGGTTGGCATAAATAAACTGCAGCTTATTTCCAAAGGTTACTGGTCCACAAGAAGAGGGAGCTAAGTAACATAATGAATATAGCACTGGACTTGGAGTCAGGAAGACCAGCATTTAAATCTTGCTTCATGCATTTACTTGCTTGATGACTCAAAACAAGTCCCTTAAGCTCTGTCTGCTTCAGTTTCCTGATCTGTTAAAAAAAAAGGGGGGGGGATTATAATAGCAGCTACCTCCCAGTGTTCTTGTGATGATCAAATATGTAGCATGTAAAGTGCTTTCTAAACCTACCCTACAAATGGTTGTTGGTTAGTGATCTTTTGTTTTCAAAGAGGGCCAGTGACAACACAGGGGATTTCTTGACTTACACTTGAATTGGATTTAAGCGAGGCAGAGTTAGGCAAAGTCATCAACTTCACTCTCTTCTCCAGAGTCATCGAAGTCCAGTGACAAGACAAAAGGCAGATGATGGCCCACAATGCAGTGCATGACCTTGGTGTGTCTTAGATGCCTGACCAAGTTCTAAGAATCCACAGCACCTGCTTCAGCCACCATTGCATTATTAAGAAGAGGTGAGGGGCAGCTAGGTGGCTCAGTGGATAAAGCCAGCCCTGGATTCAGGAGTACCTGAGTTCAAATCCTGCCTCAGACGCCAGCAAGTCACTTAACCCTCATTCCCATAAAATTTTGTTTTAAAAAAGAAGAGGTGAAAGATATATAGATAGATATATAGATAGATATAGATATATACACCCACATATATATGAACATGCACATTTCTAAATATCTACATATGTGTATACATGTATGTGTGGATGTGTTTATTTACTCACTTATTCATTCATTCATTTGTTTGTTTGTTACTGATAAAGTACATGCTCCAAAAGGAATAAGCTTACTAGGTAACAAGAGTAAGGGATGATTGGGGCAGCTAGGTGGTGCAGTGGATAAAGCACCGGCCCTGGAGTCAGGAGTACCTGAGTTCAAATCTGGCCTCGGACACTTGACACTTACTAGCGGTGTGACCCTGGGCAAGTCACTTAACCCCAATTATCTCACTCAAAAAAATTAAAAATTAAAAAAATTAAAAATAAAAAAAGAGTAAGGGATGATAAATGGATAGTCTAAGTATTGCACTCTTCTCATAAAGTGAAGAAAGACATAAAAGAGAGAGAGAGAAAGGAAGGAAGAAAGGAAGGAAGGAAGGATATTTATCATGTATTTTACCAGTGCTCACATGTGTGCCAGGCACCATGCAAAGTGCTGGGAATAAAATACAAGCAAAAAAGCCAATCCCTATCATCAAGGAGCTTCCATTCAAATACAGAAGAAAATGCAAAAAGTAAAATGCAAAAAAGGGACCTTGAAGAAAAAGGCTACTGGGGATGAGGTGGAAAGGTTTCAAGAGTCTGGAGTGGATCTTGAAGAGAAATGAGCATAGAGGCTTGGACATCTAATACAATTGCAATCTCTGGTAGGGGCTCACCAATCAGAGAAGAGGGCTGCAGGGGCAGAAGTTTCTTTAGGGTAAGAATGCTACAGGGAAGGAGGTAGAAAAGTTCAGAGAGTCAAGACTAGGGACAGAAGTATTGGGAATTATGTTGGGAACATCCCCCATGAAGGCTTTATGGGACAGTGCAGACCATAAGGAAGCAAGGAGGGGACATGATTTACACTTATGTAGAAAGTAATTGGGGGCAGCTAGGTGGCACAGTGGATAAAGCACTGGCCCTGGATTCAGGAGGACCCAAGTTCAAATCTGCCCTCAAACACTAGACATTTACTAGCTGTGTGACCCTGGGCAAGTCACTTAATCCTCATTGCCCTGCAAAAAAAAAAAAAAAAGTAACCACATTAATGGGATCATAGAATCATTCAGATGTTAAAGAAACCTGTTTTATAATGAGTCTAATACATTTTTTCGCATCAAAGTTGCTTTAAATATTAAATTTAAAGACTTTAAATAAATTAAATATTTAAATAGCTTTAAAAGTAAAATGCTTTAAATATTAAGTAAATAAAAATTACATAAATATTCCAAATTAATTTGTAAAGGGTACCCTATTTTCTAAACCTGAGTCGATGGCATATGGGCTAAAGGTCAATCTTAATAAATTACCCCCCCAAGTAAAAGTCTTTTTAGTTTCTAATCTTACCCTTTTTTCATCCCTCTATTTTTCTCCCCTCACCCCTACCCTGACCCCCATTACCACAGTCCTGCAAATTATTTTTACTTCAGTTTTCATGGAATGCCATCTACATCCATGTATCTATTCTTGATTTCCTATTTTGTAGTTCAGTCATTTTTCAGTCATGTCTGACTCTTTGTGACCCCATTTGAGGGTTTTCTTAGCAAAAATCCTGAAATGTTTTGACACTCTTTTGACACTTTCTTGCTCCAGCTCATTTTATAGATGAGGAAACTGAGGCAAACAGGGTTAAGTGACTTGTCCAGGGTCACATTAAGTGTCAGGCCAGATTTAAACTCAGGAATATAAGTCTTCCTGTCTTCAGGCTCAGCATGCTATCCATTGTGCTGCTTAGCTGCCCTCACTCCACCCTATACCCCCTGTTAGGTCTACCATTATTATCCAGCATCTAGACAGCATAAAGACGAAATTGTCTTGACTTTATCAGAACATCTCCTCCAACTCTGTTACTCATGCTCAAATCCTCCTTTTTTTTTTTACCTCAAATCCAATTTTTAGGATTGTTCCATAGTATATAGGAGTACTCTGATTATCTTTCTCAATAGCTTCCCCAAATATACTTTCTTTTCCACATTCAACATTAACAATTTTCTTACATGAGAGTGTCAAAGGCTGATTTGACTATCTTGCTCTCTCCTCATAAAAGCAGTGGGTTTTTGGTCATAAAGATATATGGGACCCACATTATATGGCATATGGACTTTCAGGTTTCCCAGTATGGGTGATGAATAGCACCAGATTTTCCACACGCTGTTGTTCTCCTTCCTCTTTATGATCCTCCCAGAATGTTTGTGATTCCTGACAGTGAAGCCCAGACATGTGAATGGTATAGGCCATTACTAAGCCATTCCATGAGAATTGTGGAGAAAACATGCCACAAAGATGTCAGCCTCTGTGTGGCAAAAATCCTCTCCTCCAGTCAGGCCCAAAGTATCTCGGCCTGCTGCCAGCAATGTTCCCCACTAAAACCAAGTTCAAGGGTTTAGGATATTCCTCTTCATCACTGTTTAAATACCATTTAGCTTAATCACTAACTAAGAAAACAGAAGACCTCCACAGAGGTGACAAGATTACAAAATTCTCTAAGCCAGAATTTCTTAACCTGTGGTTCATGAACTTTTAAACATATTTATATCAATAATTGCATTTTGCTATGATTGGCTGCCTTTGTCATTCTTTTCATTATATTTGATGTATTTAAAAAGCATCATTCTGAAAAAGGATCTCTGACAAAAAACTGAACTCCTGTTCTAATCAAGTGAAAGATGTCAAGGAAGAGCTGGAAACGTGGATTCCCA
Organism: Dromiciops gliroides; assembly: GCF_019393635.1. Classification (NCBI taxonomy): domain Eukaryota; kingdom Metazoa; phylum Chordata; class Mammalia; order Microbiotheria; family Microbiotheriidae; genus Dromiciops; species Dromiciops gliroides. Next base: position 155,242,736 of record NC_057866.1, on the reverse strand, counting down.
AAAGCATCTCCCTCTGGCAAAGACTTGATTGTGATGAGAACAGCAAAACATAATGGTTGGGGCCAGCTAGGTGGCACAGTGGATAAAGCACCAGCCCTGGATTCAGAAGGACCTGAGTTCAAATCCAGTCTCGGACACTTGACACTTAGTAGCTATGTAATCCTGGGCAAGTCACTTAACTCTCATTGCCCCACAACAAAAACAAAACAAAACACATAATGGAATTTTTTATTCACCTACTTCGCTTTCAAAATCTGGTCAAAGGAAATCGAAAATCCTTATGAGCTTTATCCAACCATTTAATAAAGCGTCCCAAGCTCCAGCAGCATGCTTTAAAAAACCTGGCTTGGGGCAGCTAGGTGGCGCAGTGGATAAAGCACCAGCCATGGAGTCAGGAGTACCTGAGTTCAAATCCGGCCTCAGACACTTAACACTTACTAGCTGTGTGACCCTGGGCAAGTCACTTAACCCCAACTGCCTCACTAAAAAAAAAAAAAAAAAAACCTGGCTCCCCAAACAGAAGGATCAGAAAACATTTTTATCCTTCATCAATTAGAGCATAAGGAGGATTCCTCAGGAAAAGTCCCCTCTCCTTTCGTGAATGTTCCAGCAACACAGTGGTTACATTGACAAGACTTTCACCCATTGTGGTCAACCTATCTTTGGGGTTCTGTAGGTGTACTCTTTGCTTCCATAATATGGGATGTTGGAAGGGGCACATCCAGATACAAAGAACTCATTTTTATCATCAACAAATTTATTTCAAATTGTTTTTTTTCTAGTACTTTGAAAAAAAGAATGCTGTATGTTTTAAAATATATTAATTTTAAGGAAAACTTCATGTGCTTACACAAATGTCCTCTTTAAAAAGGCTGATCCATGAAAAAAGTGTTTGTATGTTATCACATAAACATATTTCCTTTATCTTTTGTTCGTGTTAGTTTAATTCAGATTCCCAAGTATTCAAATTTCATTTGCGATTGACTTTTCTTTTAATGCCATCTTCTTCAATAGCACAGTTCACACAGTAGCCCCATAACAGGTGCTTGTTGAATTGGACTGAATTCTAGAACAGTCATATAAGAATGAGAAGAATCGGGGCAGCTAGGTGGTGCAGTGGATAGAGCACCGGCCCTAGAGTCAGGAGTACCTGAGTTCAAATTCGGCCTCGGACACTTAACACTTACTAGCTGTGTGACCTTGGGCAAGTCAATTAACCCCAATTGCCTACCCCCCCCAAAAAAAGACTAAGAATGATAAGAATCTAGGCATGCCTCTTTGTATTACAGGCCAACTTTTAACTTAAAATGTATGCTTAATTAAAAAAAAATGTTCAACAATCTTCTTAGCTTTAGAGATGCATTCTGTTAGCAACTGAAACAGAAATCCCAAGGACATTTGGAAGATTAGGATGTGAGGTTTGCTACCTGGATGTCCATCCCTTCCCCACCAATTTCTACAACAATAACAAAAACATCAAGCATGTCAGTAGCATCTTAAAGTCTATAAAGCACTGTCTTCATTACAACTCTATAAGATAGGTCCCATATTATCCCCATTTCAACTGAAGCTGAAAGAGGTGAAATAATTTGTTCATGTTCACACAACTAATAAGTGTCAGAGACAGAATTTGCACTCAGATCTCCTAACACAAGTCTAGTATTCTTTCCACAGAGGAAACCAAGTAGCTTGGAAAAGCAAGAGCTATTCAGATTTTTGGATAGAACACAGTGCCTTTCATGGAGTTGGCACTCAATTAACTTTTGTTAAATGAAAAAATGAACAAGTGAATGAATCCAGGGCCAGTGCTTTATCCACCACGCCACCTAGCTGCCCCCATTCCTGACTCTAAGTACAGCACTCTATCTAGTATGTTCATACGGCTTCTGTGTTTTCTGTATTTTCTCATTCTGTCCAGTCAGTCAAGAAACTTTTGTTAAGCACCTACTATGCAACAAGAACATAGTATATGTATATGAAGTCTATAGTATATGAAATATATAGCATATGTATATGAAGTATATAGAGTATATATGTGAAGAAAGGCAGAAGTCAGTCCCTGCTGTCAAGGAGCTCACAGTCTAAAGGGGGAGATAACATGCAAGCATCTAAGTACAAGCTAGATTCAGACAGAATAAATTGGAGATAATCCACAGTCAAACATATAATCTGAGATACTTTGAAGAAGAAAAAAACCAGAAGGGCTAGGAGGGGTAAGGAAAGGAAAGCTTCTTGTAGGGGACAGAACCTGAACTGAGCATGGAAGGAAATGAAGAATTCTGAGAGGCAGAAGAGCACATTTCAAACACAGGTGACATCCTATGGTAGGTGATGGGAGGCTGAGTTGAGGGAGCAATCACCAGTGTGAAACAAAGGCTCTGTGAGTAGTGTGTCATCTTAGCAATTCAGTATCTGACTTGGGAATAGAAATCAAGACTGAATCCCAGCCTGGAGGTTGGAGGTTGATTTAATTCATGGTGGATGTTGGTCAGATAATGGGGAAAGAAGTTAGAGATGAAAAGGGGGGGGGAGCAGATTGGTTGTATAGTGGATAAAGCACCGGCCCTGGATTCAGGAGGACCTGAGTTCAAATCCAGCCTCAGACACTTGACACTTACTAGCTGTGTGACCCTGGGCAAGTCACTTAACCCTCATTGCCAAGAAGAAGAAGGAGGAGGAGGAGGAGGAGGAGGAGAACGAGAACAAGAATGAGAATGAGAATGAGAACGAGAAGTTAGGGATGCCTGGAAAACCCACTCTTGGAATAAGATGCTGAACAACTAAATCTCATCTTGAGCACTCATTGATGAAGATATCGAAATATCCATTTATGTGAAGGTCAAGTGAAACTGTATTTCCTCCTTTCTTAAACTTTTCAATTAATCAATGTTTCTCTTTCCCTAAAAACAAAATTTTGTTTCACTTTTTAAGGTGTTGTTTTTAGTATAATGGAAAGAGCAATGGTCCAAGAGTCAAGAGTAAAGCTGGGACAAGGCCTTGGGTAAAATTTCAAAATTCTATTCTCCTGGGAGTGTATGACCCTGGTTTAGAGCCTTCATAACTTCACTGTGACTCAAAGGATGAAGGAATTGCTCGGAGGAACTGGAAGGTCATCTTGTTTTACAGATAAAATTTAAAAGCTTTAAATGCAATAAATAGAGATGCAAAGATAGATACAAAGATAAGCTTTTCTTCCTCTGCTTTTCTTACAATTACCCTTTATTACACAAGCAGCATATCTCTCTTCCCCTCCAGGAAATTCCTAGACTAGCAGCTAATTAATTTAGCCAAGAAGTCCAAGTACGGAGGGAAGGAAGTAGCAGTATGAGAAAAATCCCCAAACTAACATTACCCCATGCACCTGGTTGAGGCCACCAAATCCAGAAAATGTGTCCATGGTTCCTTAAGACTATTAGTGTTTTCTTAAATATTCAAATTGTATTCTTATAACTTAGCATAAACCCGGCCCCTTCTTAGACTCCAGGTGAGAATCCATGTTGCCTTTGGAGAGGACTAGGAAAGATACCAGATATATCCATGCCTCCTCATGATTCACAACTTGACAACTCATGTGGACATATCTAACCTATACACCTAACATAAAAATAATGTATAAAAGAAAGTGAAAGGGCAAGTCAGTCACATAGCATAATAGATGAACCACCCAAGTGCTTTATTGCTATCTGTTCCTTGTTTGGTTGTTACAGTGATTTCTGACTCTATGACTCCAAATGAGGTTTTCTTAGTGAAGACACTGGAATGGTTTTGCCATTTTCTTCTCCAATTCATTTTATGAATGAGGAAACTGAGGCAAACAGGAATAAGTGACTTGCCCAAGGTCATACAGGTAATAAGTATGTGAGGCTGGATTTGAACTCAGTTCTGCCTGACTCAGGCCTGGCACTCTATCCAGTATACCACCAGCTGCCCTTTTATTTCTATCTATATAGTATATAAAGGAGACAGTCCTAGCATGTTGGGTAAACACTCTGTGGAGTAGTTTTGAAAGGACAAAGACAAGAATCCCACAAGATTTGATACTGATGGTTTGCCATTTTTCCCAAAGGTGGGAGTTCCCACATGGATGAAATTATAAATCAAATGAAGCCATATTTATAAATGGTCCTTGTTTAACTTTTTCTGCAAATTTCTATTCCCCCCGCCACTAATATCACTTCCTTCCCAGTCCTTTCTTACCTGCCTCACATAAAAAAAAAAAAGTACAGAATTTTTTCATGATTTCCCCAATTCTGGAAATTTTATGTCTCTAGGTTTATTCATTTAGTATTACTACCTGATCAATGGCCAATTAAATCTGAATAATACTTTCCAATAAGCTTGCTTGAAGGAAGACTGAGCAAGTCAGTGATAGGAACAGGCTAGATCCAAAGACTCTAAAGTCGGCATTTGTCAAATGTTATTCCCTGTTCTAAATTCTCGGATGCTACAAGAACATGAACGGGAACATTCAGGGAATTCCTCATAAGCCAATGTCATAGGGATTGTAATGTAAGATGTCACCCATAACTGAAAGAAGTATCCATAGCCATGCTTTAAAAGATGTGAACCTGTAAATGTATTCACCCTCAAGTCAATTCAAGCCCTGTTTAGACTGTAAATGAATTCTCCTTGGATGAAAGGATTTTTTTTTCTGAATGGTTAAAATATCAAATATATTAAGTTTATGGAGTGTTACTCAGAACTCTCCAGTGTCTCTGATTTTACATCAGAAATTTTCCTTTCCATGCTCATGGCTGGCACTGTCCTTCCTCAAGGACAAAGGTTTATAGAGAAGAGATCAGAGCAAATCCACAATCTTACCCAACTTAGAAAAGCATGCAATGTCCTAGTAGTTTTCAATCTTTTAAGCATTTCCAAAACCCTTATCTTGCTATCCAGTTGGTGCCCCTTTCCCTAATTCTTCAGTTCCTCTCTTCGACTGTAGAATTCAACAAATGGCAAAGTATCCCATGACTCTTCAAAGCAATTTTTGTGATGGGAGCTGCTCATGTGGATTAGGAAATTTATAACTGTCTATCATCCTGGGTGCATTCAGCTGACAATGGTCAGAATGGAAAAAATTGAACTGGAACAGATCTGTAATTATCAAATAGAAACTTACTAAAGTGAAGGTCATTGTAGTACCAAAGAAATATAGAGAAAGAAAACAAAATGACTCCTGCATCAAGCATGCCTCAATTAGCAACAAGAATTTTTGCTGCTAAAAAAACCAAATACATTGCTTTTAAAATTGCTCACTCCAAGAAATACATTCCCCAGTGGGTCTTTTGCCAATACCTCTGCCTGCCCCTCTCAATCAATCTCTCTCTTTCTCTCTCTCTCTCTCTCTCTCTCTCTCTCTCTCTCTCTCTCTCTCTCTCTCTCTCTCTCTCTCTCTCCCTCTCTCTCTCCATCTTTCTCTCTCTTATCATTTTGTTTTTGAAGTTGTTGCGAAAGAGTTATGGAGAACTCAATGCAGGGTGGGGTGGGTGGAAATAAATGAGAACTACTGGGAAGAATGTTTTAAAAAATACTTGAGATGGAAACATATATCTATAACATGATTAACTCATTGGTATGGATACTTCTAAACTGATGCATATGACAGCTCATGACTTCTCTTCCTTCTTTCCTTTCTTCCATCTTGCCTTCCTTCCCTCCTTTCCTCTTTCCCTTCTTTCCTTCCTTCCTTCCTCCTCCTCCTCCTCCTCCTCCTCCTTCTTCTTCTCCTTCTTCTTCTTCTTCTTCTTCTTCTTCTTCTCCTTCTCCTTCTTCTTCTTCTTCTCCTTCTCCTTCTTCTTCTTCTTCTCCTTCTCCTTCTTCTTCTTCTCCTTCTTCTTCTTCTCCTTCTTCTTCTTCTTCTTCTTTTCTCTCTCTCTCTCTCTCTCTCTCTCTCTCTCTCTCTCTCTCTCTCTCTCTCTCTCTCTCTCTCTCTCTCTCCATCCATGTAAAGAACTGCCAGTGAAGAAAGAAGATACTCTCTCTGCTAATACAGATTGGCAACTCATGCAATTTATAGCCTCAGAGAGTTGCCTGGGACAACTCCCATTAATCCTCTATAACGGTCCTACTCAAATTGAAGGAGGCCTGCCTCTAAATCATCTGATATTGCAGCATATGAGTAGACCATACCCTATGCCTCACTCTAGCCCTTACTCTTTTCGGACCCTGTATTTTCATGATTATGTCTTGTACACTAATTCTTCCATGCATATCCTAGAATTATGGAATAAACTAGTTAGAGTTAAAAGATACCATAGGAGTCATGGGGTCCACATACCCATTTTACAGATGAGAAAACTGAGGCTTATATAGTTTAAACGAATTGCATAGGGTCACATAGTTAGTAAGCATATGAGGCAGGATTAGAACCCAGGAGTTGCTGACTCCAAGTTCAGCAACAGCCCCTGTAGTACAATACCTCTGATGTTATCAATACTGGTAATGTAGGACAACCATGTATGCCCACCTTGCATCTCTATACTGTCCTTTAGGTCATCCCTTATACCTGAGCAAATATGAGAAAAGAAAGAAGAATTTGAGAACTAAAGTTATTTAATTAAATAAACTTTGAAAGGCTAAAGCTACTTTAATTTCTTCTGAAACCAATTACAAAGATAAAGGAAGAGAGAAGATCACAGCAAAAAGTATATAAGAAAAGAAATATATGACTATATTCATGCTTCTGTTCTAGTTAAAAATCCCCAAACTTCTGTTAAATTTGTTTTAAAATGTTTTTTGACTTGAGGTGAAGATTTTAACCTAATTTTAGACATTTATAAAGACAGCTGCCCAGCAACAAACGAGAGATCAAATTGTAATAAAAATCGAAAATGTCTAACTTTAGCTCTGGGAGTAGTTGATGCATGGAGATTGGAAAAAAATCTAATAAAAAAAGATTTTGCATATTTCTCTATAGCACACACACATGCGCACACTCTGCAATTGATTATTTTTACTACCAGGGAAGAGAGTTAGGGGATATAAAAAATGTAATATCTCATCCTTCAAGTTTATCAGATGAAAATCCAGAGCTCCTTGATATAGTGTAAAACCATAAAATTTAAAATGAGCCAGCAACCCCCCCAAAAAATCCATTGCATGACTTTGCAGTTGATATAGAGACTAGAGAAATTTTTTCAAATTAAAATTATAAATAGTATAGATAATAATCAATTAACTTATAGGTTTTACACCTTCAAAAAAACTAAAGAAAATATCAAGGGATCAATAGTTGAGGTAGAAAAGGTCATGCACCTACTTGCTTGGTGCCAGGGACCTCAGAGACCATCTACTCCAATTGCTTTGTTTTATAAATGAAGCATTTGAAATTCACAAAGATTAAGCAAGACAGCCAGGATCACACAGGTAGTGAGTGTCCAAGGCAGTATTTGAAAGGAAAAGATCCTCTAGCACCAGGGCCACACCTCTTTCCACTGTCCTATGAGGCTTCTTCAAAGTAACCTTCCTTCATAAACAGCATCATCCTCCCCCTTCTCCTCCTCCTCCTCTTCTTGTTCCTCCTCTTCTTCTCCCTCTTCCTCTTTCTCTTCTTCAATGGATAAAAATTGACAAAAGGAAAAAACAGTGGGGAATGAAAATAAACAGAATAAAATTCTTTTTAAATGCTAAAACATCAGGTATCAATAAAAAGAAATGCCACTGATTTTTTTAACAAAACAAATACACACAAATCAAGGTTGTCTCTTGCAAAGTAGTGACCTCCAGAAGAATACATGAGTTCCCAAAAGGCTGCCTTTGTTCAAAACAGTCTTAGGCTCCTCTTCTAGAACTGTTCAGAAAGAGAATAATCTCATGGGCCCCTATAGGGCTTAGACCACCTCTGAAGTACTGTGCTGAGGTCTAGGCACCATGCCCATTCTAAGATTTCACAGTTCTATAAGTTGCCTGGGGACAGAGTAGATAGAGTGCCAGGCCTGCAGTCAGGAAGACAAATGTTCCTGAGTTCAATTCTGACATCAGACAATTACTAGCTGTGTGACCCTGGGCAAGTCACTTATCCCTGTTTGCCTAGGTTTTCTCATCAGGAAAATGAGCTAGAGAAGGAAATGGCAAACCACTTCAGTATCTCAGCCAAGAAAATCTCAAATGAGGCCACAGAGTCAGATACAACTGAACATACATATACATGTGCACATATTTGCTTTGTTTGCTGTATGTATGTTAGCATGTTGTCTCCCCTACTAGATTGTAAACTCCTTGAGGGCAGGGATTTTCTTGTGCCTCTTTTTATATCTCAGCACTTAGAACAATACCTGCACATAGTAGGTACTTAACAAATGCTTGTGATTGATAGATATAGATATATGTATACATAGGCACATTCATATATACATACACACAGACACATAGACATGCACAGGCATGTATGGCATTTTTCAAACCATAAAGCACTTTATAAATATAAACTATTATTTAATTACTTGTCTTTACCTGGCAGTAACAGCAGCAGTCATCTATGAAGCACTTTAAGGGTTTGGATTTACAAACATTATCTCAATCCACAACAACCATGGTTGTTATCTTCATTTACTAATAAGGAAAATGAAGCTAGGAGAGGTTAAATACTTGATGAAAACACATAGTAAGTCTAAAACACCTTACATACCACAAGACTTTTCAGGATAATGTTTGTGATTATGACAATGGTGGTAGTGAGAATCATTTTTATATGACCTGATCTCCAGACCCCACTCTCTATTAACACAGCCTCAAACTATGTTAGCCTAGAAGCATGTTATAGTGTTAGTCTGAAATGATCATCTGTAAAGTAAAAGCTCCAGACAATGTCACACAAAATGCTATCATTCTAGCTCTCCCTTGGGCAATTGATTATTTAGTCTAAACATAAGACTTTACATTGACCCTCATTAGATTTCACTTTGTTGTCTTCCCTCCACATTATTCCACTCTGATGATAGAATGCTGCATTTCCAATCTACCAGCATACCCCCTCCCCCAAACCCATGTATTAGCTAGAGTCCCTGGCTTTATGTCAATTATAAATTGGAAAACATGCCTTCCTTGTCTTCATCCAACCCACTTTTTAAAACAGAAGAGGGAAGGATCAAGACCTGTAGCAATGACCAGAGACCTCCCCTCAAGCCAACACATTTATCCATCAATAATAAATATCTTTTCTAACTGCTAACTTACCCAAATATAAATCTACCAAAATGTACAGTCAGTTCTGCTATAACTCAACATATGTGTTTCTAAGATTCACCCCACTATGAAAAACTGGGCAATAAAAAGCAAAAAGCGTAGGGGGAAATGGGGTTGGTGTATGACATTCAATTTCTTCATTAGTGACCTATTTTTTTTTAAAAGAAATAACCTAATTAAAATGGAAGCATATTTTATACACTGTAACCATTGTTAAGAAATACATAAACACTATAATAAATTGTGGCATATGTCCACTGCCTCGGCTGCTGCTCAGCCTGCACCCAGGTGCTTATGAATTATGAATTTCCAGAATTTGGAAAAATCACAAGGCTATGGATGCAGCAGTGGAAAGGGCCATGACAGACATGGCAGAAGATGTGGGGATGGTGGAAAACCTGAGGGTGAGGACCAGCCTCCTTCACCTACAGCTTCTCCTGCTCCAGAAGAGGGATAATAAATATTTCACTTCACCTGGACAAAGACCTGAAGTTTGCTCATGGAAGCTCAGAAGGGCTGTAACTTGGGAGTTATTGTGAAGCCATGAAAGGAAGGCCATCTGAAATCAGAAGGAAAGTTGAAATACCAGCTGTGGGTGGGTGTGGCTCAGCAGCCTCTTGTCTCTTGAGAAATCTGCCAGAAGCAAGCCAAAATTCAAGTTATGCTCAGAATGTTGCCTAATATAGTCATCATTTGTTTGGGAACAAATTTGTGTTTTCAAAACAAGCCTTATGGTTGAATTGACTGATTGTTGGAGCCATCAGCCTGTGACGTGTAAATTAAATGTGTGGTCACCTTATTTCTGTCCTAAGTTTAGGGAAAATTAGCTGGGGTTTCAAATATAAATTAGAAGCTTTAGCACCAGTTTGGGGCCATTAAACATTTATTAAAGTGTACCAAGTATTAGTAAAAAGAGAACACCTGGGTCAGAAAGTTAAGAAAATGCCTGTCTAGCCTAGAGATCATCCTGGTCTGCTTCTTCCTCAAGTTCTCCACCACCAGCCTGTTCTGTTCGAGAGACCAACTCAGAATGGAAGCAATCTCTTCGTCCAGAGGAGAGGTGGTCCTTACACACTGCTTCAAGCTAATTGACTAGCATCACCCAAATCCATTGGTTCACTAGACTTGAGGGTGGTCACATGTTGAGGTCAGAGTCCACAGCCTCTGAGAACACACCCTCTTGAGGGCCAGGCAGGTGTGGTTTTAACTGAATGAACTTTAAGTGAGTTAATCATCAAAGTCAGTCAGTCCAATCAATCCTCTAGAGTTGGGGTGTTTGGGCATTCGAAAACCCATTATTTTCTCACAAGCCTTTTTCTCCATTTGTCCACAAGGAAAACACAAGATAATTTATTAAGCATAGAGTTGGAGTACCACAATTGTTTTAAGAAAAGAAAAGGGGTGGGGGGGAAGAACATTATATTGGTCTAGAACCTAGCTTCTTAAATTGTGAGTCATGACCACATATGGTTTACTATATTTAATTATTATCTGGAAGCATTTTAGTGATTCACCCATGGACACAGCTAATAAGTGTCAGAGATAGGACTTCAACCTACCTATGAGGTCTTAGGATCATACAGTTAGGGTGAGAAGGGACTTTAAACATCATCTAGTCAACTCCTTTGTTTACATATGAGGAAATTGAAGCCCAGAGAAATGGCCATTTTCCCAAGGTGGCACAGAGAGTGAGTGGCAGAGCCGGAATTCAGACCAAGTCTAGAACCCTATCTGCTATGGCATGCTTTCTCTCTAACCCTGAGGAAAGTGAAAATCACTTCAATGTCCAAGTACACATATATCACGTATTGGGATATGTGTAAAGAAGAAATCACTGCATCTAAAATCAGGTCCGGGTACGAATCCTGGCCTGGCTATTTGGTTTAATGGAAAGAGTGTTCCATTTGGAGGCAAATGATATAGGTTCAGATTCTGGCTTTGCTGTTAATTACCTGTGTGACCTTGAGTGAGTAATTTCTCTACACATACCTCAGTTTCTTCATGGGTTCTTTCTTGCTCAGAACAAAAAGAAAACGATTGTTGTTGTCATCTCCCAGCTTACTTCCTAACCATCACAGAACATCCTTTGGTGTTTGTCCTTGGTTAATTTTTAAATTAATGCTAGCTGGGGACAAAGGATAATTATGTAAACTATGAGAATTTTAAAAAAAACAGAATAGAAGATTTGAATGTAAAAATAAAGATAGTAGATTATTAACACCTGCTTTCAAAACACTAAAAAAAAAAAAAAAGAATAAGGGCAAGCCAAGGACTTCATTTAAATGACCAGTATTTGTGTAAAGAACTTTGTAAGTCAGGAAAATAACAAATGATCTAGAATATAGCTCAGGTTTCTTTTTTGTTATGTACATTTTCCATTTGTATAAATAAATATGCACTGTCTGAAGAGTAGTAGCATTATAAAATTTAAATAAATTATGAATATAATCAGAGAATTATCCACATTTTTAAAGATTGCATAAACCATGAGAGGCCTGATTACTCCTTTGCTTATAATTCATTTTCATAAGGAAAACTTGTATAACTTCAAACCATATTCCTAACTCTCCAAAGGAGGAACCATTTTCTCTCTCTCTCTCTCTCTCTTTTTTTTTTTTTTTTGGTGAGGCAGTTGGGGTTAAGCAACTTGCTCAGGGTCACACAGCTAGGAAGTGTCAAGTGCCTGAGGCTGGATTTGAACTCAGGTCCTCCTGAATACAGAGCTAGTGCTTTATCCACTATGCCACCTAGCTGCCCCAAACCATTTTCTCTTAAAGGAGATGTAAATATCATTATCAATCAATTATAATGAAAGGCAGTGTGGTACAGGGGGAAAGAATATCAGCTCTTCAGTCAGAGGATCTGGGTTCAAATCTTAATTCTGTCTTAATTTACTATGTGTAGGCTTGGACAAGTCACAGCTTCTACAAGCTTCACTTTCCTCATCTGGAAAATGGAGCAGTTGGGCTATTTGGTTTCTGAGGTCCCTCCCAGCTCTAATTCTATGACCCTTTGAAACTTGTGTGAGAGAGCTAGCTGGGGGATCAGGAAGCACAGAGTTCTAGTCATGCCTCTGACAGGATGCTTAATTTCTCAGTGCCCTCAGATAACTCTCAAAGACTCTAAGTTAGACTTCAGCTCATTTCATTCTCTATTTTCTGATCTACCTGGTTTTAATTCCATGGAACAAGATGCCCACTTCCAGGATAAATTGATAACTTCTAATCTCATCACTGAACAGCCAGGTGGCACAGTGGATAGAGTATGGCCCTGGAGTCAGGAAGACTCATCTCCCTGATTTCATATCTGGCCTCGGGTACCTACTAGCTTTGTGACCCTGGGCAAGTCACTGAGCCCTGCTTGCCTCCATTTCCTCATCTGGAGAAAGAAATGGCAAACCACTCCAGTATCTTTGCCAAGAAAACCCCAAATTGGACCACGAAGAATCAAAAACTACTGAAAAGGATTCAACAACAACAATAATCTCATCAAGCTGCTGATTCAAGCCTTGAATATCAGCTGTCTCACCTCCTCTCTCCTCTGGTTGAAAAGCTGGAATGTCCAAGTACTAAACTCCTCCCAAAACCTTCCTTTATAGAGGATGGAAATTAGACTTCCTGCTCACTCCACTGCAGATGGAGATCTACAGCTCTGCTTGATTTTAATTCCACAGAATGAGATGTCCCTGTGCTGAGTGGCCCCTGGTGTCCATCATCTCCTCCCCTTTCTAGCTGCCTTTTGTGTGTAAGCTCCTTGAGGACAGGGACTGTCTTTCTTTTTCTTATTTGTATCCCTGCACTTAGCATAGTATCTGCCACATAGTAGGCACTTAATAAGTGTTTATTGAATTGAAGAGGCAGATGAGTTGCAACAGAGGAAGTGTCCTCATACTGAGAGGATCATAGGTCCCCCCTGCCAGAAAACAAAAACAAATAAAATCTTGCACTATAGAGAGCTAAACTGGGATTCTCAAGGACTGGATTTAAATCCCACATCTACTATTTATGACCCAGTGACCTTGGATAAGTGATTTATTCTCTCTGGCCTTCTATTTTTTTAACTATAATAAAATGAACAGGTCAAACCAAAGCACCAGGGCAAAGTCCCATGATCCTAGATTCAAACATCTATGTTCTAATCCTGAAAAAAAGAAGCAAAACCATGTCTCCCAGTTTACTTAATCAGTTTTGACTTGTCGTTGGGTAAAGGCTCACTGGAACTAACTCCATCTAAGCCTTAAAGTATCCAAAATAATGCATGTGGTTTGGAAGATTTCACCAAATATTTACACATGTAGAGTAAGTCAATAAATCAATCAACCAATCAACAAGCATTTATTAATCACTTCTTATGTGCCAGACACTGTGCTGAGTGCTAGCGGTATGAAGAAAAAGTTGTTTATATAGCACTTGCCCTCAAGAATTTTATATTCTTTTTTTTTAGTGGGGCAATTGGGGTTAAGTGACTTGCCCAGGGTCACACAGCTAGTAACTGTTAAGTGTCTGAGGTCGGATTTGAACTCAGGTACTCCTGACTCCAGGGCCAGTGCTCTATCCACTGCACCACCTAGCTGCCCCAAGAATTTTATATTCTAAAGGATGCCAATGTATATATTTCAGAACATATGAAGTAAATACAAAGTCAATGAAAGATAATTCTATCTGGCAATTAAAAGGGTTCAAGAAACATAATTTCTGGGTAATTGAATCAGTTTATTAATAATTATAGCATTTTAATAGAAGGATGATAATTTGGCCTTCTCTCTTGGACCAAAGACAATCATGACAGCAGACTCATGGCTTATATGCACTTTTGGAAGAGGAGTGTTCCTCAGGGTGGCAATCAACTCTGGTAATAATTAATGAGAGGTGAACTTTACAAGGAGAAGTAAGCTCACTCCAAAGAGGGGCTGAGGGTGACATCATGTCACTCTTGGACAGAAACTATCCCTACACCCAGACCACCCCCAGTCTTGGACAATCTAAACAAAAGACTGTCTCCACTCAAGCTTGACTGAATGGAATTCACCTTAGACTAAAGATTCCTTGTAAGGTTGCGGGGGTGAGATAGAGGAGAAAGTTAACTCTACCTTTAGAGACTGAGGTCTTAAAATTAGTATAATAGAAAAACCTAAACCATTGGTTATTAATAATCATTTCTCTCACTTTAATAAGCATGGCACTTCTCAAAGGGATAAAATAACCAGGAAAAGGATACACTGATGTTTATGTGTTCATTCAGAAAGATTACAAACCAAGGTCTAATATATATGACCAGACAGTGGATACAGCATTTTTACCCTTAGGCAAGGTTTCAAAATTGTGTTCCTGAAAGTTATTGACTCTTGGAGATGTTGAATCTTCACTATAACACAGGTGATTTATCACAAAATGAAAAAGAAAACCAAAAAACTACGTGTGGTAGAAAACAGAATGTTCTAGCATCAAAAAACATTGAGCTAAATTTAATATCAGAGCACCTGGGTTCAAAACCTACCTCTGTTTATTATGTGACCTTGGGCCAATCACTTAATCTGCCTTGGCCTCAATGCCTCATTATATGACCCGTAAGGGACAACTAGCTCTAAATTTATGATCCTTTATGTGTTTATAATATTTTTAAAGTTTCTCCTATACCCACTTCTAGAGTTGTACCTATACTGTTAGCCACTATACCCACTCTTAGTTCTGGCTCTGTTTTTTTTTCCTACATATCTAAATACTCCATGCTAGATTGTACATCTGTTTACTCAATTTACATTTATGGTATGGTGCATGCTGCTAAAACAGCACCCTGAGGCTGCCAGAAAATGTCTGCCCATGGGCCTCAGATTTGCAAAGTTTGGAAACTGCCCTAAGCTAACCTGAGGTAATATTATTCATTCCATGCACCAAGAGCTGAGGGCCTTTCTCTCACCTGCCCACGCTGGCACTGCTAGGGAACACAGATGCTCGGTTATCTGGAGCACAATGGTGCTGGAGTAGGAATATCTGAAGTGTATGATATCTGAACATCGGGCAAAGTTGCACATTACCGTTTGTGTTTGACAAGCTCGATGAAGAGACGGTGTCAGGAAAGCTCACTTACCAGAAAGCTTGCTTTTCCTACTGTACCACACCTGTAGGCAACAATAGTGAGCAAAGCTTTAATTCAGAATCCCCAACTCCACTGCATTTAAGAGTATGAAATTGGGCAACCTCTTTAGCCTCCCTGCATCTCCATTTCCTCATCTGAAAAATGGTCTGATACAACATTCAAACTGCTCAAGCAAGATAATCGCTATAAACTTCTATTTATATTTTTGAAGAGCATTCAGGTAGCTCAGTGGATATAGTGCCAGGCCTGGAGACTGGAAGACTCCCCTTCCTGAGTTCAAATCCAACCTCAGACAGTTAATAGCTGTGTGACCCCGGGCAAGTCACTTAATTGCCTCCGTTTCCTCCTTAGTAAAATGAGCTGGAGAAATGGCATGCCACTCCAGTATCTTTGCCAAGAAAATCCCAAATGGGCTCGAGGAGAGTCAGACATGACTGAAAAATGATCAAAATATTTTTAAAGTGCTATACAAATAAAGTTATTACTAATTTCACATGATTGTTGCTGGAATAAAAGATGATTATGATGACAAACTAAAAGTCTTCCCATATCACTTTCCTACTTAAGAATCTTAAGAAGTTCCATATTGTCTCCAGGAGAAAATGAGACTACAAACTCCTCACCTTGGCTCTTAAAGCCCTCCACAGTGAAATGCAGTGGGAAAAACCCTGGACTAGGAGTCAGAGAACCTGAGTTCAAATCCTGACTCTGTGTGACTTTGGCCAAATCAGCTAACTTTTCTGGCTCTGATTTTCTTCATCTTTAAGAGAAGGTTAGACTAGATCAGTAGTTTGTCTCAGAACCTCTTTTTTCTTTCTTTTTTTCTTTCTCTCTTTCTTTTTTTTTTTTTTGCGGGGCAATGAGGGTTAAGTGACTTGCCCAGGGTCACACAACTAATAAGTGTCAAGTGTCTGAGGCCGGCTTTGAACTCAGGTCCTCCTGAATCCAGGGTCGGTGCTTTATCCACTGTGCCACCTAGCTGCCCCTGTCTCAGAACCTCTTTACACTATTCAAAATTATTGAGGACCCCGAAGAGCTTTTGTTTATATGATGTATATGTATGTGTATGTGTATGTGTATATGCATATGTATGTATTTACCATAGAAATTAAAATGTCTTAGTATTGGGGCAGCTAGGTGGCGCAGTGGATAAAAGCATTGGCCTTGGATTCAGGAGTACCTGAGTTCAAACCTGGCCTCAGACACTTGACACTTACTAGCTGTGTGACCCCGGGCAAGTCACTTAACCCCCATTGCCCAGCAAAAAAACAAAAAAACAAAAAAAAATGTCTTAGTATTATCAGGAAAATAGTTTTGACTTCACAGAATCCCTGAAAAGGCTTTGGGAAGCCTCAGGGGTGCCTGGAACATACTGGATGAACTCTAAGATCTCTCACAGCTCTAGATTTATCATCTGGCTCTAACATATCTTTTGGGGGTTGTTTTACATCATACCTTTTCATACGCTACACTATCTATTTCAGTAAAACTAGGTTACTTGCCATTCCCTAAACTCAGTATCCCATCTCCCACCTTCATGGCTCTGTAAAAGTTGTCCCCATGCTTAGAATTCACTGCATTCTCATCTGTATCTCTTGGAATCTCTGACTTCCATCAAGACTCAGCCTAGGGGCAGCTAGGTGAGCAGTGGATAAAGCACTGGCCCTGGATTCAGGAGGACCTGAGTTCAAATTCTGCCTCAGACACTTGACATTTACTAGCTGTGTGACCCTGGGCAAATCACTTAACCCTCATTGCCCTGCAAAAAAAAAAAAAAAAAGACTTAGCCTATAGGCTTCCTGCTCTGAGAAGCCTCCCCTCATTCTCCTCTCATGTATATACTTACTTGTTTATATTCTGTAACCCCTCCTCCAATAGGATAAAAAGTCCTTGAAAATAAGAGTGGTTTTTCATTTTTAATTTGTATCACCAGATCCTTACACAGTTTCTGATACATAGTAGGTGCTTAATTAATGCTTTTTGAGTTTGGATTGGTTTGAATGAGAATATATAGTAAGCTATTATTAAATACTTAATAGGTGGTACAAATTCTCTTTTAACACCTCAGTAGTAAGTACAGAGTTAAATCTCCTCTAATAACTGTTTCTTTGATTTATCTTAGCTGTCAACTTGGAGGTAGCCAAAAGTTGTCCCAATTTAAAAAAAAAATTGGGGGGGGGGGACAGGGCAATGAGGGTTAAGTGACTTGCCCAAGGTCACACAGGTAGTGTCAAGTGACTGAGGCTGGATTTGAACTCAGGTTTTCCTGAATCCAGAGACGGTGCTTTATCCACTACACCACCTAACTGCCCCAAATTATAATCAGTAGTTTTCCCATTCTTTTTTTTTTCTTTTATTGCTGAGCAATAAGGGTTAAGTGACTTGCCCAGGGTTATACAGCTAGTAAGTTTCAAGTGTCTGAGGCCATATTTGAATACAGGTCCTCCTGAATCCTAGGACAGTTCTTTATCCACTGTGCCAGCTACCTGACCCTCCCAATTTTTTCAAAGGGGAAGGTGACAAATAATTCAAACTATATGTTGGTGACCTTGATATTAATCCCTGATAAAATTATAGAAACAATTACAAAAGGAGATGGCTTTTTGACATTGAGAAAGGGAAGAAATGGTCACTTTTTCTTCATTAACAGCAAACCATGCATGATAATACCTCCTTTCCTTTTTCATCAGGATTACCAGACTAGCAAATCAGTATTTCAACAAAATATTTTATGATTTTATTGTGGATACTTTGAAGAGACCTGAGCCAAATCAAAGTTCAAATTTATACAGCTCTTTAAGCTTTGCAAAATCCTTTATCAACTTATCTCATTCAATCCTCATGACAACCCTATGAGGTAGGTGCTATTGTTACCCCCATTTTATAGACAAGGCTCAGAGGTTGAGTGTATTTCCTTAGTGTCACACAGCTAGTTAATATAAAAGAAGAGACTTTTTTAAAAGTATTTTATTATTTCCCAGTTTCATAAAAGGATAGTTTTCAACATTTGTTTTCACTGGATTTCTAGTTCCAAATTTTTCTCCCACCCTCCCTTCCCTCCCTCTTCCCCAATGTGAAAAGCAGTCTGATATAGGTTGTATATGTACAATCACATTAAACCTATTTCTACATTAGTCATCTTGTGAAAGAAGAATCAGAGCACAAGAGGAAAATCTCAAAAAATAAGGGAAAAAACAGTCCAAAATAGAAACAGTATAGTTCAATCTGCATTCAAAATTCGCAGTTCTTTTTTCTGAATGTTGAGAACATTTTCTATCATGAGATCTTTGAAACTGTTTTGGAACTTTGAACTGCTGAGAAGAGCCAAGTCTATCACCATTGTTCATTACACAATGTTGCTGTTACTGTGTACAATGTTCTCCTGGTTCTGCTCCTCTCAGTCAGCATCAGTTAATGTAAGTCCTTCCAGGTTTCTCTGAACTCCTCCTGCTCATTATTTCTTACAGCACAATAGTATTCCATTACATTCACATACCACAACTTGTTCAGCCATTCCCCTATTGATGGTCATTCCCTTTATTTCCAATTCTTTGCCACCACAAAGAGAGCTGCTATAAATATTTTTGTGCATGTGGATCATTTTCTCTTTTCTATGGTCTCTTTGGGATACAGACCTAGCAGCGGTACCACTGGGTCAAAGGGTATGAACAGTCTCATAGCCCTTTGGGCATAGTTCCAAAGTGCTCTCCAGAATGGTTGGATCATTTCAGTTTCATCAACAATGCATTCGTGTTCCAATTTTTCCACAGCTTCTTCAACATTTATTATTTTCCTTTTTTTGTCATATTAGCCAATCTGATAGGTGTGAAGTGGTACTTCAGAGTTGTTTTAATTTGCATTTCTCTGATCAATAGTGATTTAGAGCATTTTTTCATTTAGATAGCTTTGACCTCATCAAATAACTGCCTATTCATATCCTTTAACTATTTCACAATTGGGGAATGACTTGGATTCTTATAAATTTGATTTAGTTCCCTATATATTTTAGAAATGAAGCCTTTTTCAGAAATGCTGGCTTTAAAAATTGTTTCCCAGTTTTCTGCCTCTCTTCCAATTTTGGCCGCATTGCTTCTGTTTATACAAAACCTTTTTAATTTAATGTAATCAAAGTTTTCCATCTTGTATTTCATAATATTTGCTATCTCTTGTTTGAACATAAATTGTTCAAACCCATAGATCTGAGAGGTAAACTATTCCTTCCTCTCCTAATTTATCTATCGTATCACCCTTTATGTCTAAATCTT
Source organism: Dromiciops gliroides (assembly GCF_019393635.1). Classification (NCBI taxonomy): domain Eukaryota; kingdom Metazoa; phylum Chordata; class Mammalia; order Microbiotheria; family Microbiotheriidae; genus Dromiciops; species Dromiciops gliroides. Next base: position 155,223,189 of record NC_057866.1, on the reverse strand, counting down.
GAACCCATTTTGACTATATTTTTGTATAAGATGTAAGATGTTCATCTATACCTAGTTTCTGCCATATTATCTTCCAGTTTTTTCAGTAGTTTTTATCTGAGTTCCTATCCCAGAAGCTGGAGTCTTTAGGTTTATCAAACAGTAGATTACTATAGTCATTTACTATTGTGTCTCCTGTGCCTAACCTATTCCATTCATTCACCACTCTATTTCTTAGCCAATACCAAATAGATTTGATGACTGCCACTTTATAGTATAGCTTCAAATTTGGTATGGCTAGCCCACCTTCCTGTGCATTTTCTTTTTTCCCTTGATATTCTTGACTTTTTGTTTTTCCAGATGAATTTTGTTATTATTTTTTCTAACTCTATAAAATAATTTTTAGGTAGGCTGATTGGTATGGCACTGAATAGGTAGATTAATTTAGGTAGAATTGTCATTTTTATTATATTAGCTTGGCCTATCCATGAGCAATTGATGTTTTTCCAATTACATAGATCTGATTTTATTTGTGTGAAAAGTGTTTTGTAATTGTGTTCATAGAGTTCCTGGGTTTGTCTTAGCAGGTAGACTCCCAAGTATTTCATATCACCTACTGTTACTTTAAATGAAATTTCTCTTTCTATCTCTTGCTGCTGAACTTTGTTGCTCATATATAGAAATGCTGATGATTTCTGTGGGTTTATTTTATATCCTCCAACTTCACTAAAGTTGTTAATCATTTAAGTAGTTTTTAGTTGATTCTTGAGGATTCTTTAAGTATACCATTATATTATCTGCAAAGAGTGAAAGTTTTGTTTCCTCCTTGCCTATTCTAATTCCTTTCATTCCTTTTTATTCTTGTATTGCTATAGTTAACATTTCTAGTACAATATTAAATAATAGAGGTGATAATGGACATCCCTGTTTCACCCCAATCTTACTGGGAATGCCTCTAGCTTATCCCCATTACATATAATGTTTGCTGATGGTTTTAGGTAGATACTGCTTATTATTTTAAGGAAAGCTCCACCTATTCCTATTGTTAAGGCTAAAATTCTAGCTAAACTGTCTAAAATATCTAATGAGTGGTCGCCAATAAATTATAAGCTTTAGCAAGAGTTAGACTTTTAAGCATTTATTAAGGAGAATAAGAATTTGGTAAAGAGAGAGAAAAAGGCCTAGATTCCTATCTATTAAAGGGAGAGCACATTTCTAGCTCCCTTCTCCGCCAGAGTCCAGAGGAAAGAGAGCCAGACCGAGCGCCAGTCTCTTCCTTCCCCCTCCCACTAGTCTGCGTCACTTCCTCCCCGCCAAAGAAAAGACTCCTGGTCTTGCCCTCAAAGACCTTCGCTTCATGGGCAGAACTCTTCTACAGTAAGTATCCAGCAGGTGGCGTCATTCCAATCATTACAGTCCCCCCTGTTGTTCCTCAAGAAACAAAATGTTTCCTTGACGGAACAGTAAAAACAATATAATAACTATTGCTAACTAATAATATGTGAACAACAATATAGAAAAGGAAGAGAGGAAAGTTTTGTCCAGAGGGGCGATTTTTTTTTTTGTCCTCATGAACCGACGCTTTGACATTAGTCTTGCAAAGGGAGGGCCTCTGCAGAGAATACATGTTACAGATGGTGTATATTATAACAGAAAGAGAAAAAACAACAAAAACAACAAATCAAAACTGTTCATTTAAAGTCTCTGAAAGTCTTTTCTCAGATGTCCTCTAGGTGTAGTCGTGGAATGGAAGTCTTTTCAGGGGTTGATGTGTGGATGCTGGTAATCAGCCAGGAAAATTTCCTACAAAATTGAGCTTAACACAACTTTAAAACAGCTTTGTCAATAATCAAATCAAACAATGAAAGTTCTCAAAAACATGTCTAAGGGAATACAGAATCTTAGTTGTTACACATGAAACATATAATAAAACAAAAATTGAAACATTCTTTAAAATTATAATCTTACTATAGTCCCCCCTTATGGAGGGTAATTGAGAAGACAATTGCTGCGATATTAATTATTAAAAATAATTTTTATCTTTGTTTCATCACTTTTTGCATCATCTGCCTAATTATCCTCATGCCATTATGAGAAATTTTAAAATCTAATATAATTAGTAACAGATGTCAAGGCCAAATTCAACACTGTTATTTATCATGACACCTGAGATAATTATGGGGGTTACCAAAAAAGAACAGAGAAATGATGGGATATGAGCATTCCCACATTTGAGCAATATGTACTGCCCATGCAGTATGCCAGGCTTAAAATAGGTGGATGGAATATATGTCCATGCCACCGAACATATTGGAGGAAACTGAGTCAGACTTAATCAGATGCATGGGATTGAGATGTCCATGGCATCAGGCATATAGGAGGGAGCATAGAAGCCAGGTGTAGAAGTGAGATGGGTGGGATCAATACTTCCAGCCATCTGTACAATATTGTGGGGAAAAATAAAATAAAATATTAAACCAAGAGAATCCAACCTCAACATTTGTCAAAAGCCGTTCCCTCGGCCATACCTTGACTTCATGCATGTCTCCCCTCATGTGACAGTTCAGTGTCTGCTCTTGCATGTATTCCTCTTGTGATTGGATGGCATCTTGGCCAACTGGCATCTGATAACTCAGAATAAAGGTAATTAGTGTCTTAAATGATAAGTTCCCATAATCCAAGTCTCATATGGATTTAAAAATTGAGGATAATAAATGATTGCAAAAAATGTGAATACATCTTGACTCAGAACACAATATATAGTTATGCAACAATTTCAAATAATATCTTTTTTTTTACTTAGTATACAATTACTTTTGTGAAAAATCTGAACATATTTAAATACAAGTTAAAGCACAACACAATCTCAAAGACAACTTTTACAAATGTTCCCCTCTTTTTTTTTTTTTTTTGGAATATGCTTATCAAAAATAATACTTCTAGAATCAATTTACACTTGCCATGGCAACCAATTTGCCAGGGAAATGCTTTAAAGAGTTTGATCAAATAATCAGTTGAGAAAAAATAACAAAAACAAACAACTCAGAACATGGGAGCACAATACTCCTAGAATTAACATTGTATTATGAAATCAAAACCATGTTTCAAAATTAGATAGATGAATGAATAGAAGAAAATACACGTGGAATAATAAAAGACAATGAAATTCAAACTAGGGAAATCTAAATGAATATGAACTTAATATTAATAAGAGTATTACAAAATATAAACTTGATCGCATGACTATAAAAAGCTTTTACAAATATTCTCCTTGTTTTAGAAACTAAGTATAAGACACAATCTCAAAAGCATTAAAATCTCTATGAAAATAAACCTATACCATTAATTCCAAAATGTATATGTAATAGCATAGAAATCCTATGTAACCTCTGAACTGACATTAATAATCTGAGTGAATTCAGAACACTCTTGATTCCGATATCTAAAATCCCCAATACTCATATCAATACCTTGCTGCTTACTTCTACATTTCTGTAAAATATATACCCTTCCATGGCAAAAGCAGAGTCTTGAACTATGTTGATGATTGTCATTCTTATTCAGCTTAAGTTTTTCTTCTTTAACCCCTCTATATTGTCTGTTGGGCTTTTCACCATACAAATGCTTTATAAGATTACTAATTAAAGACAAAAGCAGGTTAGCAAAATTATGAACAAAAGGAGTATATCTGGAATTTAAAGGGCTTTCTAAGGTTGTCTCAGAAGCACAGCCAGGCTGGGGAAGGGCTGAGCCTGAAGCTGCAAATGTAGTTAGAGAAAGTTGAGCATGCGCATCAGATCTCTGGACTTCCCAGGCAGGGGAAGCTATGGGCTTGGCCATAGGAGGAGTAGAGGGTGGGGTCTGGAGAGGAGGGGAGGGACCAGAGCAATTTGAATCAGACTTGATTTTGAACTCAGGCCTGGATTCCTCTTCCCCCACTTTGCCTCCAGGTGCTAGGGGATTAAAAGCTTCTAGAGGGTGGGTCATTGCCTCCAGGCATGCAAAATTAGAGCAACAATTAGTGTTGGAACTGGGAAAAGCAGCAGGAATCTCTTCAGGTTTCTCTGAAAAAGCATGGTTGGGAGAGGGAGAGATATTTCCTTGTGTGAGTAAGTTGCTGGCTCTTTTAACAAAAATAAAAAGAAAAATAGAAAATCCACAAAAACAAAGCATTAACATGATCTTATCTCCCATTTGTCTGGTTAAACAGACCAAAATCAAAAATAGGATAATTAGGGAGTTTAAAAGGTCCATTCGAAAAAATTCAAAGGAAAAACACAGCCAGTACACCAGTACTTAGCAGTTAAAGGGAGAGGGAGGGGAAATTTCTTACCCAACCAGCAGATCAGAAGAAGACTGAGGGTTAGCTTTCCTCTTCGTGGTCAGCCATCTGTTAAGGCTAAAATTCTAGCTAAACTGTCTAAAATATCTAATGAGTGGTCGCCAATAAATTATAAGCTTTAGCAAGAGTTAGACTTTTAAGCATTTATTAAGGAGAATAAGAATTTGGTAAAGAGAGAGAAAAAGGCCTAGATTCCTATCTATTAAAGGGAGAGCACATTTCTAGCTCCCTTCTCCGCCAGAGTCCAGAGGAAAGAGAGCCAGACCGAGCGCCAGTCTCTTCCTTCCCCCTCCCACTAGTCTGCGTCACTTCCTCCCCGCCAAAGAAAAGACTCCTGGTCTTGCCCTCAAAGACCTTCGCTTCATGGGCAGAACTCTTCTACAGTAAGTATCCAGCAGGTGGCGTCATTCCAATCATTACACTATGCTCTCTAGTGTTTTTTAATAGGAATGAGTTTTGTATCTTGTTAAATGCTTTCTCTGCATCTATTAAGATAATCATATGATTTTGGTTAGTTTTGTTATTGATGTGGTTGATTATATTAATAGTTTTTTCTAATGTTGAAACGATCCTTGCATTCCTGGTATAAATCCTACCTGGTCTTAGTGTATTATCCTGGTGAACACTTGCTGTAATCACCTTGCAAATATCTTTTTTAAGATTTTTGCATCGATATTCATTAGGGAAATTGGTCTGTAATTTTCTTTCTCTGTTTTGCCTCTGCTTGGTTTAAGTATCAACACCATATTTGTGTAATAAAAGGAATTTGGTGGAATTCCTTCTTCACCTATTTTTCCAAATAGTTTGTATAGTATTGGAATTAATTGCTCTTTAAATGTTTGGTAGAATTCACTTGTAAACCCATCTAGCCCTGGAGATTTTTTCTTAGGGAGTTCATTGATGACTTGTTCAATTTCTTTTTCTAAAATGGGCCTATTTAAGGATTTTATTTCCTCTTTGGTTAACCTGGGCAATTTGTATTTTTGTAAATATTCATCCACTTCATTTAGATTGTCAAATTTATTGGCATACAGTTAGGCAAAATAGCTCCTAATTATTGCTTTAATTTCCACTTCATCGGTGGTGAAATCCTCCCCTTTCTTTTTTGATACTGGTAATTTCATTTTCTTCTTTCTTTTTTTAATCAAATGAACCAAACCTTTATCTATTTTATTGTGTTTTTTTTTCATAAAACCAGCTCTTAATTTTATTGATTAATACTATACTTTTCTTGCCTTCAATTTTATTAATTTCTCCTTTGAGTCTCAGGATTTCTAATTTAGTATATAGTTGGGGATTTTGTATTTGTTCTTTTTCTAGCTTTTTTAGTTGCATGCCCAATTCCTTAATCTCCTCTTTCTCTTTTTTATTCATGCAAGCATTAGAGATATAAAATTTCCCCTAAACAATTCTTTGGCTGCATCCCATAGGTTTTGGTATGTTGTCTCATTATTGTCATTCTCTTGGATGAAGTTATTGATTGTTTCTATGATTTGTTGCTTGTCCCATTCATTCTTTAGGATGTGATTATTTAGTTTTCAATTAATTTTCAGTCTACCTTTCAATGGCTCTTTATTTCATGTGATTTTTATTACATCATGATCTGAGATGGATGTATTTACTATTTCTGCCTTTCTACATTTGACTATGAGCCCTAATGCATGGTCAATTTTTGAGTATGTTCCATGTGCCACTGAAAAAACAGCATATTCCTTTCTATCCCCATTCAGTTTTCTCCAGATATCTATAATATCTAACTTTTCTAATATTCTATTCACCTCTTTAATTTATTTCTTATTTATTTGTGGTTAGATTTATTCTGAGAGGGGAAGGTTCAGATCCCCCACTAGTATAGTTTTGCTTTCCATTTCCTCTCGTAACTCATTTAACTTCTCCCTTAAGAATTTGGATGTTATACCACTTGGTGCATACATGTTTAGTATTGATATTACTTCATTATCTATCATATCTTTTAGCAAGATGTAGTTTCCTTCCTTATCTCTTTTAATTAGATCAATTTTTGCTTTTGCTTATCTGAGATCAGAATTGCTACCCCTGCTTTTTTGATGTCAGCTGAAGCATAATATATTCTGTTCCAAGATTTTACCTTTACTCTGTGTGTATCTCTGTTTCAAATATGTTTCTTGTAAACAACAGGATTCTGATTTTTAATCCACTCTGCTATTTGCTTCTGTTTTATGGGAGAGTTTATCCCATTCACATTCATAGCTAAGATTATTAACTGTTTATTTCCCTCCATCCTCTTTTCCCCTTTGTATTCTTTTTTCCCCCTTTTTTCCCTTTTTATTCCTTTTGACCAGTGTTTTGCTTCTGACCACTGCCTCCCTCAATCCACTCTCCCTTTTATCAGTGCCCTTCCTTTTTTTGCCCCTTCCCTTCCCCGCTGCTTCTGCCCTCCCTTCTTTCAATACCACCCTTTTCCCCTTCCCCTTTTGCTTCCTTAAAGAGTAAGCTAAGTTTCTTTATACAAAGGGGAGTGTATATTATTCCCTCCCTGAACCAAATCTGATGAGAGTAAGGTTGAAACAATGCTCACCCCTTCCTTCTTTCTCTCTATTGTAATGGGTTCTTTTTTTGCCTTTTCATATAATGTAATTAACCCCATTCCACCTCCCCCTTCCTCTCCTCCCCCTAGTCTTCTTTTTTCTGCCCCTTAAGTTTCTTTATATCATAACATCAAAGTCAATTTAATAAGAATACCTTCACAGAGATACAGATCCCAAGAGTTAAAAGTATTATCCTCTCTCATAGGGATGTCAGCAATTTAACCTCACTGAACAACCTTACCCCACTCCCCATTTACCTCTTTATATTTCTCTTGAGTCTTGTATTTGGAGATGAAATTTTCTATTCAGTTCTGGTCTTTTTCTCAGGAAGCCTTAGAAGTCCCCTATTTCATCAAATGGCCATCTTTTCCCCTGAAAGAGAATACTCAGTTGTGCTGTGTAGTTGATTATGGGTTGTAATCCAAGTACCTTTGCCTTCCTGAATATCATATTCCAAGCCCTGCAATCCTTTAATGTTGAAGCTGCCAGGTCCTGGGCAATCCTGACTGTGGCTCCATGATATTTAAATTGTTTCTTTCTGGCTGCTTGGAGTATTTTCACCTTCACCTGATAATTCTGGAATTTGGCTACAATATTCCTTGAAGTATTCCTTTTGGGGTCTCTTTCACAAGGTGATTGGTGGATTCTTTCAATGATGATTTTATCCTCTGATTCTACAATTTCAGGGCAGTTCCCCTTGATAATTTCCTGGAGTATGGTGGCTAGACTCTTTTCTTGATCATGGTTTTCAGGTAGTCCAATAATTCTCAGATTATCTCTCCTGGATCTATTTTCCAGGTGAGTTGTTTTTCCAGTGAGGTATTTCACATTTTCTTCTATTTTTTCAGTCTTTTGATTCTGCTTGACAAATTCTTGTTGTCCCATAAAGTTATTAGCTTCCATCTGCCCAATTTTAATTTTTAAGACATTATTTTCCTCATTAAGCTTTTGCACCTCTTTTTCCATTTGGCCCATTTTTTTCTCCCATTTCGCCTTTTTTTTTCTCTCATTTGGCCAATTGTATTTTTTTTAAGGAATTGTTTTCCTCAGTCAATTTTTGTGCTTCCTTTTCCAGTGTAACTCATTTCTCTTATTTTTTTTTCCATTTTTTCTTCTATCTCTCTCATTTGGTTTTTAGAAGCCTTTTTGAGCTCTTCAAAGAAGGCTTTTTGGTCTTGAGACAAGATCATCTTCCCACTTGAGTCTTCACTTGTAGGCATTTTGAAAAACTCATCTGAGTTTTAGTTTTAGTCTTCCCTTTCACCATAGAAGCTGTCAATGGTAAGAGCCCTTTTTTGTTTCTTGCTCATGTTGTAGCCTATTTTCTAAACTTATAAAGTGGAAGTCTGCTCCTGGGGCACAGGGGTCATTGTGGCAAGCTTCTTACTGCTCTCAGTTGCCCCAATCTCATCTATGTCAAGTTGCAGCAGTGTCCAGCTGCCCACTGAGCCGAGCTATGCTGAGGTGCCCTCCCCTTTCACCCAAGTCAGACAGACCTTTCCTGAAGTCTTCTAAATTATCTCAAGTAGGAGGATTATGTCTCTCTGTCTTTTTGTAGGTTCTGTAGTTCCAGAATCTGTTTAGAGGCTTGATTTAATGTTGTTTTTGAGGGAAACATGGGAAAGCTCAGGCAACTTCCTGGTTTCTCTCCACCGTCTTGGCTTAAGGAAGAGATTTAAACCAAAGTTTATCTCCCATCTCTGTCCCTTTCACAGGGTGTCCCCTTGTCTAGAATACTTTCTCCTTGAAGAGTGAACTGAGCAGAACCAAAAGACTTTTGTATACAGTAACAACAATATTATTTTAAAAACAACTTTGAGTGACTAAGTCATTTTGATTTTTATAAATACCCAAATTAATGACAAAGGACATATGAAGGACATATGCTATCTTCTTCAAGGGAAATAAATGATGAATAGAAGCATGTATTGAATGGTTTTACATATATGTACATATTTGTGTCTAATGGTAGCCACCTCTAGGGGAGGGGGAGAGGGAAGAAAAAAGGGAAAAACTTACATGATAACTGTATTATATATTTAAAATAAATAGCAAGTTGTACATAATAGATTTGCTGTTTTGCATACAATCTTGTTTTTCTATTCTATGTTATGAAAATGCTTGTTTCATTTCTTGTGCTCAGAATAAAATAAATTTAAAAAAATTTTAAAGCTCAGCTTAAGTGCCACCTGAATCTCCCTCCAAATATATGTTATGTACCCCACAGCTTAACTTGCATTTAAGGTACTTTGTATTGTCAAGATACTACTAGGAGACCCATTTTCCAGAACTAAGGCCCAGGAAGCAAGTTGTGCCCTGAGCTTTGTATAACAACAATCCTTTTTTTTTAAAATAATAAACATTTTTATTTATATTTTGGAGTTCCAAATTTTATTCCTCCTTCCCTCCCTCCCTGAAGCAGTAAGCAAACAGGTATGGATTATACATGTACAATTATGCAAAAAAAATTACTATATTAGTCATTTTGTACAAGAAAACTTGAATAAAAGAAAAAAATGAAAGTGAAAAATAGCATGCTTCAGTCTGTGTTTAATCAATATCAATTCTTTCTTTGGAGGTGGATAGTATATTTCATCATTAGTCCTTTGGAATTGTCTTAGATCATTGTATTGCTGAGAATAGGTAAGTCATTCACAGTTCTTCATAAGACAATATTGCTATCACTGTGCACAACATTCTCTTGGTTCTGTTCACTTCACTGTGTATCAGTTCATGAAAGTCTTTGCAGGCCTTTCTGAAATCATCCTGTTTGTCATTTCTTCTAGCACAATTATATTCCATCACCATCATATACCACAGCTTGTTTAGCCATTCCCAAATTGATGGGCATTCCTTTGATTTCCAATTCTTAGCCACCACTAAAAGAGCTGCTATAAATATTTTTGTGCAACGAGGTTTTTTTCTCTTTTGGGGGATGTCTTTGGGATATAAACCCTAGCAGTGATATTGCTGGATCACAGGGTATGCACAGTCCTATAACCCTTTGGGCATAGTTCCAAATTGCTGTCCAGAATGGTTGGATCTTTTCATAACTCCATCAAGAGTGGATTAGTGTCCCAGTTCATAACAACAATCCTTTGTGCTCACCATCTGGATGATCTCACCATCTGGCAAAATCACATAATTATTGTATGCTTTGACCAGCACCAGGTGTTCTCTGATCTTGGATAAGCACTGGACAAGTTCTGGTCATGAAGTTCTGCTATGAATCAAACTTGTCTTATTGTTGCTGCTGCCCCTCATTATCAGGGCTACAGATCACTTTGTAGTCATTGGTATAAGTATTGAGATCTGCTTACACTATAACTGGTCCCCTAACTAGGCATGGGGCCCCCGACACATATCTAGATCCCTCCTTGCTTGCAAACCATTTCCCTCACTTTGAAATTAAATTTCTGTTTGATTCCTCACCCTCCTGTCTCTGGCCTGTTCTGTTTGACTCTGGACATCCACAGGTTAGAGGTCAGTTTGGTTGGGTTGACTGCATATACATATTTGGATGCATGTGACTTTCCCCTGATAAGATGTAATGCCCTCTTTGAGGGCCTCATTTTTGTCTTTCTATTCCCAGCCTGGCACAGTGCTTGTCACATAGTGGATGCTTAACAAAGGCTTGCTGTTTGATTCAAGTAGAGGCTAGATCAGCACTTTTCCAGGCTAATATGGACAAGACTTATTATTTAGGTCAAGTTGGGATTAGATGGACTCAGAGGTGCCTTCCAATGCTGCAATTTTGTGATTTTTCTGATTCTCATCTATCTTTGGAGAAATTTTACATCAGAGCAAAGTGACATGCAGCTGTAACTAGTCAGAACCCACCTCAGATAGGAGGAAGTTCTCAGAGGATAAAGCAGTTACTTTCATGTGTATGCTTCATTGTAGAATATAAGCAATGTGACTAACCTGAGAATCTAGATTACTGAAATCCAGATGTGAACATTACAAAAATCAATGAGCATACATAAAGACCCTTTTTATATCCCAAAGGATACAGGCTTTGAAAATCCCAATCTGGGCATTTTTTTTCCTCTGGACTATGGATCATAGTAATGACTAGTTGGATAGGGTACTAGACTTGGAGTCAGGACAATCTGAATCCAATGCCTGCCTCAGATACTAATATAAGCTAATAAGCTGCATGACCTTGGGCAAATTACTTAACCTTTTAGTTTCCTCATCCGTAGGATGAGCATAATAATAACTCACCTCACAGGGTTGTTATGAGCATCAAATAAAAAATATAAAGTGTCTCACAAATGCTAAAATGCTATCTAAATGTGATCATAGGATATTAAGAATTAGGTAAGGTTATAACCATTATTTGTTCCTATAACTTAGGAGTACCACCATCCTGACCCCACAAAGAAGGACATGGTTTCATTAAAACTAGAGCCTCTATTCCACACACATTGGAAAGGCCTATTCACCTCAGTGAGAAACACGATGTGTATGCATTTCTAGATTCAGTTCATGGAGCTGAGCTAAATTAAGGTCAGAGCAGTTTCTCACTGGGATATTAAAAGGCACCAACACGTTGAACAGTCATCAGTTTTCTGGAGTCCAGCCAAAGCAAGTGCCAAACAAAATTAATAAAAATTAATACAAAGTAAATGAAGAATGCCAGAAAAATCCAATGGTACCATTTAATGCTTTATTAGTCATGGTTTAGTCTAATGTGGTATGCAAAGGCATTTATTTGAATGGCACACTATTACTTATTAATGGCCATTTTAGTAGCTAATAACTTCTTCCTAGTGGCTAGTCCCCATTGCAGTTGGATTCCTGCCAAGAGAGAAGCTGGCTGAGAATTCATGTGATACAAAAGGGAGGCCAGTCATGCTTCCTCTCTCTTTAACGTTAAATTGGGCAGCAACAGATGACCTACTTGCAACAAGGTAACCCCTGAAATAGAAAAGGTCAATTAGAACAAGGAACTGGGCTGTTCCTGCTGTTCTTATGTGTATTGACTAACAGTTACCATACATCTGAAATTTTCCTGTGCTCTGGTGTGGCTTTCATTCACATAGATATTCTGGGCTTCCTAATAATAATTCACAAGTGTTTCAGAGCACTTTCTCCACAGTAATCTATGAGGTAGGTAATGCACAGATTACTCACATGATTTATTTGCAATAAATCAAAGAATTATTGTATTGCTCATGTTGCAGATGGGAAAACAGTGACTTCTCAAAGACCAAAAAGCTATGAAGTGTTGGACATAGGACTTTAACCTTAGATTCCTAATTCTAAGTTCAATGCTCTTTCCATTTCCTCATGCTAGCAAATGGAAATACAATATGCTTGAAGTCAGAGATTGTCATTTTTTTATGACTATCAGTTTGTTAAAGATCAAATCAGCACAAAATTCGGATATAGAAAAATGCCAATTATTCATTAATTAATTTATTCATCTATCTATCTATCTTTCATTCATTTATCTATTCATTGATTCATTCATTTATTTATTATTTTTCATTTTATTATTATGGACATTGTGATAATCAAGTACTAGTGTTGTGAATTAGGACATAACAATCAGATAAACAGTTGAATTGTTGCTGTTGTTGAGTCATTTCAGTTGTGTCTGACTTTTCATGACCCCATTTGGGTTTTTCTTGGCAAAGATACTGGAGTGGTTTGTAATTTCCTTTTCCATCTCATATGACAGATGAGGAAAATGAGGCAAATATAGCTAGTAAGTATCTGAGGTCGGATTTGAACTTATTAAGATGAGTCTTCCTGACTCCAAGCCCAACACTTTATTTACAGTGCCACCTAGCTGTCCAACAACAGTTGACTGACTACAACAAACATATATTAAGTACCTGCTATATCCTAGACACTATGAGGTTTTAAAGAAAAAATAAAATATTCATTTTTCTCAATGAAATTATATCCTACACATAGATAAGTACATACAAAAATAAATACATAGTGATTTGAATAGGGGATGGGGGAGGAACACTTACGACTGAAGTAATCATGAAAGATCTCTTGAAAGAGGTAATAATTGAGCTAAACCATAAATGGAACAAGAGGCAAAGGTAATGAGGAAAGGCACTGCAGGCATAGGACACAGCCTCTACAAAGGTAAGGGGGTAGGAGATGAATTTTTATGTATAGAGAGCATCAATCAGGGAACTTTGGCTAGGATATGGAGTTTGGGAAGAGGAGTAATGTGAAATCACTCTAGAAAGAAAGATTGGAACTGGACTGTGAAGGGCTTTAAATAATACTCAGAGGATTTTGTAATTTATCATAGAGGCAGTCCTTTTAACCTCTCCCCTGAACATATTTGGTTGTTCCTGAAGATTAACAACTTCAATACCTCACCATTCAGTTAATCAGATAAACAGTCACCCTTCCTTCATGGTAATCCCTGGGCAGGAGGCAGGCTATTTGGAAAGAGTGTTTTTCTACTCCAGAATAAGCATTTTGAAGCTAAGTTCACACTCATCCCTCTGAGCAAAGAGTTTACATGCCCACTAAGCTTTGGGAAAAAACAATTAAAGCTAGATTTGTAATCTGGCCACAATGCTTAGAACCAGGCCAAATGGCAAGGACTCAACTTCCTACCTCGCAAAGCCCAGGAAGCCTCAATTATCAATAGCCAAGCTGATCCAGGGCTTATTCTGCTGTGTAAATATGTAGCTATTGGCACAATAAAGGCACAGCTGTTTGCAATTCTAAGCGCCCAGGGTCGTTGGGCACAGAACAGGACCATGGACAGTTCTCTCTTCCATCAGAGACAGAAAAAATGACAGAGTGAATGGAGACACTGCATGAAGTCCTTTTAATTGGGCTTAGAGGTCTTGATCACAACAATTCCCGGGACTCTCATATCTTCTCTACCTAACTTAGGGTGCAATGTTTAAAAAAATTCAAACCTAAAGAGTATTTATCTCACAAGATTAACATCACCAGGTCATTCATAGAAAGGACAGCATTTTTACTTTTTGAGATGAATTCTTTCAAATCAGACAGCCTGTGCCACATAATGTTTTTACATTCCCCACAAAATTTTGACTTTCAATAATAAGTGTTCAAATGTGATCATTTACTGTCACTAAAGTAAAAACCAATACATAGGTGTTTACATTGCTACGTCAAAAGGCCATAAAACCTTCATATGTACATAAAACTTTCATACATGTCACTTCAGCAATCAGATGATTGTTTTTTACCAATAGAGACCTGCCTCGGACCCTATCTAGCTGTGACAATGAACAGGTCACATAAGCCCTCTGAGCTTCAGTTCTCCCCTCTGTAAAATAAGGATAATAGTAGCAATTGGACTATCATATGTGCAATAGAGCTATGTGAGGATCAAATTAAATAATTGATACAAAGTCCTTTACTGAATTTAACTATTATATATCAATCAATATATCAGTAAGCATTTCCTACATGCCTGCTATGTGTCACACACTGTGATAGGTGCTAAGGATACACAGATAAAACTAAAACAGTCTTTGCCCTCAAGAAGCTCACATTCTAATAATAATATGAAAAATAATAAATGAATGAATGAATGAATGAATAGATAAATAAATAAATAAATGAATGAATGAATGAATGAATGAATGAATGAAGAAAGAAGCTCACATCCTATGTGGGGAAACAATATGTGTATGTAGGAGTACCTGTTGAAGGAGATAATACTTGACATGTAGAATATATAGAACATAAGCATAGGGAATAGATCTTGATTTCATTGATACAACATTAATCATTGATATATCAATCATTGACATAATCAATGAAATCACAGGTCCAGTGACTTGCCAGATGAGGAAATTCCTTCTACCAATGCAAGTCTATACTTCAATGCAACAAATAGTCTTTGAGGGATACCTAGAACAGAGGTGTCAAACACACAGCCCACAAGAGTGCAGAGAGCAAACCAGATTAAAATGTAATAGGGAAATATGTAAAAAAATAAATAAAATATAATAAAACATATATGACATATTTTTTTAATTAAGTCAATATGTGGCCCACAAGGATCCTTATATACAATCCAATTCCCCCCATATCTCTTTGAATTTGATGCCACAGACCTAGAGCACTGTGACTTATCCAGGGTCATACAGCCAGTGTGTGTCAGAGATGGGAACCCAGGCCAGTTCTCTGGCCACTATATCCCCACCTCTAATAAAGAACATATGCAGGGCAGCTGGGGCGGGGCCAGGGGGGGGCAGCTAGGTGGCACAGTGGATAAAGCACCAGCCCTGGATTCAGGAGGACCTGGGTTCAAATCTGGCCTCAAACACTTGATACTTACTAACTGTATGACCCTGGGCAAGTCACAACCCGCATTGCTCCGCGGGAAAAAAAAAATAAATAAAAGGTAGTTTGGGGAAGGAGACTACTGGCAGCTGGGGGAATAAAGACAGAAGCTTCATGTAGAAAATGGCATTTGAGCTAAGTGTTGAAGGAAACAAGGGTTTCTAAGAAGCAGCAGTAAGAAGGAAATACATTCTACAACAGTGAGTACAAGAGAGATGGAATATTGTCTGCGAGGAAAAATATAAAGGCCAGTTTAGTTAAACCATAGAGTGTTTGAAGGGGAGAACGTAGGGGTGTTTCAGGCCTAAAAAGGGCTTTAAAGTCCCTTTAAAAGGGAGTTTCTATTTGATCCTAAATTCAAGAGACTCAGTGTTATTTAGTGAATGCTATTTAAGGAGAGTGACATGGTCATATCTGAACTTTAAGAAAAAGTAAACGCTAATTATTGTTATTATCCCAACAAAACTTTCTGGGCTTTTCATCCTCAGATGTCTGTACCATCAACAGCCTCAACAAGTAAAGGGAGATTTTGTTCCAGTAAACCTAGCTATTTCTTCCTTCTTTGTTAATATTTATTCTGGGATAAAATCACTATTTTAAGAAAGTCAATATTCAAACTAGATGGTGCTGCCCCCAGAAACAGATAGTAATAATAATAATAATAATACACATTTATATGCCTCTTTAAGGTTTCCAAAGAGTTTTACCTAGAATCTCTCATTTGATTCTCACAACAACCTGAGAGGTAGGTGCTATTATTACCCCCTTTTTTACATATGAGGAAATTGAGGAGTCACACAGTCAGTGTCTAAGGAAGGACTCATACCCAGATCTTCCTGACTCCAAATGCAATACCACCTATGTGGAAAGCCGGTGGTTACCATTCCCAATTCGGAAACCACAAGAACACGAAGAAACTTTCCTATAATTCTATAAATATGTTCTCCAAAAACCTAAGGCTCATGTTAGACTCTGGCAAGCTTTCTTCTCCTCTATGACAAATTCCAAGAAAGTCTCCTATCATCTCCACTACAGTAACTAGTCCTATCTCCTTCAAAATAATAATAAAAGTTCTCATCAGTTATTCTTCCAACTTTACGATGAGTTAAGAAATCCTCAGCTGCTCTGTTTTGGTCAATAGAGAACTCCCACAGATGACCCTGTGCTGGAAATCAAAGTTCCTGATCACTGTGACATCATCACATTTCCATGACAAGTTAGTTTTGTTTATGAAACTTATCTATTTCTTCAGATTGTCCAGGGGCTCTGTGGCTTGCTCTGATCACTTCTGTTTTCGCATGTTACCTTCATGTAAATAATCTCCATCATGTTTGTACACTTTTGTTTCCTAGATTTCCTCACATGAATATATCTTCATAATACACACTTCTGCTCTTCATCATGGCCTATATCCCACCCACCCACCCTCTTAAAACCTATTCTAGGGGCAGCTAGATAGCGCAGTGGTTAAAGCACTGGCCCTGGAGTCAGGAGTACCTGAGTTCAAATCCGGCCTCAGACACTTGACACTTACTAGCTGTGTGACCCTGGGCAAGTCACTTAACCCTCATTGTCCTGCAAAAAAAACAAACAACAACAACAAAAAAACCCCTATTCTATTCCTTTTGAATCTGGTATGGGCAGGAGCATATTTTAGCCACAGCTGCTCATTCTGCCAAGTCTCAGTAATAGGGTTCTTAACTTGGAGTCAGGAAGAAATGGGCTTATATCTTGTCACTTGACACTTAACTATGTGACAATGAGCAAGTCAATTAGCCTCTTTGACACTCAGATTCTTCATTTGGAAGATGGTAGTAATAACACCTGTATTACTTATCGTACAGAATTGTTAAAAGGACCAAATGAGATAATATCTTTAAAGCACTTTGCAAACTTTAAAACACTTTTTAAATATCAGTTATTGTTATCATACTTTTAAGATTAATAAGCCTTCTGGCTTTAGATTCTATAATTCTATTTTCTGGTCACCACTTCTTGACATAAAGACATCTAAAACCATAGGGTTTTTTTTTTTTTTTGCTATATCTTTTCTTGGAATTTGTTCCCTATGAACTTCTAGGAGTCTCTACCACAATTTTCCTCCCAATATTATAGCTTCTTTCTGTGGAATCTAATTTGATATGTGTGTGTATACATTTATGTTTATATGTATATGTATAGGCAGCTTTCTCCCTCTCCGACCTTTCAAATGAAAGCCATTTTGCTAAGATTTGAAAGACTCAGTATATTTTTGTTTGTTTGGTTGTTGTTGTTGTTTGTTTTTCTGCGGGGCAATAAGGGTTAAACAATTTGCCTAGGGTCACACAGAGAGTAAGCATGAAGTGTCTGAAGTTGTATTTGAACTCAGGTCCACCTGAATCCAGGGCTAGTGCTTTATCCACAGCAGCCCCCCCTTACCAGTATATTAAAGGTGTACTCAATCCCTTACCAAGAGACTGTAATTCTCATATTTTAAGCTGTGGTCTAGAAACCTTGGTAAGAATGTGCTCATAAATTTGGCAGTTCTGGGTTTCTAACAGCATTTTTAGCTCTCCAGCTAATTAAGACTTTTTAGGCTTATAAAAATAAAAGTTGAAAACATGTAACTAGAAAATAATAAAACACTTTTATGATTAAAAAAATTTTAATGGAATAAAAAATACTTTTTAGGGATGTTGTTTAAATATATAGAAAGAATTGTTGTGTCATACTGTTTGTATTTTTCTTAAAAAGTCTGTAGCCTCCTGGCTAGATTTCCTGCCTTCTACCTGCACTTGTAGATTGTATCTCCACAGTTTTCTGCTTAGATTTCCAGCTTTTTTGTTGTTGTTAATTCCTAGATGAGTTTTTAGAATCCTATGCTTGTTGGTTTCCCTCTATTTTTCCACATTCATAGATCTGTTTGTAGCTTACTACATTTATTTCCAATTTCCAGATATTTTTGTAGTTTTCTTAACATAGCTGCTTCTTTCTCACTAGATTTAAATATCTTTAGCTATTTCTATAATTTACTAAATGTCCAGTTTTCTAATGTCATTTATGAGTTATTCTATTAGTTTTCCCGATTTCTACCTGTATTTTTAGCACCCCGGCTAGATGTATAGTTTTATTTAAGTTATAAGATGTCATCTTAGGAAACAACATGTTTCATTCTAATGATGCTACCTTTGCTGAAAACATTTTTGTAATTCCTATTATCTAAATTCCTTCAAAGTTTACCATGCATTCTTTCCATTGCCCTCAGTAGTGATGAACTCTCATTCTTTGTTTTTTGTTGGTTTGTTTGTTTGGCTTGGTTTTGGTGGGGCAATGAGAGTTGTGACTTGCCCAAGGTCACAATCTGGTAAGTGTCAAGGGTCTGAGGGCAGATTTGAACTCAGGTCCTCCTGAATCAAGGGCTGGTGCTTTATCTACTATGCCACCTAGCTGCCCCCCAATTCTCATCCTTTGTGTACAAATTTGATTTTTGGAAACAGGTGGAAATGATTCATAATAAAAACATAACAAATAAGGTGAGCAAGCAAGCTGGACAAAATCATTTTTTTCAATAAATAAATGTAAAACAAGGAATAACTATAAAGCATTGAAACCAATTTTCATCTGTTGCTCCTAAAAAAAAAATCTGAAGGGAATTCCAAAACTATTTTGGGCAATGATAGCACCATTAAAGTAAGTGTATGTCCTTTCAAGGTGGCTATTTTTTTTTTTGGTGAGGCAAATGGGGTTAAGTGACTTGCCTAGGGTCACACAGCTTGTAAATTGTTTAGTGTCTGAAGCCTAATTTGAACTCAGGTCCTCCTGAATCTAGGACCAGTGCTCTATCCACTGCGCCACCTAGCTGCCCCTAAGGTGGCTATTTTTAATGGAACTATTTATTTGGATGAATAAATTATAGCCTTTTTTACATTAAAACATTGTTAATAAGTTTCTAGTCACACTGGGTATTTTCCACACTCCACTCCAAGTCATGGCTCCTTGTTTAATAAGAGCCACTGTAATCACCAAAACTCTTTGGTACTGCTTAAGAAATATAAAAGTATATTACTAGATTTGATTATAAGGTATAACCTATATCAGATTGCTTATTGGCTTCAGGAGAGAGGAGGGAAGAGAGGGTGTAAGAAAAATGTGGAACTCAAAAGTATCTTTGCATCTAATTGGAAAAAAAATCAATTCAATTAATTTAAATTTTTAAGTATATACTTTTTTACTGCTTTTAAAATTTTAAATGTATTTATTTTGATTTTTCTCAATTATGTGTAAAAATATTTTTTGAATTCCAAATTTTTTCTTCCCCCCCCTCCTTCCCCCTCTCAAAGCCAGTAAGCAATTTGATAAAGTATATACTTTTTTAATGGAACAGGTTGGACAAGGAAGAGTCAGAAATGATTGAACTCAATAACTCAAGGTATAAATTAGCAAGAAAGACCTCCCTATTTGCCAAAAACTGAGGAAAACTAGAAACGAGTCTGGTAGCGATCAGGTTTAGCCTGCCATCTTGCATCCTGTGCCACCAAAAAAAAAAAATGGATGTATGACCAGAATATTTTAAGTAATATCATAAAAAAATTAAGAGAATATGATCAGGTCCACACAGGTATGGCTAAGGGTTAAGTTCTTAACCAAGCATTAGATAGAGGCAATCACAAAAGATAAAATAGATGATTCCACTTATATAAAATTCAAAAGCATTTTCTCTCTAAGAAGGGGAAGAGATAAAATTTAAAATATAGGTGATATAGTCAGCCAACAAGCATTTATTAAGCACTTTCTATTTGGCCGGCACGGTTCTAAGCACAGGGAACAAAAGCAAAAGTAGGAAGATAGTCCCACCCCTGCAGGAGCTTACCTTCTAATGGGAAAAGACCACTCATGAAATGACACTGAAGGGGTGGAGGGGTGGAAAGGCAAGAAATTGAGGGAATGAGAAACATCATAACTTGATGACTTAAGTAGGTTACAGCAGGAACAATAACTGCAGCTGTTTCCATTTTTCTATTGTTTTGCTAAAAATACCCTGGCCTTTGCCCCTCATTTTGGATTTCTATTTGAAGCTTCTTAGTGATACTGCCTCAATATTTTTCATCTGTCATAGGATATTTATGATTCCTAACATAATCACACCTATACTTTTTAGGACTTAATCTATTAACACCTGAAATTGCTCCCAGAAGGGAATGGTATCTGGCCAGACCATGAAGTATAGGTCTGCATACTAAATAGTCTATGTTCATTTTGAGATTGGCTAATATATTCTGTAGGTGCTAAGCTTGTAGGTGATCTTAAAAGGTCACTGCCACACATAGCATAACAAAATGCCAGCCAAGAGGTTACTAGACCATTGTCTACCACAGAAAGAAATAATAGTGATGGATTGTGATATCAAATATCATTTCATATATCAGCCCTATGTTTAATGAATATTAGCCTTGGATCCTTGGATATTTGCAGACAAATTTTTAAAAACACAGAGATCAAGAAAGATAACTAGAAAACATTTTCCAAAAATCAGTCACAAAAATTTCTGGAAAAAAACCCTCAAGAGTGCATAAGTGGACAACTGGATTTATTGATAGAATTTATTACAGAAAATAGGCATATGAAATTTTTATGTGAAATACAAGATTTGGTCATGAGTGTCTTTACATATGTATGATAAAGAAAAATAGTAATCCTCCACAAGTCTGTACTCACATTGTAGTGTGGAAATGACCTGAGGATCTTGAAAGGTAGGCCAGGGAAGCATGAGCTTGCTAACTATGTCTACAATGATGCAAAGGCAGAGACTTCAAGCACAGTCCCATCGCAGACTGATTCTATTTGTTCAATTACCAATCTAAGTACAAAGAAAATCATTGCCAGAAATTGTCACCAGGTGAAGAAATTTTTGGAGATGGCCACCCATGAAACAAAGAAAAATAAACGGCCCTTAGTCATGTATGACCATATTCTGTTTCCGCAGTGACAGTGGAGGATCAGTAGAAAATGGGGCAGGGGCAGCTAGGTGGTGCAGTGGATAGAGCACTGGCCTTGGATTCAGGAGGACCTGAGTTCAAATCTGGCCTCAGACACTTGATACTTACTAGATGTGTGACTCTGGGCAAGTCACTTAACCCCAATTGCCTCACCAAAAAAAAAGAAAGAAAGAAAGAAAATGGGGCAGAAGGTTGAGGATAATATGCTTTTTAAGAACATCTACACAGATAAGTGTTATGAAGTCATGAGACCTCAGATAGGGAATTGTGGGAAGATGGTGGAATAAGGTCCCCAATTCCCTCAAAAATAACTTAAAATAATTTCTCAAAGTAAATTTTAGAATGGCAGAAATAATTAAAAGTCAGAGTAAAGAAGTCATTCAGTCCAAGATAACTTGAGAAGCCAATCTGACCTCTCAGGGTGGTGGTCTGGTTTGATTGAAATGACTGCCAAGTCAACAAACAGCAAGCCCTGAGGGCAACTGTGTAGGCTAGCCACAGCTTCAGGACATTCAGGAGTTTTCACCCCACAGACTGAAGTTGATCAGGGGAAGATCGCAGGAGCCCTCCAGTGATACCAGGTTGTAGTTGTGGGCAAGAAGTAGCAAGCACAGGCCAGTAGTGTGATCACAGAGGGCCCTACTGATTGTGATCACTCCAAGGTGTGGTAAAATATGAAAGTTTTTAACAGTCGGCTAGGATAACTGAAAGACGCCAGTTTTTCAAGGACCACCCTTTTGGGGAGGAGATGAACAGTCCGCCTGCTGCGCATGTCAGACTGCCTGCCGGGTACAGTCCGCCTGCTGCGCATGTCAGACTGCCTGCGGGGTTTTTTGACTTCCGGGGTGGAGAGAAGGGGAGTAGCCTTTTTTGCCGGCTTGGCGGGACTCCGGGCGGCGCGGCACGGACGGTCTGACTCACTCCAAAGGTGGCCTAAATCGGTTTGGTGAGTTTTTATAAGGAATATAGACTAAGCCTAGATTTAAGACGATTTGTACTGTATTTCTGTTTTCCTATCCTTCTAATCAACAACACCTTATATACAATAAAGGCTCTATCTAGAAAACCAGAAGCTTCTTCCATTTACTAGTCTGGGAGATGAGTTAAGGGAAGGGTTAAGTAGGGGAGATTTATGATCTAATATCCAATTTTAAATCTCACAAAGGAAAGCAAAGTCCCTGGTTTTGGTTCCAAGACAGAGGGATGAGCCTTGTACCTACCTGAGGGACTACAGGGAGCAAAAACATTTGCAGTGGCAATGGTGGTAGCCGCACTGGTCATGGATTAGATGTGGAGAGGAGTACCTGAGGCTACTTCTAAATGGAAGTGTGAGACAGAGGAGCAGCTTCTTCTAAAGCTTCAAAGAAAAATATAAAATGGTCACAAGCCCAAAAAATTCTTGGAAGGACTTTGAAAAGACTTTACAAATCAAATAAGAGAGGTTCAGGAAAACTGGGGAAAGAAATGAGTACTTTAAGTAAGAAAAGCAAGAAAAATATTAGTCAACCAACTGGAAAACTTACAAAAAAAAACTCCTTAAAACTTAGAATTGGGCAAGGGGGAGCTAATGACTTTATAAGACATCAAGAAATAATAGAGCAAAATTTATAAAATTTAAAAATATAATATGTGAAACATTTCATTAGAAAAACAACTGGCCTGGAATTGTCAGACTACCTGAAAGTTATGAACAACAAAAAAAATTAGTCTAGACACTATACTTTAAGAAATTATTGGGCGGCTAGGTGGCGCAGTGGATAAAGCACCGGCCCTGGAGTCAGGAGTACCCGAGTTCAAATCCGGCCTCAGACACTTAAAACTTACTAGCTGTGTGACCCTGGGCAAGTCACTTAACCCCAATTGCCTCACTAAAAAAAAAAAAAAAAAAAGAAATTATTAAGGAAAATTGCCTTGAAGGTTTAGAAGCAGAAGGTAAAATAGAAGTTGGAGCAAATTATCTCATTCAAAAGAGGTGTGAATGGAAGAAATGTTATAGTAAGGAGAGGATAGGGGGAGGGTGAGTAGTATGAGTAGTATTCTTATCTTAACTGGGTTAAAGAACGAATAACATTTAGTAGGATATGTTTTCTTAACTTACATAGAAATAAGAGGGCAAGGGGATAGGATAAGGGAGGGAATTATGGAAGGGTGTGCAGATTGAGGGAGGCAATAGAAGTAAATTAGATTTCTTTTTTTTTTTTTTTGGTGAGGCAATTGGGGTTAAGTGACTTGCCCAGGGTCACACAGCTAGTAAGTGTTAAGTGTCTGAGGTTGGATTTGAACTCAGGTCCTCCTGACTCCAGGGCCAGTGCTCTAAGTAAATTAGATTTCTGAGAAGGGATGGAGAGAGAGAGAGGGAGAGGGAGAGGGGAGGGGGGAGGGGGAGGGGGAGGGGGAGGGAGGGAGAAGGATAAACAGGAAGAGAGAATTGGATAGAGGGAAATACACAACTAGTAATTATAAACTTTGAATATGAATGGGATAAATTCACCCATAAAACAGCAACAGATAGCAGAATGGATCAAAATCCAGGACCTGACAATATATTGTTTAGAAACACATTTAAAAATGAAAGATGCACATAGGGTTAAAACAAAGGGCTGGAGTAGAATTTATTTTGCTTCAGCTGATGTAAAAAAAAAAAGCAGGGGTAGCAATCATGATCTTAGACAAAGTTAAAGCTAAAATAGATTTAATTAAAATAGATAAGCAGGGGGGGCAGCTAGGTGGTGCAGTGGATAGAGCACTGGCCCTGGATTTAGGAGGACCTGAGTTCAAATCCAGCCTCAGACACTTGACACTTACTAGCTGTGTGACCCTGGGCAAGTCACTTAATCCTCATTGCCCCACAAAAAAAAAATGCTCTCAAAATAGATAAGCAGGGGGGACAGAGCTAGGTGGCAAAGTGGATAAAGCACTGGCCCTGGATTCAGGAGGACCTGGGTTCAAATCCAGTCTCAGATACTTGACACTTACTAGCTGTGTGACCCTGGGCAAGTCACTTAACCCCAATTGCCTCACAAAAAAAAATAGATAAGCAGGAAAACTACATTATGTTAAAGGGTCCCAAATGAAACAATATCAATACTAAATATATATGCACCAAATTTTAAAAGGAAAAAGTAGAAATAGATAGTAAAACTTAGTTTTGCTATCAGAACCCCTGCTCCTGATTACTATCTCTTTTTGCAGGTTTTTGTTGGTGATATATAGAAATACTCATGATTTATGTGGGTTTATTTCATATCCTGCTACTTTGCTAAAATTGTTTCAACTAGCTTTTCAGTTGAATCTCTAGGATTTTCCAAGTATACCATCATATTGTCTGCAAAAAGAGATAGCTTTATTACCTCATTGCCCATTGTGATTCCTTCCATTTCTTTTTCTTCTCTTATTGCTTGCTACTGCTACCATCTCTATAGAAGAAAAGATAGGGGTATCAGTCATCAGATGAACTGCACTTATCTGAAAGATAAAGTTGAACACGCTCAGAATTTGGTATAGAAATACCTCATATGCCATAGAGAAATGTGTGGATGGAGGGAAAGTGAAATTAAGACGGAAGAAAACATAAGGGAAGAAAAGACTAGCTTACTGATTCTGGGGGAATTAAAAGAAAAAATGAAAAGACTCTAATGGGGTCCCCATTAATTGTGGAAAGGCTGAATTGCAGCATATAAATGTAATGGAATATTATCAAATTATTGTTAAGATATAACAAGACAAACTTCAGAGAATCCTAGGTAGCTTAAACTGATAAAGTAAACAGAATCAAGAGAACAGGTGACACAAGTAAAACATTGTAAAGAAAAATACTTATGAAAAGTTTAAGAACTCTGATTAACGTAGTAACTAACCATGTCTCTAAAGGATCTATGATTGGTTTTGCTTTGACAGTGATTCTTTGTTAAAAGTGCGTTGTTTTTTTTCTTTGCTTTTATATTGGGAAGGGGTGCTGAGAAGGTTAGCAGCTGAGGGCTATTGAAATATACATACATACATACATACATACATATATATCTTTCTTTTAAATGCACAGAAGGAAAGTTCAGAGGGAAACAAAGGATAGTTTTGAAAGTGGCATGTAATTTATTAGGCATGCATATATATTTTAAAGCAAGTAATATGAAATGCAAATTCATGGCTCCATATGCAATCTTCATTTTGTGTTCCGTTGTATAGAGAAATACTCATTTTTCTTTGTTTTTTTAAGTTCAGATTTTTTAAAAAGGCTTAGCAAAAAAAGGTACAAAAGATACAAGGTCCTATTTTATTATAAAACATGACTCACCAGAGCAAAATACAGCTTTAAAAGCTATCCTAGATCGCAGTTTCTCAAACATATATTAAGACCATACATGATTCCTAGATATCTAGTCAAAGATAACTGTGCCCTCTGATTTTTATTTTTATTTTTTGCAGGGCAATGAGGATTAAGTGACTTGCCCAGGGTCACACAGCTAGTGTCAAGTTTCTGAGGTCAGTGTTGAACTCGGGTCCCCCTGAATCCAGGGCTGGTGCTTTATCCACAGCACCACCTAGCTGCCCTGCCCTCTGATTATTAACATCAAACAAGATGTAAAGCAGTGTTTTCCTCTAATCATTAAAGGTCAGAATAGGGATTTCCAGTGGATGGTGAGGTTTTCCACAAATAATTTTCATTTCAATTGACGTTGTGTTGATTGCATCAAGGAATTGAACATTACGGGGCTTTCTCAGTGAGTTACATGATGCAGAAGATATAAGCCTAATAGGTCATACTGAAAAATACAAAATGGATTAAATATGCCTATTCTTCAGACAATGAAAACTGGTTGGATGCCCAATTCATTTGGTTAATCCACCAGGACATATTTCTGTGTGAGGTTTTGCAAAAGAATGAATAGCACCCAGAATCAAATAAGAGGAAGAAGGCTATGTATGAGATGCTTGCAGTGGGGAAATTATAGTCCCCTTTAGACCTTGCCAAAACTTCTTCCTACTACAAGAACCTTAAATTTTCCCTGCATGAGCTTGTATGGGTGTGAATCTCATAACATCACATTCTTTCAAGAATTGATGTTTTGACAAAAGGGAAATTTTAAAAAGGAACATGGCAGGCATAAGTAAGGGTGTAATCTATTTCCAACGATCTTCATGCAGGAAATGACAGTGTCATCAAGGGATTTTGTGACTGGAAACAGTGTACGGCTGCTCACATATAAAGTGCACTGGCTAACTGAGAGAGTTCAAGGGCTGTATCAGTACCCAGGAAATGGGCAAGAACAGGGATCTGGAAATGATCACCATAATAGCTAACGTTTATATAGCCTTTTACATAGATCATCACAACTATCACAAGAGGTAGATGCTATTATTATCCCCATTTTGCAGACAAGGCTTCCTGAGCTTGAGGTGTTAAGAGACTTGCCCAGGGTCATGCAGCTGGAAAATGTCCCAGGCAGGATTTAAACTCAGGTCAGTGCTCCAACCATGGTACCATCTAGTGGCCATGCTGAAAAAAGGCCACTATGGGCTGCTCTTTTTATTGATGTAATACCCATATTTTGATGAGATCCCAGTTCCATGGAAACATTAAAGAAATACATTGTTCAAAAATATAAGAATAGGTCTTAGCCTACTTTAATTAATTTATTTTTTTGTGAGGGGGGCAATGAGGGTTAAGTGACTTGCCCAAGGTCACACAGCTAGTAAGTGTCAAGTGTCTGAGACCAGATCTGAGTTCAGGTCCTCCTGAATCCAGGGCCGGTGTTTTATCCACTGCACCACCTAGCTGACCCCAGCATACATTAATTTCAACAGTATCCTACTCCCAATGAACATGCATAATGTAAAAAGTAAGGACAATTCAAAAATTAAGACAACATGAATATTTAATGATATTTCAGAATATATATTATATACCAGAGCTCTGGTATCTATTGACACGAGAAAAATACATGAATGAATTTCTGCAGTAACACAGCTTGTGAAATGACAAGATGGAATTAGTCATTGTTAAAAATGAAAATTTAATTTCCAACAAATACAATTATCTTCCTATACTACCATTCCCATATTTCCAATTCTGTTGTGAAGCCACAAAATAATCAGGAACCACCTCATCCATGATGCTTCAATACTTGGGTGAATAAGAATAATCATTTTCCTCTCAACTCATTTTCCTTGTGCTACAAGTCTAATTTTGAGTTGTCTATAAAAGATCTATGCCCCTTTTTCCCTTAATAAGCACGGCTACCCTTAAGCACAAGGCCTAACTACTACTTTTGAAAACTGCGTGTACACACACACACACACACACACACACACACACTCCTGTCAGATACTATGCCACCAATGTGCAAGAAATGTACTTCTTAGTCTTCAGGTTCCTCATAATGAGCATATCCACTGGCATAGGTCCTCCCTAAATTCAAATTAGTGAACAAATCTGTGGTCTCTGTATCTGAATCTTTTCCTCCTTCATCTTCTTCCTCATCCTCCTCCTCTGCTTCATAGTCATCATCTTCTTCTTCCCGGTATCCTGTGTCTCCATACTTTCCTGATGCAAGATTCTTCCAATAGGCATCATACCCAGAAGCTCCATCTGCTTCTTCACCCCCAGTTTGCCGGCCAAATTTCAAGGAGCGCGCTACAGGAAAAAGGCATAAATTCAGCATTCGCATTTTTCAAGATCTTTTCTCTAAGATATATGAAATAATTTTAACCATTAAATTCTTTTTGACAACCCCTCCCAAGAAAGTTTAAAATATTTTCTTAAATGCTTCAATTTCATTCCAAATGTCCTCATTCTACTCTTAATGGAAAAGCTTTTCAAAAATAAAACACACAAAGAATGTTATCCTCCAACAAACTAAATAACCTGTGTATGACAGACACATATGCAAGACATATACATCAATCAATAATAATGGATCCCATAGCAATAATCATTTAACTCAGAGAGTTGGTGTCTCTATCATCAAATGAAATTGACAATGGCTAATCTGTAACTTTTATGTTCCAGGTTGACACGACTGCTGGTTTGCTGACAAATTTTTTACAGTGATAGGAAAACAGAAAGGATATATAATTATGCTAGGGGCAGACAGCTATTTTGTGAAGACATAAGAACACCGACATAATACAAGTTATCAAATCTAATTTCTTGACCATTGTAGTAACAAAAACAGGTATTTTAACTAGGTTTGGTGCACAACAAAAGTTTATACTCTAGTTTGTACTCATATACTGATAACACGCCCAGGATACAACAGACTTCATATACTATCATAGTATCTTTTTTTTTTTTTTTGCAGGGCAATGAGGGTTAAGTGACTTGCCCAGGGTCACACAGCTAGTGTCAAGTATCTGAGGCTGGATTTGAACTCAGGTACTCCTGAATTCAGGGCCAGTGCTTTATCCACTGAGCCACCTAGCTGCCCCCATATACTATCTTACTCTTAAAAAAATTAGCACATATAAATATGAACAAAATACTGTGGAAAAGAGATTGACTCAATTTGTCCTGTTTTTCTACAGTTGCAAAACTCTGAAAAACAAACCAGCCATTGGGTTAGCCTAGAAGATAAGGAATAGATACGGAGAGTGGGGAGGTAATCTGTAAAAAATATACCTCCTATTTTTCATTTGATCATAGAAATGTCAATTTTCGGGTTTAAATATATATTATTAAAGGAACCATTGACAAAGGTAATAGGAGAATTTTGAAGTATTTTCTAAAAGGTTAAAAGTTTTCTTGGAAACTGAATTATATTTCAATTTTTGTACTCCTTCACCAGTCTTACTAAATAATCACTTTATACATGTTACATAAGCACACTAAAAATCACACCTATTTTCATTTTGTTCTTATGTAAGAAAAAAAAGAGGTTGTGCTAAATGATGCCTAAAGTACATTTTAGCCCTAATATCCTTTTAATTTTTATTGAACAAATAATTTCATTGGTGAAAAGAACTCCTGGTAAGAAAACACTCTCTACCCATGCAGACTAGTAAATTCTCTTCAACATACAGTCTTGGTTCCTGGGACACTGAAAGGTTAAGTGACTTGCTCAGGGTAATATAGTCCTTATGTTATTGGAGGCAGGTCTTCCTAACTTTGTGACCTGTTCTCTATCCACTATCCCATGATGCCTCCTGTTCTATAATTATGATCAAATATTTTAAGCCTGGCTTGGGAAATAACCCTGTAATTTCACCATATCTAAAATTACTATCAAATATTTCTTCTGGATTTAATGGTTAACCATAGATTAATAGGAAAATTGGGGGAGTGGGGGAAATACGGTAGAGAAGGCTCAGTTTTGAAAATGTATTTAGTATGGCATTGACTAAGACAAACTTATGGCTGACCACAAAAGCTCTCCACCAAAATCTTATTTTTGAAGTAATGAAGTTGAAAATGTGTTAAATATTCTGACATGTATACCTTTCACAGTTGTGCCAAGTCCAATTTTCTCAACCAGATGGAAAGACTAAACATAAAACATGCTCTCCTTAACCACGCTGCCTAAGTGTGAGTAAGAGTCTTACTTGACATGCTCAGATCCTTAGTCTCTTGAGTTTCATGTCCACATTTAGGACAAGGAGGTTGTTTTCCTTTTTCTTGCTTAAATACTTTGCTCCTCGTATGATCATCACAGAAACAAGCCTGAGAAGAAAGAAGGAAATGACTGACTGAGAGAGTCTTGATTGAGCATAGACGGAAACAAAGTTTTCACAGAATCAGAGAAATCTCCCTTCTGGGAAGAAATAAAACCAACCAGAGGCTCTTAGAGGAAACAAAGTGTGGGTCAGTCAGTACAGGGCCAGTAAATTATAGTACACCACAGACAGAGGAACTCAATACCATAAAAGATTTCTCCCCCGTAATAACAAAATTGAAGTAGACATCAAAAAGTTATAAATTGAAAGTGTACTATCAATTAGCAAATCTGATCCAAAAAGAAGATGCAAGTTAATGCTGAATATGGCCTTATAAGAAAAACAATTATGAAAGGGTTTACTATGACTAAGAAATGGCTAGGTGACCCATGATAATGTGGAAATGTCTAAGGCACAGGATCTTAACCTTTTTTGTGTCATGGGCCCCCTTTTCAATTTGGTGAAGCCTATACATATCTTCAGCAAACTTATAGACCTGTATGTGGAGTCAGAAAGACTTAAGTTCAAATCTTTTACTAGCTGTGACCCTGGAAAAGTTACTTAACCTGTCTGCCTCATTTTCCTGATCTGTAAAATGGTAATAATAGTTATTATTGTTAATTATTAATTATTAATAATAATAATAACCATTGCATTTACCTCTCAGTGATGTTCTGAGTACAAAATGAGATAATATTTGTAAAATGCTTTATAAAACTTGAAGTATTATATAAATGCTAGTTATAACAGGCAGCTAGGTGGGACAGTGAATAAAGTGCTGGGCCTGGAATCAGGAAGACTCCAGTTGAAAACCTGCCCCATACATCTATGAGCTGTGTGACCTTAGGTAAGTCATTTATCCAGTGTGCTTCAGATTTTCCAACTGCAATATCAGGATAATAACAATGTCTACCTCCAAGGGTTATGGTAAGGATCAAATGAGATAACATTTGTAAAGCACTTAGAATAATACCCAGGTCACAGTAGGGACTAAGGCATATATATGTTTATTCTTCTACTTTCCCTCTTACCTACCAAGATTAAGAACCCCTAGTCTAAAGGGCAACAATTCCGGGGAGGAAGAACAATGTGGAGCGAGGTAGCGGTTTTTTGTTTGTTTATTTTTGGTTTTTAATCATCAAAATTCTAGAAAAAACAACCAATATGCAAAACCTCTGGCTAAATATACAATGATGTTGTCAGTAATGTGTTATGCAAGTTAAAATATAGCAATAACTAACATTTATATGGCACTTTAAGTTCTGGAAAGCACTTTACAAATACTATCTTATTTTAGCCTGAAAACCACCTTGGGAGGTAGATGTAATTATTATCCCCATTTTACAGATGAAGAAACTGAGGCAAATAGAGATTAAAGTGACTTGCCCAGAGTCATACTGCTATAGTGTCTGAGGCCAAACTTGAACTCAGGTCTTCCTGATTCCAGACACATCTCTCCTCTCTGGTAATACATGACCTTTATCAAACATAATGATCATTTGAGATAGTGTGTTCTGATTTTTCCCTACAGGGGGAG
Organism: Dromiciops gliroides; assembly: GCF_019393635.1. Taxonomy (NCBI): domain Eukaryota; kingdom Metazoa; phylum Chordata; class Mammalia; order Microbiotheria; family Microbiotheriidae; genus Dromiciops; species Dromiciops gliroides. The sequence continues at coordinate 155,191,833 of NC_057866.1, read as the reverse complement.
TAAGAAATGGTAGAAAGAGCACTTGAAAGGGATTCAGAAGACCTGGGTTTTAGTTCTATTTCTGCCATCATACAACATCAGGCAAGTTACAGTTACTTAGCCTCTCTTGGTTGATGTTTTCTAAATTATAATATAAAGTGAGGGAATTCAACTACTAGAGTTATTGCTCAAGGTCCTTCTAGCAAGCTGATGTTTATGAACAATCTAAGAACTGGTGGCTGAGTTAGAAATATGAAGGAGACCCTGAACGAAAATACACAAGGGATCCATTTTTACCTTACAACGGAGGCATGAATGCTGTCCCAGACGATTACAGGAAACACCTGTAGGAGAAGACATAGTAGTTTTGTCATTTTCAAACTAAAACTGACATTACTGTTTTCTATAAATTTATATCTAAGGTTGAACCCTCAGATCCATTTTCTAACTTCTAATTACTCAGTGCCAAAATGCAAACTTGAAAATATGAGCACGCACAGTTATGATCCAATCCCTAATAAAGAAAAGGGAAATCTACAAAATCTGCATTTTCATTCCTGGAGCTTTGCTTTTCTCCAGTTGCTGCAGGTTTCTCCAATTTGCCAGAATCTGACAAAAGGCTACCATTATCCCCTTAGAGGGGTACTAAATCACCTTTTACCTCCCTGATTACCAAGGGCCTTTACTTTAGTTACCCACATATGACTTAGGTTTTTCAAAGGGCTAACACCACTACTGATACAAGATTCTGATTTTGTGTTGTCAGATACCATGAAGGACCCTGCCAATTTTGCATAAGGTAAGTGAATAGAACAAGAAGTTTGCAAAGTCAGGTAGAGGAAGGAAGCAAGAGTATTGACAGTAAACAGAAAAGGAAACAAGTACTATGGTACAATTAAGAGTATGAATTTAGTGGATCTACTATCATCAACATTAAAAATTATTATTTTGTTTGTTTGTTTGTTTTGGTGAGGCAAATGGGGTTAAGTGACTTGCCCAGGGTCACACAGCTAGTAAGTGTCAAGGGTCTGAGGCCGGATTTTAATTCAGGTTCTCCTGAATCCAGGGCCGGTGCTCTATCCACTGCGCCACCTAGCTGCCCCAAAAAATTATTTTTTAAAGAAACACTAGCAGATTGTTCCATTTTTCATCTTTTTTTTTCCCCACCTGCCAGTTATATCTATATTCCTATAACATAAAGCTTTCTACAAACTTGGCTTCTTCCCCAATGCTCATCCCTATTTTTGTTTTTTGTTTTGTTTTGTTTTGTTTTTGCATGAGGCAGTGAGTATTAAGTGACTTGCCCAGGGTCACACAGCTAGTAAATGTCAAGTGTCTGAGCCCAGATCTGAACTGAGGTCCTCCTGAATCCAGGGCTGGTGCTTTATCCACTGCGCCACTTAGCTGCCCCCTCAATGCCCATTTTGTGGGGCAATATTGCTTGTATTCTTCTACTATCCTCTCCCCATAATGCTTCACAATCACATTTATACCCTAAAGGGGTATTTTCTTTAGCAGCTGTTTGTGCTTATTAAAAAGATTAAGTATATGCTGGCTGAGCCAGTTTCTAGGCTCTTTTGTCTTCATTCTTGTAGCAATCACTTTACACTTAAGTTCTGTCTTAGAATCTAATTCATGCCAGTTGGTGAGGGGTCAGGCAGGAAAACAGGAACTGTCCAGAGCCACCTACCTCTCCATGTGTATCTACCCCATAGCCATTAAGTAAATGCTTTACATCTGTTATCTCATTTGATTCTTACAACAATACAGATGAAGAAACTAAGAATGAGAGAGGCTAAAATAAAATGACTTGCTGCTTGGCTAGTCACATAGCTAGTGTCTGGAGCAGATTTCTTTTTTTTTGGTGGGGCGATGAGGCTTGACTTGCCCAGAGTCCCACAGCTAGTAAGTGTCAAGTGTCTGGGGCTGGATTTGAACTCAGGTCCTCCTGAATCCAGGGCCAGTGCTTTATCTACTGTACCACCTAGCTGCCCCCTGGAGCAGAACTTGAACTCAAGCATTCTATCCACTAAGACCTTTACTGCTTATTAGTCAAGAAAGATGGATATTTACAAATGAGATTTATCATATTCTAATAGCATGAGGTTTCTTCACCTAATTTTATTGTTTATTGTTTCTTCCAACACCATGGTTTTTTACATATACAGTACAATTTTCTAATATACATTTATTAGAGACATAACTGTATAAACAAAAAATGTCATAATGCAGTGGTAACAAACCCAGATGGAATTAAGGGGCCACTAATTCAACATAAGGATCCCTGCTGGCTACACATTAACTTATCTACGTTTTGATTATCTTTTTATTTATCTTGTTTAATATTTCCCAATTACACTTTAATCTGGTTTGGGCCACACTCCAGAAGGTTGCTAACTCAAATTAAAAATTCCTACCATTCAGTTATAATGCCAAATGCATAAATTATTGGATTCAACCAACTGAGGGATAAAAGTAGCCTATGCTTGTTGGACTAATATGGAACGAATAGGGTAGCATTTCAAGAACTTTCCTTTGCTCCAAGAGCAATTAGTCAGTGAGAAAATGGAGAACAAACCAGACAACAGAGAAAAGGAAGGCCTTTAAGAATTAATTATAGCAAACAGAAGAATACTGTGAATTTACAAGGAGACTGATTTTAATATTACACATCAATGACAGGATGATTATTCCCTCTTGGGATGATGATGATTATGGAGCTTTGGGGCTTTGCTTGTGTCTCTCACTGCATCACTAAAAGATGACAGAATTATAACCCTATCATTCACAGTCCCCTGCCTTTTATTTCAAGTGCTATAAAATGCACAAAGGAAAAAAAAAATCAAATGTTTTGCTACATATTCTTGCAATGTGTCTTAAAGGGCTCAGATTTGATTCATAATTCCAGACACTCCTTTAGTCTTTGCAACTTTGTCTATTAGCCTAGAAACAGTGCAAGACTGTAAATCTTAGAAATCCCTTAGTAGATGAACCTACTTTAAAACCAGAGATAAAGAAAATATTTATAAAGCACTTCTTGTAACAAAGTATATATGAGCCTTTGAATGCATTTCTAATGAAGAAACTCAGTCTAACCCAATTACATAAGTATCAAGCCCTGTGGAAATTGAGTTGTTTCATTTACAAAAATATTAGTAATCTAGAGTCAGTAGGCTACATGTTTTTGAATTGTTCTATTCAATAATGGAAAATCAATCCCTACTTAAATTACTGTTCCATGGGAGATTTCATGGAAAGAATGCTATTTTTTCCCATTAACTGTTAATACTCTTAAAAGAAAGTGCCTTGGATAGACATAACTTAGATAAAATTACTTACATTTAAACGTTTCTGCCTCCAAAACCTGGCAGCTGGCTTGATGTTCAAATTGATCATCTTCACACAGGAAGTTATGGCAAAAAGAGCAGCTGAATATTCTGCCTCCTGTTAAAATTTCCAAGACAATACCCAAACATGCTGATATAGTAAAGTGAAGTGAATATAAGTGACATAAAATGAAGTGAACAAAAGTGATGTGCTACTGAAGGGGAACATAAAAATAATTTGACAGTTTTTGTTCTGATAAAATAGACCATGAAAACTGTTAGATTATTTGGGAGAGATAATTTATGACCCTCAGTATCCCTTCTTCCCCACCATCCTTTTCTGTCTCTCCAAAAACGATATTCACAATTCCTAAAGAAGTCTATTTGCTCTTATTGCTTGGATAGACAATACTGATACCTAAAATCACTGCTCGTTCATGCCCCTTTCCATCCTGTCATGACAACTAATATAGTTGCCAACAGCTGGTATAAAACTATGTCCATGAACTCTAACACTAGAAATAACTTAGCAAGCAAAGTTCAGGATGGTATAAAAGACCTCCTACATATACAATAAAGTGGAATCTTTTTCCCTCACTTACCATGGTCCCATACGCCTCTTTCACATTCAACACATTCTGCATCAGTAAGCGGGCAGGTACAAGCATGTGTACTCAGACATTTCCTCCCATGGCAAACCCAAGCTTCACAGAAGTCACAGATAGCACCCTGTAACCAAAGAGGGGAGAAATACGGAACTTTGCCACTGACCATTTCAAATCCTATACATGTAGTCATTAATTTGCTTTCCGTGCCAATAAATAGTTTCATAGCAGGAAAGTTCACCTAGGACACAACTATCTTAGCCTGAAGAGTAAGAAACTCCTCACGACATGCAGCCCCTACTTGAAAATCATAAGGAACAGAGAGAAAGGGCCTAGGACAACTTTAGCAGCATAAAATCCACGAAATCAGCAGCCTATTCATCCACTCCACATTAGACAGAGGATTATACATCATGAAATTAAAGTGAGAAGCTAGGCACAATGGCTCCTCAAAATAAATTCTGATTCTGATGTAGTATTCATGCACTTCTTTGGTAAGGACGTCTTATAACTGAGTGAACTTAAGCATCAACATTTTTTATTCTGACTAAGAGAGAAAACAATTATATAATTTCTAAAGAGGATCATGAAGTTATTCTGGAATAAATGAGATAAAATGCTAAGTGTTGTTTAAAAAGATGATGATGTTCTTATACAATCACTCAGGATGCTTCTTTGTCGACAATGATAAAAAGTACTACAAACCAAACCCTGAGTAAGTTACTCTAGCTCCACTCCAGGTTAAGAGAGTACACATAATGAATGTTCTTCTAATAAAAACCTTTCGATCTGGTACAGTGGTAACAATACAAGGAACAGTAAATCTGCAGAATGTTTTTGGCTTTTAAAGTGAAATGCTAATGCATATGCCACTAAGAGAGCTATAATTCTGAAATACAGCACTCTGCTAGATATATGCCCTAATTATGTGTGATTATATTTAAATGGTTTTATTGGTTTGTCCATCTACTAAATGGAAGTAATTATATTTCCCATTCATACACCTTAGGGAACTTTTTAAAAGGAGAATTTGTTTTGCTTGACTACACATATTCTTTAAAAGGTGTTGGGGTTTTTTTCATTCCATGAGGGGGAAAAAAGATGGGAAGTAGAAAAAAATAACTGGAAAAAAGTTTTATTTTTTTTTTGAAGGATAGGGCTATCAGATACAAATAAGCTACCAATAGTGGAATCTACTTTACTATAGAATACCATTGGGAATAATATCTGGGGCAGAGAATGCAAAAGATGACCTTTGGTTCTGACTATATTCAGTATTGCACTACATGAATAGCCCAATATATGATTACCTCATTAATTATCTCACAAAAGAATGTGCCTAAAAAGTGGACTATAGAAGACTATAAAATCCCCTTTTCGCATTGACTTCTATAAAAAATAGTTTTGTTTTCCAAAAGCCAAACATTTGTCCTAGGACATTAAAATTTTAAAACCACACTTCAAAATGCAAAAATTTTCTAAAACTATACATTAAAAAGCAGGCAGGGAGTCAAGAGATGGGAGTGACACATGTACAGAACAGTAAGGTCACTGTTGCTGGATTACAGTATATGAAGGGGAGACAAATATAAGAAGACTGGAAAAGTAGGAAAGGGTTGGGTGTGAAAAATGGAGGCTTTTATATTTCATCATGAGGATAACAGCGAGCCACTGGAGTTTATTAAATAAGAGGAGTTGACATAGTCTTGCCTTTTAGGAAGATGAGTGGAAGATGGGAGATGGACTAGAGTGGGGAGAGACTTGATGAAGGGGCACCAACTAGAAGTAAAGTCCAGCTGTGAAGTGATAAGGGCTTGAATCAGGGTGGGGGATGAATTACAGGAGAGATGTTACAAAAGTAAAGTCAATGGGACTTAGCAAATAATTGCATATGGGGAGTGAGAGAGTGAAAGATGATAGCTAGGTTGAAAGACTAGGTTCCTGGGACAACGGTGGTACAGTAATAGAGAAATTGGGGAAAAGAGAGCATTTAGAGGAAAGATAATGAGTTCTGTTTCAGAGATATGGCATCTGAGAGGCCCACTGGACATCTAGTTCAAAATGTCCAAGAAAAGTAACTGATGTGAGACTAGAGAATAGATTAAAATAGATGTGGGAATCATATCTATAGAGATAATTGAACCTGCTGGGGCTGATGAAACTATGGCAGGAGACTACAGAAAAAGAAGACACAGGGCAGGGTACTAGTTGCAAGTCCTTTTATTTCTGATTCGACTAAGTTAACTGTTGGGTTTTTTTGTTTTTTAAAGTAAGGACCTAAGTCTTTCTTAGGGCTCTTAGCACACTGAAGGATACTTAGCTGAAAATCTTTCATTAAATCAAAACTGAGTAACATTCCCTAACAAGGGGCAACTCATAGATAAAAATACATCTTCCTATAATTATTCCTACTATTAAAACGATTTGTATTCCTTGATCAAAATAACAAAGAGAAAATGCCCATGAGCAATAAAGCAGAAGTTATTTGGAGATTTAAAATGTTCTATGTATAATCCACAAAGTTGATAATTGAGAGTGACTCATACAAAGAGACAGACAGATAATGCTTTGATATCAAACTTAGAAAAATATCTTCATCAGAATGATTTATTGTGCTAAATATTTTGTTTTATTTTAAAAGATGTTTTAGAAAGCTTACCACCATTGCAAGGCCAGTACTATATACACCAGCATGCTTTATTACACAGTCTGAAGACTTCATCATACATTTTGTTTTTCCTATGTTTAACAAAAAAGAAAAAGAAAATTTAAAAAGGTTTTAAACTAGCCTTGAAGAATAATACAAAAATATCTACTAAGCCTTCATTTTTTTCCTTAGTCTACTCTCCTGCAGAAAATAGTCCAGGAGTAAAATAAATTCAATCAACATTCTTTACTACTTATCTGAGTGACTAGGAGAGTGGTTATAACTAAGATATTTAACAGTGTGTGGGAGTTCTTTCAAGATAAATAATATTAGTAAATCTAAATAAACCTTTTGTGCAGTAGTTATTTACACACAAAATCTCACCAAATATAAGTTCATGCACGAGTTTATAATCTAGTATCAATATTAAGCATCTTGTGACACAAAAACAGAAATTGTTTATGTCACACTTAAAAAGGTACTCATTATTATTTAATAATCATTTATTTCTGTTATGTTTATTACCCAACATAATATTCAGCTTGGACTACTGTAGGGGGAAAACCAGCCTGGGATTCAGGAGATGTGGGTTCTTGACCTATTACCTATGTGACAATCTCTCTGGATCTGTTTCCTAATCTATAAAATGACTAGGTGGGGATATTTGAACTCTAAATTCTAGCCCACATCTAAGATTTTATCAAAATGCTTAAATTTTTTTAAAAGTCCTAATTATTTCACATTATATAATTCATATAAAAATACGGGTAGATTTAATATTGCTAACTTCATTTTGCAGCATGAACTCCAGTCTGAAGCCAAGACAAAGAATACTTGCAAAACTTATTCAACATGAATTTATATGTCTGATTAGCCATGCTAACCCTTTCAGAAAAATTCTAAAAACCGCATAGACTTGACAAAATAAATTTTGAAGTAGAGGCTGAGGGAGCACAAAAAAACTATTATAAATTTGTTGTTGAGACCAGTGATCCCAGCAAAACTCAATGGAAATCACTGCAAACAAAATGAAAAACCCCAATCTTTGGGCTAGTAGGATGACAAGGAAATCATGTGAAAAAGTACTTTGTAAGCCATTGAGGACTATATAAGCCTCACCATTTTTATCACCATTTTTCAGCTCTCATAGGGAATGAAAATGGAAAGATGGTTAAGAAAACCAATTTTACAACATTTCTACCTCCCTATGGAACAAAACCCATGAGAAAGGCAATGAAAGATGTAACAGAAAATAAGAAAGTAGTTCTATCCAGCTCCTACTCAAAATCCCGCCATTTCTGATACCAAGTAAGAACATAAGCAGATAGTTTACTATTATGCAAATATACAGTTTACACAATGCTTCCTTCCCATGGTTCCAATTCTCCACTATTACCCATAAAATAATCCTTTGCTCACTATCATGACCCACCCCCTAAAAAGTTGGGAAAAGGGCTTCTCAATCTTCCTTCTAACACCCGCTCTCTTACCCCAGATGTACATCCCTTGGCCACCATATTCTAAAGGAACTCAACATGATAAACCAATGACCCATTCAGCTCACTTTTTCTGTTTCTAGCTCTAAAAGTGGCATTAACATAGTTTGTATGAAAGTATGATAAATAAATAGCTCTCTACAACACTACCTTCAAAAGCGACACCTTTATACTGCTAACTTCTTTTTCATTCTGTATCTATCATTCACCAATGTATCTAAAACTTTTTTAAACCTGCTTATCTTTTTAGGTTGAATGATCTTTCATGATGACAAATGCCACTCATTATCTGAGGAGAGTAGCATACCCTACTCTAGTCTGAACTGAAAACAGGCATTTGTAGGGACTGAAGAACCCCAAAGGGCAGCTGTTAAGCACCTGACAGTAACAAAGGCAACAAGATTTCAAAAGATGTGAATTTGCCTAAGCCATTAATAGCCATATTAAAAAATGCTTCAAATCACTAATAATTAGAGAAATGCAAAGAGACTCTACCTCATACCCATCGGATTAGCAGGTTTTAATAAAAGGGATCATGATTTCTAAACAAGCAAATCTCTATAAATCTGATATAGGATATTAGTCATATAAAAACGAAGATTCTTCTTTTAAAAAGAGTAGCCTGGACCTTTCACTTTTCCCCAGCATTTTACTGATTCTTAGGCAAACAAGGACAATGGTATTTTTTTTTGCCAGTCAAAAAGCAGTGTATTTTAACATTAAGTTTATCTGTAAGACAGGTCCTGACTTGTTTTTTTAATTTTAATAGGATTACTTGTTAATAATATTCAGGTTCAGGTTGAAACTTATTAACATTACAAACAGAATGCTCTGTAAAGAAAAAGAGATGTGTCTTCTATCACACATACTTACCACATTGTGCGCACAGTGGTAATTTCTGCACAGAATTACAAAAGTAACAAAATGCTCTATTCTTCTGTCGTCTTGTTATGTGAAATAAAAACAAAGAGTGAAGTCAACTAATTATAAAAAATAAAGTGCAAATTTCATAATGAAACGTACAAAGAAAAAATTAAATTTTTACCTTTGACATTTATCACATTCCTGTAAGAAAAAAAAAACATTATTTTTTTCTATTGGCATAAGATGGTGATGAGAATTTATAAAGGTTATGTCATAATTTCGATCGAGTCAGTACATATTTAGGTAACTATATACAAACATAACTAGGAATACTTGGCTTGAGTAAAATCCTATGTTGCATTATGAATGTACAACATAGAGATATGGAAACAGAAAGAAGAGAGGGAAAGAGTCAGGAGTTATCACAATAAGGGATGTAAAAAGGCAGACATAAAAATATCAAAATAATACATTTGAGGAAATGGTAAAATAAAACAAAGACTAAAAAGAGATGAGTAACATCATGAGGACAAGAAGAATTTAAAAAGGGGAAATGCCAGGATAACTCAGTGGAACATGGTAAATAGGGGCAAATTTTTTAAAAAGCAGGAGATGAGGATGCATCAAATGCTACTTTACCACATCTTTGAATAATCCCAACCAGCCCAGAAACTGTTGTAGGACCCTGGACGTACCTTCTTTTCATAAGGAATATGAGAGGTACACAGATCAGTATAAGAAATAATAATATGAGGAAAAACACTTCAGTACTGGAGGAATATCAGAGAAGACTTCGCAGAGAAAGCAGAAAGTATATCTAATATCTGGTATAGTGATATCTGTGATGATCAAGGATCAATAAAAATAGCCAGATACTTTTAGGAGATTTAGCTGGCAACAGAACTACTACTGTGGATGTGGTAGTCAAAAAGAAGCAGAAAGATATTAATGAATGTAAAGGGAGCTGAAAAGCTGGAAGATGAGAAGCTAAAAGTTAGGGAAAGTGAAGAAGTAAATATTACTCACTATTCACTATCTCCCCTTCTCTTAGCCCTAAATGCTGCTGATCAATTTTGGTTTAATAATCTATGGGCATTTGTTTAACTCTGATACTTTCAATAAAAAAAAAAAAAACCCTCTTTGCCTCCCTGTTGGGCTTCCCCCATTTCCTAAGGTATGGAGTCAAGGGCTATGGAGACAGGAACTAAGAGGCCTGGGGTCCTCAGGAGTTGAAGACAGGAGGTAGGTGGCTGCACGTTGAGAGTTTGGGTTCTCCCATGTAAGCCCATACAAGACCACCCAAGAAGAAACAGCTGGTCCTTATGTCCCAGTAAGCCACAGTGGTGCCTATTCTTTTTAGCCTAAAATCCCAAGGAGATTCTGAAACTTTGCTACCCAGTTTTCACAGAGAATAATCCCTCCAACGTTCTAGGTATCCCAATAGAATATCCCAAACATAAGAGATCAAGAATGTTGATAAGCTTCCAAAGCTAAGCAGGGAAAGAGGTAGGGAACGGGAGAAGGGTTTGCTGGCCCTTAACAAAGCCCATCGGAAAACTTCTCATTGGACAGGACCAATGATCCAGAGTTTGAAATACCTGACTAGCACCATAACAATATAACAACATAAACTTGCAACAATATAAAACATTATTTTGGAGATAACTTTTCTAAACTACCAACAAAGAAACATTTCCTATTGAGATAGATGCTCTGTTTAGCATATGTCATATGCTAGGTACTAGACAGAGTATGGAATGAAAAATAATCAATGCAGGAAACATAATAGGTATACACATACATGGGTACAGGCATCATCCTCTGACAACAAATTCTAGATTAAAATTTAATGTGACAGCACACTGTAAATAATGGAACTCACTGTAATCTGTAAATAACAGTATCTGGGTCTATCAATATCTGTCCTGAACTACAGTCTCTTCTCTTATTTCTACAATCATTCTGGAATATCTCATGGGCCCCTTCTCATCTACAGACAGGTTGATGACCCCCAAATCCATATACTCTGCCTCAACCTCTCTCCTTAATTCAAGTCCTGAATCAGGAACTGCTTGTTGGGCATCTCCACCAGAATCACAAACTCGACATGTCAAAAAACAGAACTCATTATAACAATTCCCCAAAATCCATTCTTCCTCCCAACTTCCCTATTTCTGTTGAGGGCATCCCCAGTCACCCAGGTTCACACTGGAAATTATCTTCAGCTCTTCCTTCCTTTCCATATGCAACCAGTTGCCAAGTCTTGTCAATTTTACCTTCGCAGAATATCTTACCCCATCCCCTTCCCTCTAATCCCAGTGACTATCTCACAGAAACCACTGAAAGAGCTTCTTTACTGATCTCCATGTTTCTAGTCTCTCCTTTCTTCGATGCATCCTCCACACATTACTAAAACCTAAATCTGCCCCGTTAAAATGTTTAGTGGTTCCCTACTGCTTTAGAATAAAATACAAACTTAAGTGGCATTTAAAGCCCTCCACAATCCAGCTCCAGCTTACCTTTCTGGATTTATTTCACATTACATCCCTTCACATACTGAATTCCTCACCTCTCTAACATCAAATTCCACTGCAATACATTCCAGTATAAGCTTTCCCTCATACCTAGGGTGCACTCCAGGCTTTCCTCTACTTCTCAAAACTCTCTTTCATCAAGCCTCAGCTCAGGTGATACCTTCTCCTCAAAGCCTGATTTTCCCAGTAACAAAGTGATCATGTGATAATTAGGCATCTATGCACATGTCTATACACCCAGTAAAATGTAAGCTCCTTGAGGACAGTGACTGCTTAGTTTTTGTCTTTGTATTTGAAAGGTCTAGAACAAAGCCTAGTATATGTGTGTGTGTGTATACACATATGTAGTGTGTGTATATATATATATATACACACACACTTAGCAAATATTTATTTAATTGAATGGGGGGGGATTACCATTGAAGCGTTACATGGATGTTTAGCTAAATCGATATTGCTTCTTGCTGCTCTTAGCTGTTTTTCACGTTCTCGACGGCTTTCAGCCTTCTTCCTTGCACCAGTCTTTTTTTTAGGCATTGTGCCTACCTTCTGCACAGAAGAGAAAAGAAGATTTAAGATCTGGCCACATCTACTATTTTAACCCAAATAAAGTTATGTAACATAATGTTCTCTCAACCTGGTCATTTTGATGAATTAAACACATTATTCAAATTTTCTAAAACATTTAATACATCATATATGCTATCTGACAAAGGAAATTTGTGATATTTGGGGGGAGGGCAACAAGGGTTAAGTGACTTGCCCAGGGTCACACATCTGATAAGTGTCAAGTGTCTGAAGCCGGATTTGAACTCAGGTCCTTCTGAATCCTGAGCCAGAGCTTTATCCACTGTGCCGCCTAGCTGCCCCTCAATTAGTGATATTCTTAAAAACATATAACCTTTTAAAATAAAGCACTTATCTGCATTCAAAGCATTCTAAAATATGTGAAACTCAAAAAAGTAGATAGCATTTATTTTGAAAGTCAAAACATTTGCTGCAGATTAAAGCTTCATGCTGAATTCTTTAAAAGACATACTGTAATCTCCACCCCTCCAAAAAGAAACAAACAAACAAACAAAAAAAAAACACCCAAACTTCTTTGTTGGAGACAGTATTACTAGCAGAAGAATATAGATGAAATCCTTTACTGATCTGGTGCATATCATCATTCCAAATAACCCAGTTATATGCAGATTTATGATTTACTGTATTGCTGATCTGAAAAACTGAATATTTAAATATACTATGCTTGATAGCATTTTTCACAAATATAACACAATCTCTATGAAAAGTAATATGTTCTGTGTAAACTACTTTCAAGGCACTATTTCCTACATGTAGTCTAAGTTATATTTAAGCAATTTTAATATAATAAAACATAAAAACTGAGGTTAAGTTCTTAATATTTCAATTTTCTTCTATCATCCTCAAATTTGACAGTTTTCTTAGTCAATTAAAAATTAATCACTAGCCATGCTTTACATTCACTGAAGGAAAAATGTCTAAAATCATAGCATAAGTAACCCTAGTTTTATGAAAAACAACACTAGGAAAATAAAATCTAATTAGTATGGATCAAGAAACTTTTACAAAAGTAGTTTTGTTTTGTTTTTTACTGAATATCTATAAACAAAGCAAGCAAAACAAAAGAGACCATGAAGCTCTGAAGTTGAGGCTAAATAATGTGCAACCTCAAAGAAGTGGCATCACCATACCTTAAAAGTAAGCCAGTGACTTTTTCATTTGAAAAATGAAGTCTACTATCTTAAGAATATGAGCTGTCTTCTCATGGAAGGTGTGTGCAAGTTATAGGATCACAGAATTATATATGGAAGGAATCATACACATCTGCTACTCCAACCATATAGTTCTACAGATGAGAAAAAAAGAGGCTCAAGAGGTTAAATTATTTGCCTCAATTCACAAAGTAAAAGGTAAAAACACATTTTCAAATCACAAATAGCATAGAATTCATTCACAAAATAACAGATAGGTTCACCAGACTCATTTACATAGATAGTAACTATATCAAGACTAAGAATGCTATAGGGTCTCCTCAAAAGAAATACATGTCATTAAAGAGGTTGGACTAATCAAATAAAAGAGAAAAAATGAATAAAGAACACATTGAGCAAACATACTATGCAGCAGTTGGACAGGGGTGAGTTAGCCTACCAGTGCAAAGTTCTTAATTGCTACAATAATGGTATAGAGGAAAGAGCACTGAATTTCCAGTCAAACAAGCTGAATTCAAGTTCTTACACGCAATGTAAACTTGATCTCTCTCCTCAAATTTATAATCTATAAAATGATAGCCCTCCATTTAATCCATGTTATAAATTTCAGGGTAACCAGTCCTGAACTGGTGTGTCCAATCATCTGCACAACTCTGGAAGGAAGATATTAAGTCTGCAGGTTGTTCAAGTGGTTGGTTGCTTGGTGTTTAGCTAGGTGGCACAATGAATAAAACACTGGCCCTGAAGTTGGGAGGACCTGAGTTCAAATCTCACCTCAGACACTTACTTGCTGTGTGACCTTAGGCAAGTCACTTAACCCCAATTGCCTTAAATATCCGGGGCCATCTCCAATTATCCTAATCCATATCTTGCCACTGGACCCAGATGGCTTTGGAGGTGAGAGTGACACTGGTGACCTTACACAGCCCTTCCCTCACTTAAATCCAATTCAGTGCAAGTCATGACATCACTCTGATGTCATGATCCTCTTCAAGAACAAGGGGCAAACAACAATGGCTTCTTGAGGGACGCACAATATTACAAAAGCTTACCATGGCAAATGTAACATTACTGAACTAGGTCTAAAGCCACAAATCTAAGAGAATGATAAAGCAAATTGGGTTAGCCCCAGGGAAATTTAAACATAGGCAACACAAAGTGCTTATAAAGCACTTGAACATGAATCCCATCTACAACATTTAGTACAAGTAATCATGTAACCTCCACTTAAAGGCTTTTGGGGAAGGGGAAATCACTGTCTAGATGAACACTAAATCCTTAAGAGATTCTTCCCTATATTGAAACTCATTCAGATTTTTAATCTCCCATAGGACTCCTACTGCAGTCTTTGTATGAGGTGATGAAAGCTTGAAATAGGATAGTGACTGATTAGAGAGAAGGGGATAGGTGTGAGAGATGCTATGATGATAAAACTGCTAAGATTTGGCAAATGATTGACTAGAGAGAGGAGGCAAGAGCCAAGGATAGCACCCAGGTTGTGAACCTAGGTGACTCGGGGAACCCTCAGCAGTGCTCAACCCAGACAATCTACTTGTATCTAATGAATAAGTGAAGCAGTTAGTATCAGAGGACCTGGCTAGGAGTCCTGGCTATTGCTAGCTACCTACATAATTATGCAAATCATCAGTCTTCTTTTGGCCTCCATTCCCTATCAACAAAAGGACACTGAACTGGATAGTCTAGTCTAGATTGTATGGTACATCTGAAAGAACCCTGAACTAGAATTCAGCTTCTGCCTCGGCTTGGACAAAATCCTTAACTTGTTCAGGCCTTAGCATCCTCACCTGGAGAAAGGAGTTTGGACCAGTCTCTGCTTGGCTAGCTGGCTGGCCTCTGAGACCCCCTTCAGCTCCAGATCTATGATCTTTTTCTATGGGTGAAAAGTCACATGGGTTTTCATGGGTCTAAGAGAAACACCTCTGATCATTCAAGGAACTTCAGGAATATTATCATCTTTTTCTTGCTCAACAAGTCTTTTATACTAAAAAAAAAGGAAGATTCCCCAACCTCCAAAACTTCTCGGGAACAGAGTCAGACTCATCAGCTAAGTTCAAAGAATCTCAGCTGAGGGAGACCTCAATGGCCAACTAGCTCAACCTGTACCTGGAAAAGATACCCTTCTAGGATACCCCAATAAGTGGACTTTCAACTTTTGCTTGAAAACCTACAGTAACAGGTGGGGGGTTGGGAGGGATCCCATAAACTTCTGAGGAAGCCCAATCTGTTTTTGATAGTTCTAAAATTTCACTAGTCTTTCCTTACAGCAAATTTTAATTTGCAACTCTCATATGCAATTAAATGGCAGCTAGATGACATAGTGGATAGAGCGCTAGACCTGGAGTCAGAAAGATACCTCTTCCTCAGTTCAAATCCAGCTTCAGACACTTAATAGCTGTGGGACCCTGGGCAAGTCACTTAACCCCGTTTGCCTCAGTTTTCTCATCTGTCAAATGAGCTGGAGAAGGAAATACCAACCCAAAATGGGGTCACAAAATCAGACACAACTGAAAAATGCCTAAACAACAACTATGCAATTAATATGGCAAGATTTGTTATTTCCCCTATTAAACTGCAAAGTTGATTAGAGTAGGGCCCATCTTTTTTCTAACCTCTCTATATTTCAGTAGCACCTAAAGCAGTGCTGTAACATACAGATTTTAATAAATGTTTGTTACATGAATGATAGCTGAAAAAGTGAAGAGGTTGGTAAAATCTCTTTAAAGAACTGTATTGGGGCAGCTAGATGGCACAGTGGATAGAGCACCGGCCCTGGAGTCAGGAGTACCTGAGTTCAAATCCGGCCTCAGACACTTAACACTTACTAGCTGTGTGACCCTGGGCAAGTCACTTAACCCCAATTGCCTCACTTAAAAAAAAAAACTGTATAAAGATTTGTACATAGAGAATGATAAACATAGGGGCAGCTAGATAATGTTGTGGATAAAGCACCAGCCCTGGATTCAGGAAGACCTGAGTTCAAATTCGACCTCAGGCACTAGCTGTGTGTGTGACCCTGGGCAAGTCACTTCACCCTCACTGCCGAAAGAAAGAAATGAAGGAAGGGAGAGAGAGGGAGAGAGAGAGAGAGAGAGACAGAGAGAGACGGAGACAGAGAGAGAGAGCATGAAAGAAAATGATAAACATTAAACTATAGTCAGTAGCAACTCATAAGTTGGGATGGGAACTAGTAATGCTCAATTTAGAGCTATTCCCATTCTGGTTTTGTACCATCAGCTATGTTGTGTTTTCCACAATACATATTTGTCAAATTGAATCAAACTTTAAAAAAATTTTTTTTAATTGAATCAAACTGAATTAAATTGAAATCCATATGGTTAATTTTGCAGCACTTTTCTCACAGGACTGTTGTAAGGGATCAAATAAGATTACATATATAAAGGGCTTTTCAATTTTAAAGTGCTCTGCAAATGTCAATGATTATTGTACTTCCAGACCACCGTAAAAATTTATAATCTTGAGGGGGAAAAAACTGTGCAGCATCAATAAAAGGAATAAGAAGGACCTTTTTGGATGCCTGTCTTAAATGGGACATGAAATTTCAAAGGACAGCTCCTTCGATTCACTATTCCCTGTCTCTCCCCACCCCTATATTTCTTTCGCAACATTTAAGAAATCAGGTGAAGGGCTCAGAATGAAAAGTGAGAAAGTACTTCCTAATCTGACAAGAACTGCTGGAAAAACTGGAAAGAAGTTGGGCAGATAAACCATATGCCACAAATAAGTTTCACAAGGGTTCTTTTCCAAAGTATAAAAGATCACATCACTTTGTTTGGAAAAAATACAGGAAGCTATCTTTCACAACTAAAAGTGGGGAGAAACCCTTGACAGCCCCCTTGGGCAAGCCATTTCATCTCTAGGAGACCTGTTTGGTCATCTGTAAAATTAGGGGTGTGGGCCAGATGACCTCTAAGGTTCATGGCGATAACTGTGATCTTAAGGGACAGAAGTGACGACAAAGGTCAAGTGGTGATGACATAAAACTGAAAAACCAAAAGGGAAAATGAAGAAAGCCACGTGGAGGTGGGGTGGGGGTGGCAATCTTTGGATTAAGGAAGCCCAGTTTGGTTTGGCCAAAGAGAGTTGGATTTTGTTTCTTTTTTTTCATCTTCCGAAGTTTTCCTTTGTTTCCCACCAGGGAATCATCGTTTTCCTCCTGTATTGCCGGTGCCGTGCGTTCATCTCCCGGTCAGGAGCCATCAGGGAGCTGCCTCCGGGCTCGAGGGGGAGGGAAGCTCCGACTCTCTGAGCAGGAAGGGGGCCCGAGTGGAGGCCAGCTCGCCGAGCCCTACCAGGAGAATGCAGAACTCGCCGAGAAAGAAGAATGCTCGGCTTGGAAAGTCGGAGGGCCTCGGGTTCGAATCCTGCCTCTGCCACCTGGACCGTGGTGTGACCTTGAGGAAGTCACTTCCCCTCTCTGGGCCTCAGTTTCCTCATTTGTAAAACAAGGAAGAGCACGAGATAAGCGGCCTCTAAGGTCGCCAGCGGCTCCCAATCTACGGTCCCCAAACCAGTGGTCATTTCGACGTCACTTGGGGACCAATCCCCGGGGAGTGGGGGCTCGCTCCCTTCCCCGACAACGCGGGACTAACCTCCTACTGTGGCCGGGGCTGGAGGCGGTGAATGACCCGGAGAGCCCCACGCCCCACCGCCCGGACACGACGTCCCCCGGGGACCGGCGACGATGGCTCAGCTGGACGCCGCGGGCGCCTTCTCCTCCGCAGGCCGCGCTCCCCCCGCGTCCACAGAGACCAACGGCGGAGCCTGCCGCGGGCCCGACACTGACAGCGGCTGAGTGACAGCAACCTGACCGCGGCTACGGCGCCAAAGGCAGATGTGGGGAAGAGCGTCGAGCAGGAGGGGGCGGGGCCAGCCGGCGTCCGCACGACGTCAGCACGCCCCCACGCCTGCACGCCGACACGTAGGCGAGGGCAGGCCCACCCCTCACCCCCGCCTCTGTCTGCTCCGCCCTCCCCGCCGAGGGGCGGGGCTGCCTTCTGAGGGGCGGGGTTACACTCTGAGAGTCGGGCAGCCTCCCTCTGAAGAACTAGAAAGAGGAGCGGAGTCCAAGGGATGTTGGGAAGGAAGGTTTTCGGGATGCACCAGATCAGAGAGTGTCACTAGGCAAGCATGTACCCTTTCTCATAATCATTTTTTTTTCATTTAAATGTGTAAAATAAAATACAAAGGAAACCAAGTATATTGAAATACAGTTGTCAAAATATTTTTTAAACAAGTTCAT
This sequence comes from Dromiciops gliroides, assembly GCF_019393635.1. Taxonomy (NCBI): domain Eukaryota; kingdom Metazoa; phylum Chordata; class Mammalia; order Microbiotheria; family Microbiotheriidae; genus Dromiciops; species Dromiciops gliroides. The sequence goes on along the minus strand of NC_057866.1, from coordinate 155,173,362 downwards.
GGGCCAAAGTTTCAAAAACAAAATTTTAAACAAGATCATGGGCCATAGTTATTAAAATATATATTATAAAAAACTAATTGGCCATAATTATAAAAAAATTAACATGTTCATGGGCCATGGTTAACAAAAAAATTTAAACGAGTTCATGAGCTATAGTTACCAAAATTCTTTTTAAAAAAACAAATTCATGGGTCATAATTATCAAAATATGTTTTTTTAAATTCATGGGCCATAGTTATAAAAAAAGTAATCAAATTTATGGACCATAGTTATCAAAATGCTTTTTAAAAAACAAGTTCATGAACCATACTTATCAGGATACATATTTTTTTTTAAGCTTATATGCCCTAGATTAACCTCTTGCACCAAAAGAATGAGGGGGATAGGAAAAAGAGGAAAAAGGCCGAATGGGGAAGAGGGAAATCAGAAAAGCAGTAATAATTGAGTCCTGCCTTCCTAACTTCCCTATTTCTGCTTAAGGTACCACCTACCATCTTTGGACTCTCCCCAGGTTCACCACCTCAGTCACAGAATCATAGCTACAGAGCTGGAAGGGATTTCAGAGGTCATCTAGGCCTAGCCTCATTTTAGAGTTTGAGGAAACTGAGGCCCACAGAGGTTCAATTCAATAAATATTTATTTAGTGCCTACTATGTGCCAGCCACTGTGCTAATAAGCACTAGGGATACAAAAAGAGTCAAAGGTTAGTCCCTGACCTTAAGGAGCTTATAGTCTAATGAGGGAAACAACATGCAAACAAATAGATTTATTGACAGGTAGCGAGTGTCAGAGGTGAGAAGTGAGCCAGGTCTTCTCCTTTAAGTAGATGCTTTCCCCCCCTCTATTTCCCAATACGTTGTCAAGTCTTACTTTTTGCCTCCATCCTCTTTTCTTTACTCAAAAGACCACCAACTTTAGTTCAGAACCTCATCACCTCTGGCTAGTTCTGTTCTATGGCAATAGACCCTTAATTGGTCTCCCGGACTCCAGCATCTCTTCTCTTCAATCTACCTTCCCCAAAAGTGCCAAATCGATATTTCTTTTTTTTTTTTTAATTTTTTGGTGGGGCAATGAGGGTTAAGTGACTTGCTCAGGGTCACACAGCTAGAAAGTGTCAAGGGTCTGAGTCCAGAATTGAACTCAGGTCCTCCTGCATCCAGGGTCAGTGCTTTATCCACTATGCCATCTAGCTGCCCCAGAAATCAATATTTCTAAAGTGCAGGTTGTTATCCTCTTCAAGAAACTCCTCTGGTTCCCTGTTGCTTCCTGGATAGCCTCCCCACTCCTCAGCTAGCTTTTTAAACAGTCACAGTCCAGCTCCAGACTACCTTACCAGGCTTATTACATCTTCCTATCCTTCACACTTTCTATGGTCCAGCCAAACTGCCTTCCATGCTATTCCCATATAAGACATTCTCTCTCCACTCAGGCCATCTTCCATGCTAGAAATGAACTCTTCTCCTCCCCTTCCCTCCATTTCTTCAAAGAGGTCTCTTTCTGATAACCCCAACTCCATTTCTAGTGTTTTATATACATTTTCTGTTTCTTTATATGTGCACATGTTGTCTCCTCACCAATATAGTATAAGCACCTTATAGACAGGAACTGTCTTACTTTTGTTTTTGTATTGCCAGGGCCCATCCCATTGCCTGGCACATGATGGGTATTTAAGAAACATTTGATGGGGGCAGCTAGGTGGCGCAGTGGATAGAGCACCAGCCCTGGAGTCAGGAGTACCTGAGTTCAAATCCAGCCTCAAACATTTAACACTTACTAGCTATGTGACCCTGGGCAAGTCACTTAACCCCAATTGCCTCACTAAAAAAAAAAAAAAAAAAAGAAACATTTGATGAATGAATGAATCTCCCCTCCTTCACACCCCAAAACTCCTCCATATCTTTTCCTCCTCTCTTCTTTGTTCTGGTCTCTGAGGAAAAAGGGAGCATACATATATGTATTTGTATTTGGTATATGTAAATACTACATATTTATATATTACAATATATATTTTATATATTATTATATGTATGTTTATAACATATGTCTATAACCTATATATTTATATACATATATATAAATAAAATCTATATAGAAAGAGAGTCTGTGTGTGTGCGTATAAAACAATGGGGGGGGGGAGCAGCTAGGTGGTTCAGTGGATAAAGCACCAGCCCTGGATTTAAGAGGGCCTGAGTTCAAATTTGACCTCAGACACTTGATACTTACTTAGCTGTATGACCTTGGGCAAGTTACTTAACCCTCACTGCCCTGCAAAAAAAAATAAAATAAAAAATAAAACAATCTAGGGCCTGATCCTGGGATTTTATTGGTACAGAGGAATCAAGGATGAGAAAACTCCTACCAATGTACCTTATCTACCACTTGTACTATTATAGTTACCTAAAGAAGCCACTAGATGGTTCAATGAATAGAGTGCTGGGCCTATAGGCCAGTCAAGGAGACCTGAATCCTCTCTCAGAGACTAGCTTTGAGATCCTAGGCAAGTGACAACCTCTATTGGCCCCAGTTTCCTCAGCCGTACAATAGGGATAATAATGGCATCTACACCACAGAGTAGTAAGGATCAAATGGGATATTTGTAAAGTGCCTGGCACATAGTAAGTAGGTGCTTAATAAATATTGTTCCCTTCCTGCCACACCTCCACCAGGAAGCTAATGAAAATTCATTTCTCCATTTTGATTCTGATACTCGATAGCTATCAGAAGATACCAAAATTGATAAAATTATCTCTGATTCCTTTACTTTTCTTGTTTGATGTTGGCAAAGCATCACGACCTCAAATATGTTCTTCTTAATTTGCAATTCTATATAATACAAGTAGAGAAATTTAAATACATAGACTAAGAGTACTTTATGCTGAATCTCAGAGCACATCCTGCCCAGATCACTGCTTTTATTGTTTAGATCAACATACATTTTCCCTGTTGAAGTACAATAAATCAAAACAGATTTATGATAATAGCCTTGCCAGAAGTGCTTCGCATTACCAGTCAGAAGACTAACTTAAAAACTCATTAACACAGATTGACACATTTATGAATCTGGTTTGAAAGTATGCTAGTGGTCACTCATTCCAAACTCCATCCCAACACTGTGATTTGCAGTGTCCATGTTAAGGATCCAGCCTCTTCTTAAATGTTATCAGTGATGGAGAGCCCAACACCTCACAGGACAATTGATGTCAGTGAGGGACAGCTATCATTGCTGGAAAACTCTTCCTTGCCTACATACAACTTCTACCCACTGGTCATAGTTCTTCCCACTGGACCAAGTCAGAATATTTTATCATTCTGCCATGGCCCTTAAAAGATTTGAAGATAGTTTGTCTTATTGCTTGTTTTGAGAAATTTATAATATTCCATTTGTTCATTTTAGAAAATTGCCTTAAAAATCCCCTTTTATTCAAGAGCTGTGCTTATTTGTAGAATAATGACAATGCTCACAATACTCCCCTATATCCTGGGAAATTCCAGTTCCTTGATGCAAAAAGGAGGAGAGCTTTGTACGATAACACAGCAACTACTGCAAGTCTAGCATTTTTCTTCATTAGGGCATGAAGTGGGATCTATAAAGTGTTCAGGAAAGACTAGCACCTCTAGGGTAAGGGCTTCCTGAACCTTTTTCAAGAGTGCTCATCCGCCTTTCGTGTCCACTTTTACCCAATTCTCATCTGTGTATCCAGGAAGTTGTAGCAGGTATAGCAACCACACCCTGGTAAACCATCTCAGCAGATGGGCTAAACCAGATTAAAGTAACCAATGGGCCTCCAACCTGTCAGTGACTTAGAGGGATATCGACCCCAAGCATGTGAAGACTTTCCCTGGTGGAGTATGTGAATGAGAACAATTTGTTCCAATGGCATTGAAAGCAGTTGAAGCATGTACTGTGGAATGCTTAGAGCTTAGTAAGACATGGAAGACATTAAGGCCATTCACTGCATCCTGGGACATCACCAGTTATTGTGATTTTTGTCTTGCCATTGGAAGAGAGAGTGAGGCTGATGACTTTGGGCAACTCTGCCTCACTTAAATCCAACTCATGTGCAAGCCAAGACATCACATGTAATGTCACATTCAGTTTTCTCTTTAGCATCTGTGCTAACTACACACCACTAATTTAGTCCAGTCATCTCATTCCACCATGCCTGAATGTTCACCAAGTTTCTGCCCAGAGCAGCAGTGTGGTAGAGTGGGAAGTGTGCTGGATTTGCAGTCAGAGGACCCAGGTTCGAATCCCGGCTTTGTCCCTTACTATCCATGCCCCTTAAGTCAAGTTCTTTAACTTCCCTTGGTCTCAGGTTCCTCATCTGTAAAATGAGGACTTTGGCCAAGGTTTCCTCTAAGGTCACTCCCAGCTTTATGGAGCTCAAGCTCTCTTCCTTTGCATAACTCCCCTTTGTTCCCACTGAACTGCTCCCTTGGGAACATCATTTGCAAGGTATGATTATATTGAATCTAATCCATTTAGTGAATGTGATGAATTGGACACCATCCTTCCAGACACCATTACTCCAGGGGGTCATTATTTAAATACACACATGCTCTAAAGGCCTGGAAAGAGGAGTCTCCCTTAGATGTTTTTATTAGCATGGAATAGTTTATCACATTAGCTAATTGTCACCTTGGAAGACACTGAGAACATTCCTTTAGGGGATGAAATACAGAACAGGTAAATTTCTATTCAAGACAGAAGAGTGAGAAGACAGATACCTCACACACAGTAATGAATTTCCCTAACCTTGACTGATGTATATGGGACAATCAAAGCACTTAGGCTGTGAACTAGCACTTGTTCCTCTGGGAACCGGGGCTGCATATCTCATCTGCTGTAATCTCCTCCAATGATAATTCTTTCCTCCTAGAAGATCTAGAGAGCAATCCTGATGTCCTATTTAAAAAGCTGTTTCTCCTGCACACTGGGTAAATGCATTTGATTCTTGATATACCTGAGAGTTCGGCATGTGGGAATCCTATAGGCCCCACAAATAAAAACCCTATAAAGTATTTTAAATGATAACTTCTTTTTAAATTACCTTCATGAGAAGGAATAGCCCAGGTGTCTTTCCTTCCTTCTTTATTCATGAAATAAAAATGCAGACCTGGTCAGTTTTCTGGAAGGTGAAAACAATATTAAATCATAAACCTTCAGAGACTTAATGTACCAGTTGATTCAGAGCAGTCTTTTCCTGGCCATGGTTTCTTGGCACAGTGACTGCTTACCAGTTACCTAGCCCTGTATAATTTCTCAGGACTAAAATCAGTGTCTCCACGTTTTAAAAAATCATTTCTCTTTGTTCTTGGAATGTATCAGAGAACTATTTTTGAATGTAGGTTGTGCTTTATGTTCTAGCATTTCAAACAAATTTTTTTTTAAAAGAGCACTATAAAGACCTGAGCCATAATTCAAATATAAAACCAATGGGGGAAGGATGAAACCAAGGGCACAGGTTATAGGTGCTAGTGTGCAAAAGTCAACTTTGGATCCTATGGGTCCCGTGAGAGGGTTACCAGGTGATGACACCCTGGGACCATAGGGGTGACCTGGTACAAGGGATGATGGAGAAGTTCAGGAAATTTAGTTGCCATAAGACGGATGCTCACTCTTACATATAAACAGCATATGTGGGTAAAGCCTCCTTCAGCCTAGTTGTGTTCTGGGGAAGACCCAGCCCAGAAGTTAGATCTCTCTTCCTTTGGGCCCCTATTGACTTTTCTTGTTCTCCTCCTTCCCTCCCTACCACAGGACTAATGCACTTTACCAAAAATGAGTACAGGGGCATCTAGGTGGTACAGTAGTAGATAGAGCACCTGCCCTGGATTCAGGAGGACCTGAGTTCAAATCCGGCCTCAGACACTTGACAATTACTAGCTGTATGACCCTAGGCAAGTCACTTAACTCTAGGCAAGTCACTTAACCCCAATTGCCCTTCCAAAAAAAAGAAAGAAAGAAAGAAAGTACAAAAGGTAATCATATATTAAACCTTAAAATCCTTTTGTCTAAGAACAAGTTAAAGTGCGCTACCATTGAGTCGAGATTTATATAGCACCTACTAGGCATCGGGCACTGCACTAAGTGCTTTACAAATATGAATCTCATTTGATCTTCACAACAATCATGAAGAATAGGTGCAATTATTATCCCCATTTCACAGTTGAGGAAACTGAGGCACAGTGCCTTGCCCAAGGACACACAGCTGGTAAGTGTGCCAGGGAGGATTTGAACTTGGGTCTTCCTGACCCAGGCACAGCACTCTATCCACTGCATCACCTGGCTGCTTTTAAGAAGAGTGATGTCAATAATGATTTAGAAGAGAGCCTCTCTCCCAGCTTCACTCAAGAGCTTCATTCTCAATTAATTCTGTTGCTTATTTTCATCAGCCCTAGTTTTGCACTGTAATGCTGAGCAAAACAAGACTCAACAGCTCTTCTACATGATAGCCCTTTGACTAACCAAAAGGAGTGAGGATGCTTCATCTTGAGTGTTTCCTGGTACCTTCAATCTGTAAGTGACATGATTCTGAGACCTATTGCCATTACAGTCTCCAGGTTTATATGTGCCCCAACCTTCAAATGACCTTCATTAAACGTATTCAGAACTGAAGACAATCTTTATGATGTGATCTGACCAACACAGAATACATTGGTATTAATTCCTCCCTCATTCTTGATGGTTTCAGTTCTTTCAGAAATGTTATGTCAACCTAATTTCACTTATGAAAAACTAATTTTATATATGAAAGTCATAATCTACTGGTTTATAGAATGATGATTATTATTACTATAAGCACTTCAGAGCTCAACTCAATATTTATGGTGTTTGGGAGGGAGGGAACAATGGCAAAGTAAAGAAATGCCAGGCAGAGTAATGCCGAGCTGGGACCTTGTGAGCCCTTAAACCACCAGTGTCACTGTGGAAAGTCTGGCAGTAATATTGAAATTCAAGACAATTGGGATCTGACAATACTATTGATTGGATTAGGACCCTAGTCCTAATGATGAAACAGCTCATCTGACTAAGAAATAGGGTGTCATAGAGTTATAGGCTAGCCTTATTACAATGACTTGAAGGGTAGTGGAATGAGTAGCTTTTCTTGTCTTTTCTTTTCTTTTCTTTTCTTTTCTTTTTTTTTTTTTGACAGGGTAATGGGGGTTAAGTGACTTGCCAAAGGTCACACAGCTAGTAGGTGTCAAGTGTCTGAGGCTGGATTTGAACTCAGGTCCTCCTGAATCCAGGGCCATTGCTCTATCCACTGCGCCACCTAGCTGCCCAAATTTCACACACTATCAACAATGAATCCACAATATTTTTCTTAACATTACCCTCTAAGCCAAATCACATAATAATGCATTGCTGACCAATGTGCCCAGATAGACATAATAAGATGAAATCAAGTAGCTACTAAAATCTGAAGATGAAAAAGTTGAAGACCTTGAGGTCATGGAACAATCTTTACATATTATAATGTATAGGAATCATACCTTTAGTCTGCCTGATATGCCCTTACTTTGCCATGGTTTCCACCCTGCCACTCAATGTCCCATCGATATTGAGTTGAATTCTGAGGTGTTTGTTGTTGGTGTTCATCCTTCATTTTTGAAGAGGACCAATGGCATCATGGAGTGATGTCTTGACTCACATGTGAATTATATTTAAGCGAGGCAGAGTTGGTATAGGCATTGTTGTTCAATCATGTTCAACTCTTCCTGACCCTAAAGACCACAGCATGCCAGGCCCTTCTATTCTCCACTATCTCCTGAAGTCTGTTTCAGCTCATATTCATTGCTTCCATGACACTATCTATTCATTTCATCCTCTGCCATGCCCTTCTCCTTTTGCCTTCAATCTTTCTCAACATGAGGGCCTTTTTCAATGTTATACAGGCATACCTTGGAGATATTTATTATAGGTTCTGTTCCAGACTACCAAAATAAAATGAATATCACAATAAAATGAGTTACATGAATTTTTTGGTTTCCTGGTGCATATATAAGTTATGTTTACACTATACTGTAGTATATTAAGTGTGCAATAGTATTATGTCCAAAATAAAAACAATGTGCATTGTTAAATTAAATCAATGAAATTAATTAATTAATTAGATTTATTTAAATCATTAATTTAAAATGGTTGTTGTCCTTTGTTCTCAAAGAGGACCAAAATGACATCACTATGTTAGGGTCAAGTTACAGTGTGTTGAACTGTAGCCCATCAGATGAATATGAACTCTGAATGCTCTCCCACAAGTCAGGCAAAAATAGTTCATGTGAACATTTGGGGTGGATTCTCTAAGTTTGTGCATCTTGCGTTTCTTTGAGCTACTTCAATTCTGCTTTGCCCATAGAGCATAGCACCTTCTTTGATGAGGGCAGGTCATGCCGGGTAGTCCTATACCAGTGTCTTCCATGTCATCCAATCACTTCCAAACTTCTTCAGAGAGACCTTGAGAGTGTATTGCTTATATTGTGTCACTTCTTTTCACCACCATCTGAGTGTTTGTCTTGTATGACTTCTCCATAAAATAGTCTTTTAATATGCAAAAATGGTAAAATGACATGGAAGACATCTTTCGACTCATGCATCAATTGGATTTAAGTGAGGCAGAGTTGCACAGAATTATTGGCCTTACTTTCTCTTCCAGAGTCATCATAGTTCTGTGGCAGGACAGAGTCAAGACAACTGGTGATGGCTTGAAATACAGTGAGTGACATTGGTGTCTTCAATATCTAACCCTGTTCTAAGCCCTCCATCACAATTGCTTCAGTTACCCTCGTGGCTGTTGGAACAAATGGTTCTCATCCACCCATTCCACCAACGGAAGTCTTCACATATTTGGGATAGGCACTCCTCTAAATCACTGATGGCTTTGAGCCCCTCAGTTACCCACAACGTGGTATATTGCAACTACTGAATTGGTTTGCCAGGGTGTGGCTGATGAGCCTGCTGCAGCTTCTTGGAGCCACAGATAAGAGTTAAATGGATTCGGTAGACATCAAAGATGGAAAGCAGCCCTGAGAAGAGCTTGGCAGCCCTCACCCCAGAGGTACTAGTATTCCCTAAACATACTCTATACCTACATTAAAAAAGCTTTATTGATAGAAAATACTAACCATCATCTGAGCCATCAGTGAGCTGTAAAACTTTTGCTGGTGGAGGGTCTTAGCTCAATGTTGATGGCTCCTGAGCAATCAGGGTGGTGGTTACTGAAGGTTGGAGTGGTAGTGGCAATTTCTTTAAAAAAAAAAAAAAAAAGACAGGGGGCAGCTAGGTGAGGCAGTGGATAAAGCACCGGCCCTGGATTCAGGAAGACCTAAGTTTAAATACAGCCTCAGACACTTGACACTTAGTAGCTGTGTGACCTTGGGCAAGTCACTTAACCCCCATTGCCCCACAAAAAAAGACAACAATGAAGTTTGCCACATCAACTGACTCTTCCTTTCACTTGAACACTTAGAAGCTATTGTAGAGTTATTAATTGGCCTAATTTCAATATTGCATCTCAGAAAATAGAGAGGCCTAAAGAAAGGGAGAGGGATTAGGGAATGGGCTGGTCTGTTGGAATAATCAGAACACATGTTTTTCAGTTAAGGGGGCTGCTTTATATGGGCATGGTTCATGATGCCCCAAAACAATTACAAAACATTACTGACCACATAACTGATCATATAACAGATCTAAATAATAATAAAAAAGTTTGAAATATTGTGAGAATTACCAAAAAGTGACAGACACAATATGAGCACGTGCTATCAGGAAAAACAGCACCAATTTACTTGCTTGATACAGGATTGCCACAAACCTTCAATAAGTAAAAAACACAGTATCTGTAAGGCACAATAAAACAAGATATGCCTGTTATTATTATTACTATTCTATAGACCTATAGACCATGACTGTGATGCATAAAATTAGAGCTTTTCATAAATAGTTAGCCTGGCCTAACATTTCTGAATGACTCTGAACTGTCCAGAATGAAGAACTAATACCATTGTATTCTAACTTGATCAGACCACATCTAAATGATTATATTCAATTATGAACACATTTAACAAAGGTCATTTGAAAGTTGGGACACATACAGAATCTGGTGACTGGAATGGCAAGAGGCCTCAAAACCATGTCCCATACCAATATATCAAATGATTTCAAAAAAGGAAATGCTCATACTTACACTGGAATTTCATAAAATTTTGTTTAACAAAAGCAGTGGATTCAAAAAAATCCTTTTGGAGTTTGATATAATGAATCAAACCAGCTGACCAATGAGAGAGGGAGAGAGAGAGAGAGAGAGAGAGAGAGAGAGAGAGAGAGAGAGAGAGAGAGAGAGAGAGATTTAAAAACAACTGGTATTTGCTATAATTACAGAAGAACTATTTTTTAAGGAGCCTATACTTAGTGATCAATGGAGATTATACAATGAAAAAGTAGAAATTGTGCAACATAACACTGTAAAAGATATAAAAATCTAGCACCTTCTGAATATCTAACAAGACATGACCTGGTACTTAGACTTAAACATCACAAACTTTCTTTCGTGGACTAACAGACAAATCCTCATGCAACAACAACAAAAAAAAAACCCTCAAAATATCCTGGAAAACTCAATCAATAAAATCTTGCAACTAAAGGATCCATTATTATGTTTTCCATAATTGTCAAACATTGATCTATAAAAACTCAAGAACAACATTCTTAATAGACCACCATACCAAATATTTATACTCTCTAAGGTACATGGAACTAAAAGCTTTCATGAAGGAGAGACCTAACATAGGATATCAAAGTCATGTGGGAACAGGATAAGATACTTCCCATTCCTGTTATCCTGTTTGCTAGGATAGTTTTATTGAGGCTTCATCAAGGACTGGAGCAGAGCTGAAAAGGATTCTGAAGAGTTGAAAAGATACATTCCAGGAATGGTGTGGGAGCTGGAGGGGGTGGTGGTGGTGGTGACAATATGAAATTGACCAGAGAACCATCTAGTTTGTCTGGGATGAGGAGTGCAAAGATATGTAGAAGCCAGGGTGCCACTGATAGTATCTTGAAGTTTGAAGTAATTATATATATCAGGTCAAAATAAACCTGAGGTTACCTAGTCTCACCCCCTCATTTTACAGATGAGAAAAAAAGAAGTCCAGAAAGTCAGAGATCTCCCCAAGGTCACACAGATGGCTATTGGCAAAGGTGAAATTTGAACCCAGATCTTGAAGCCAAATCTAGTCCTTGGTCCATCACACCATGTTGTTTTCAGCAGCACTTTACTTCCTATCCTTTTTCTTATAATTTCTTCCTAAGGAGTAGCAAGCGGTCTTTGTCATTCAGTTGTGTCCAACTCTTCAAGACCCCATTTGGGATTTTCTTGGCAAAGATACTAGAGTGGTTTGCCATTTTCTTTTTCAGCTCATTTGACGGATGGGGGACTGAGGGAACAGGGTTAAATGACTTCCCCAGGGTCACAAAGATTTGAACTCAGGAAGATGTCTTCCTGATTCCAAGCCCACAGTGCCACCTAGCAGGTCTTCAGGCAGCTGACTATTAAAAGATGTTCAGGAAGAATTGGAACAAGTGCCACATTTAACTTTGTAAGTATCAAGTGTTTTGGCTTTCCTCTCCTTCCTATCTTTTTACTTTCTTTGGCGTGTGGGTGTAAGTGTAGCCGACTTTGAGGATACAGCCTGAATTGGAAGGAGACAAAAGAACTTTCCCACCCCAACAGAGAGACTTATGGATTCTCACAGGAATCGTGCTCAGAGACAGTGCACAGTGCATGCATTTTGGAATTGAAAAGCTGTTGTGGTAGAAGTGTGGGGGGGGGGTGGAGAGCAGAATTGCAGCTGCTGGCATCTTCATCTACAGGGAGCAGACAGGACAGCTGTGACCAGAGTGTGAGCAGAGGCAAATCACAGATGAACTTCAACTTTTTGCTGCCTGAGAATCAAGGCAGCTGATGGATGAAACCCCTTACCCCCTCCCTCTTCCCTTTGTGTTCCAGAAGACTGAATGTCTTTTGTTCTTTAAGGGTTATTTGCTGTTTTAAGTAGTACTTTTAAAATCTGTCCTATTTTGATTGCTTTGGACTGAAGTGTGTTCTTAATTGTGAACAAGGGCTGTAGGATAGAACTGTGTTTGCTTTAAATATATAGAGATAGAGAAAGGACCACAGTTTGAGCCAGGTCCAGAAGTTTCTCATGGCTATGGGTAGAGCTAAATGAGGAGAGAATTGTGTAGTTTTCACTTCCTGGTTTTGGATAAATTTCTTTAAAAGAGAGAAATAAAATGGGTTTTCCTTCTTCCCCTGAGGCTGACAAGTCAGAGAACTTTTTTTTTTTCCTAATGCTATTTGGGACAACTTGGGGCTATCTGATCTTATGGCCTCATTCACTCCTTGCCCCCTCCCTTAAGGCAGGGCCAGAAAAAACTCTTTGCTAGGGTTGAATTGAAGGTGGTACCTGGGGGCATGAGGAAGAGTCACATTTCTAAGGTAGAAGGTAGAGGAGGAAGTGTCTTGTTTCCCCACACCTTCAACTTAACACACTCATATACAAATGTTACACAAGGAACAAAGGGAGGTAATATGGAGGAAGAAGGTAAGGTAAGGAAAGGCTGCTCTGCCTCAATAATCAAGCAGTGATGGTAATTCTGATTCTGATCTCACCCATCATCACCCCATCCAGAGGATTAATTTGTCAGATCCTTTTGCCTAACTTAAGCCCTAACAGATGTCAGGTGCACTATGGTAGAGCAAATCCAGCATAGAGTCCAAGTTAAAAGAGAGAAAATGGGTGCCTCCAAGTGATCCATTTGTGACTAGTATTGGGCTGATTGCATCAAGTCCTTCCCCAGTGGAGAGCCTCCTACATAAGATCTCTAACCACTCAACAAATTTTGGTCTGCCTACTTGGGAAAAACCAAGTGGATGAAGAATACTTGTTGTCCAGATAGTATATAGTTGGATGGGCATCTTTTAGACTCTCTCTCTCTCTCTCTCCCTCCCTCCCTCCCTCCCTCCTCCTTCTTCTCTTTCCTCCTTCCCTCCCTTTCTCCCTGCCTTCATTTGATGATCTCAAATGATGAGAAACCAACTACTTCTTGCAACAGCTCAGAAGACTGATTCTCAACTCAAGGTAAACTCAAAAAAATCCCAGAATCTCAAAGTTATAAGACATCTCTGGGGCATCTCATTAAACTACCAGAATAGGAATCTGCTCTCAACATTCCTGAGAAATAGTCATAACATGATAGATTTAGAGCTAGAAGGGACCTTTCAAGGTCATCTAGTCCAAAACTCTCATTACCTCCATTATTCCTAGCTTTATGGTCTTGGGCAGAACCAGTCTTCCCTCAATAACAAGACAGCCTTTCAAATATTTGAAGAATTATCATGTAACCATTCTAACTTCCCTGGGATATCTTTTCCCTCCTCCTCCCCATGACACATTAACATAGCACATTAAGTTTTTTTTGGGGGGGTGTCTTTTTGAGGCAATGAGGTTAAGTGACTAGCCCAGGGTCACACAGGTAGTACCTGCAGGAGGTCACATTTTAACTTAAGTCCTCCTGACTCCAGGGCCAGTGCTCTCTCCACTGCTCCACGTGGCTACCTCCACATTAAGTTTTGCAAGCCATTTTCTTTACCACAAATCTATGTGTTAGGTGATACAAATATTAATATGTCCACTTTACAGATAATACTAACAGCAATAATAAATGTTTTGTTTTTCATTTTTGGTAAGGCAATTGGGGTTAAGTGACTTGTCCAGGGTCACACAGCTAGTAAATGTCAAGTGTCTGAGACCAAATTTGAACTCAGGTCTTCCTGAATCCAGGGCCAATGCATTATCCATTTCACCACCTAGATCAAAGAACTAAGTCACTAAAAACGGATTCAAACTGAAGGGCTGGACTCTTTAAGTGCTGAATTCTATCCACTATGCTACTCCTACCTCTCCCATAATCACAGAATAAAGGTCTAAGGAGGGAGGACTCTCTCTCCTCAGTGCCTAGAACACATTGCTTTTATCCTGCTGAGTTACAAGAAAAGTGCAGCTGAATGAATTCTACACCTCCCTTTATTTCTGCTTCACATTAGATTTTTCTCCCCTCTCCCTCTCCTTCTCCCCCACCCAAAACCTAAGCAATGTCAGCCAGAAAGATTCACTTAAATTCTCATCTGTTTACCAATGTTGGTCTTATTGGTTCTTTAACTTCACAATGTCCCTTCTCTATGTCCCCTTTTCTCCTCTGACATTGTGACCATGCAGCTGCAAGCCCCTGTTATGTCATTTCTGGATTCTTTCTGTTTTGAAAAAAATTAAGATTTTATTTCCCCCAATTACATATCAAAAGAATTATTATTATTATTATTATTATTATTATTATTATTATTATTATTATTATTGGCTGGGCAATGACGGTTAATTGACTTGCCCAGGGTCACACAGCTAGTAAGTGTCAAGTGTCTTGAGACTGTATTTGAAATCAGGTCCTCCTGAATCCAGGGCCAGTGCTTTATCCACTGTGCCATCTAGCTGCCCCCCCAAAAGAACTTTTAATATTCATTTTTTTGTGTGTGAGGCAATTGAGGTTAAGTGACTTGCCCAGGGTCACACAGCTGGTAAGTTGTCGAGTGTCTCAGGCCAGATTTGAGATCAGGTCCTCCTGACTCCAGGGCTGGTACTCTATCCACTGTGCCACCTAGCTGTCCTCTCAACTGACTTAAAAGAAAAAAAAAAATCAGGGACTATCGCCAGTCATCCTGAGGTACATCTTGCCACTGGATCCAGATGGCTCTGGAGGAGAAAGCCTGAGTTCAAATCCAACCACAGATACTTGACACTTACTAGCTGTATGACCTGAGCAAATCACTTCACCCTGTTTGCCTCTGTAAAATGAGCTGGAGAAAGAAATTGGCAGACCTCTTCAGTATCTCTGCCAAGAAGACCCCAAATTAGGTCATGAGGAGACAGGCAGAACTGAAATGACTGGACAACAACTCTAATAACACCTAATCAATATTTCCCAACCCCCAAAAGGGGGCGAGGCAGAAGAAAAAGGAGCACCAAAATATGGAACCCATCTCAAGCCTCATTCAATGGTCCCATCTTTTATTTCCCAAATGCTATTTTTTGATTTTTGAAAATTAATTTATTTCATGTCATTTTTATTCTTTTATATTCCTTTCCTCCTCTACCCAGTGAACCACCCCCATGTAACAGAGGGAAAAAGTTGTTGCACAAAACTAACGGCTATATCAACCAGTGGGATTGTAAATGAAAGCTTTAGCTCATAGGCCCTGACACCTCGGTAAAGATGGAGGGGAGGCACATCTAATCTTTCTTCCCAGGCCAATCTTTGTGCATTCTTTTGAGTACCCTCAAATGTTTGGTTTTTCCAGGGAAGAGGTGCTTTGAACCTTTTCAATTGAGCAATTCAAAATTCAACAAGCATTTCTAAACACCTATCCTGTGCCAGTCTAAGCACTGAAGAAACAAAGTTAAAAACAAACCCATTGGGGGCAGCTAAGTGGCACAGTGGATAAAGCAACAGCCCTAGAGTCAGGAGGACCTGAGTTCAAATCTGACCTCAGACACTTGACACTTACTAGCTGTGTGACCCTAGGCAAGTCACTTAACCCTCATTGCCCTGTAACAAAAACAAAACAAAACAAATCCATTCCTGTCTGCAACAAAAAATCAAAACGAAACAAATCCATTCCTGTTCTCCAGAGGTTTACAGTCTATGGGGGAAACAAGTTGTCAGTCAGGTGATAAAGATTTCTTTTTTTTTCTTTTTTTTTGCTTTTTTTTTTTTTAGTGAGGCAGTTGGGGTTAAGTGACTTGCCCAAGGTCACACAGCTAGTAAGTGTTAAGTGTCTGAGGCCAGATTTGAACTCAGGCACTCCTGATTTCAGGGCCAGTGCTCTATCCACTGCACCACCTAGCTGCCCCAATAAAGATTAAGCACTTACTAGGTGCCAAGCACTGTGCTAAGAGCTGGGCGTACAAATATGAAAAAGAAAGACAGCCTCTGCCTCAAGGAACTTCCACTGGAATGAGGGAAGACCACACACAAAAGAAAGCTGAAGAGAGGGATGGGGCCAGGAAGGTCCCCAGTTTGAGGCAGTGGGGGAAGGGACCAGGGGAGTACAAAATTAGTAAGTGAGAAATGAGGAGATGGCTGTTCTGGGCCCCTTCCTTTCATGGAAGGGTTGTTTTTTTTTGGGGGGGGGCAGGGCAATCAGGGTTAAGTGACTTGCCCAGGGTCACACAGCTAGTAACTGTCAAACGTCTGAGACCAAATTTGAACTCAGGTTCTCCTGAATTCGGGGCCGGTGCTTTATCCACTGCCCCACCTAGCTACTCCTCATGGAAGTTTTGGAGTTTATGACTCCACCCTCCAATCAGAGTGGGCAGAGGTGGTGATGAGATGTGACTACTACATCTGATTCCCAAGTTTAGGATGACCCAATGCTGAGGTCCCTGGGAATCGGTGGAGAAGTCAGAGGAAATTCAAAAGTAAGATAGCCAGGTGGAAAATAAGGATCCAGGCAAGGATTGCAAGGCCCCATTCGTTAGTGGATCAGGGAGAACATTTAACAACTGGGGGAGTAATCATGAACAAGACTTTGGGATGAGATGGCCTTTGAACTGAATGTTGAAGGGAGCTGGATGCCAAGAAATAGATTCCAGGGATCAAAGGCATCCTGTGCAAAAGCACACAGGTGAGGGGGCAGCTAGGTGGCACAGTGGACAAAGCACCCGCCCTGGAATCAGGAGGACCTGAGTTCAAATCCAGCCTCAGACCCTTGACACTTACTAGCTGTGTGACCCTGGGCAAGTCACTTAACCCTCATTGCCCCACAAAAAAAAAAAAAAAAAGGCACACAGGTGGGAAAGGGGCTGCAACTAGCTTGTAGGGAAGCAGGTTGGGGGTGGAATGTGAAATTAGCCTCTAAAAAGAAAAGATTGGAGCCAGATGGTAAAGGGCTTTAAATGTCAAACAGAAGAATTTGCATTTTATCCTAGGGGTAAGAGGAAGTCACTAAAGCTCCTTCAGCAATGAAGAGAAATGTTCAGGACAGACCTGAGTTCCATGAATATCAATTCAGCAGCAGGAGAGAAATTCTATTGGGGATAGATCCAGCTAAATGATAATATGATAGGAATGTACATTATGAAACGACATGGGAGCAAAGGCCCTCTGTTATTTGCACACAGCACAGATAAACAAACATTTCTTTTTACACAGAAAGAAAAACAATGTAACCTCAAGCTGAGATTTATTGCAGTTGTATTTTCTTTTATCAGCTACCTAAGCATTCACCCACAACTTCATTCTAAAGAATTGTTTTCAGCTGCAAAGTCTAAAGGGAAGAACTAGATGCATAGGCTAGTAGTCCAAGACTTAAATAATTTTGAAGTGATGGATCCACCACCATCTCCTTAATGTTTTCTCCTGTTATGGATACAGCAAGACACACATAGTGACAACAAATTCGAGTACTCTCAAAAACATAAAAAATGTGATTATGAAGTTAGAAGACTGATTATGTGTATGTCAGTCAATAAAAATTTGTGAAGCAACTACTATGTCCCAGCACTATGCTAAGAGCTGAGGATATAAATATGAAAAGCGGCTCTGCCCCCATAGAGCTTACAATCTACTAGGGGAAGAGGATGCAAAAAAAAGGAAGCTGAAAAGAAGGAGGAGAGTCTGAGGAAAGGAAAGTCCCCATACTGGGGAATGATGGAGAAGCAAAAAAGTGCAACAAAGTGGGAAATAAAGAGATGACTGGCTTGGGATCCCTCCTTAAATGGGGGTGTGACTTGGGAACTGGTGCTAAAGGTCAAAGATGTTGGAGCAATGGCAGTATCAGTGGACTAAGCTTAAAGTCCCTATTGGTTATCATTTTGACAGGTGACATTCATTTGGATGCAGAAATTCTTTTATGTTTGTTTTAAAAAAGAATCTCAGCATCTCTGGATTTCCCAGTTGGACAGAAGATCGGAAGCCATATAGTAAGATTTGTACATGAACAAGAATTCCCTCTATCACATACCTGACATGGTCAAATAGCCTTTGCTTGACAAGCTCTGAAGAGAAAAATCTATGCCCATTCCATTTTAAAAATAACTCTAATTGCCAAGAAATTTTCCCATACAGCAAGTCTACACTTCCACTCATTGTTCCCAAGTCTTGAATCACATTCAACCAACATAGGAATTAAGATCCTCTTCCAAACCATATTTAGGCCTGAAAGTCCACAGTGAATCACACACAAAACCAAAACCTTGGTTCATCAAATATTATGGACTACATGCATAGTTGTGACAAGCTAACATTTCTCTTGTCCTTTAAAATTTGCAAAGCACTTTCAGTGGATCCTTACAGTAATCCTGTAAGGTGGACAGTGCAGGTATTATCAATCCCCATTTTATAGATAAG